>NW_003852470.1:2251152-2277244 GCF_000181295.1 Otolemur garnettii | reverse complement strand
GTGCAGCAGACTCCAGGTGGGGCCGAAGTCCCAGGCCTCCCTGGTGCTCCTCTGTGGGTGTGCAGCAGACTCCAGGTGGGGCCGAAGTCCCAGGCTTCACTAGTGCTCCTCTGTGGGTCTGCAGCAGACTCTAGGTCTGAGTCTAAGTCCCAGGCCTCCCTGGTGCTCCTCTGTAGGTCTGCAGCAGACTCTAGGTCTGAGTCTAAGTCCCAGGCCTCCCTGGTGCTCCTCTGTGGGTCTGCAGCAGACTCTAGGTGGAGCTAAATTCCCAGACCTCCCTGGTGCTCCTCTGTGGGTCTGTAGCAGACTCTAGGTCTGAGTCTAAGTCCCAGGCCTCCCTGGTGCTCCTCTGTGGGTCTGCAGCAGACTCCAGGTGGGGCTAAATTCCCAGACCTCCCTGGTGCTCTTCTGTGGGTCTGCAGCAGACTCTAGGTCTGAGTCTAAGTCCCAGGCCTCCCTGGTGCTCCTCTGTGGGTCTGCAGCAGACTCCAGGTGGGGCCAAAGTCCCAGGTTCCCTGGTGCTCCTCTGTGGGTCTGCAGCAGGCTCACCTGGGCCGGGTCATGCTCTGACTTTTGGCCCAGCTCCTGACAAGTGCATCAGCCTGGGTGTACGAGTGCAATGCCATCACGCCCCTCAGTTCAGGAATGCTGCTATCTTTTATTTTATTATTTTAAAGAAATGTCCTTTAAAAAACTCAATCATTTAGGAAGAGAGAACGCCTGTGTCAGATGGACTTAGCAGAAGTTAGCATGATGAATGGACTCTCATAGGAGCCACTGGGGACTGATCCTGAGTTTGGCACACATCAGCAGTGGTGTCAAAATACACAGTGGGGTAGGAAAATGGGGGCAAAACCCACGCCATCCTCTCTGCTGTCTCCCTTCTTCCTCTTGTTCAGGCTGTGCACACACCTCGAGCAGGCCCTGTGGGTAGAAGCTTGATCTCAGGCAGCGAAAACTCGGCAGATTTCACCAGCAAATGCCATTTTCCACCTTCCCCCTTCTGGAGACCCCTGGCTGTCGGGGGTTTCTTCCTATGCGCAGCTGGAGATGCAGCTGTGAGGCTGGCTTTGTCCTGTGATGTGATAGCAGATGTGTCTGCAGATCAAGACCTGGAAACGGCACACATGGTGGGGCCTGCCTGGGCCTCTGCCTGACATGGAAGACCGTCTGGTGTGGCTGGAGGAGCCGCGCACCACCCACAGCCAAAACAATGCTGGTCATGGGATGCCACCGAGTTCGCATTTGCTACACCACATACTGTGGCCACTCTAATGCACACAGCTGTCCGCTCCCCTAGGAGGCAGGGTATACATGCCAGGGAGAGACCCCCACAACTTGGCTAAGGGGGGGAAGCATTCAGACTCAGTGACCTTATGTGATATATGCTGTGTGTGTCCTGACTCCATTGACCAGCACTCCCGCTGCTCTCCCGCGTCCTTGGTCTCCCTGTGCTCTGAGACACAGTATGCAAATTAAGCCAATTACAAGTGTCCAAGTGAAAGTCAGAGTCATATATCTCTTACTTTAAATCAAACTCTAGAAATAATTAAGTTCCATGAGAAAGCACGTTGAAAGCTGAGACAGGCTGAAAGTCTGGCCTCTTGTGCTGACAGATGCCAAGTTGTGAATGTAGAGGAGGAGTCTTGAAAATATTAAAGTGTTACTTCAGTGAATGAACAATGACAAGAAAGCAAAACCGTCGATATGGAAACAGTTTTAGAGTCTGAATATGAGATCAAACCATCTACAATGGTCCCTGAAGCCAAAGCCTAGTCCACAACAAGGCCTGACTCTCTTCAATTCTGGGAAGGCTGAGAGAGGTGAGGAAGCTGCAGAGAAAAGTCTGAAGCCAGCAGAGGTTGGTTCATGAGGTTTAGGAGAGAAGCCGCCTCCATAACATAAAGTACAAAGTGAGGCAGCAGGTGCTGATGAGAAGCTGCAGTGAGACCTGGAAGATTCAGCTCAGGCCTTGGATGAAGGAGGTTGCACTAAACAACAGGTTTTCAATACAGACAAAACAGCATTACCCTGGAAGAAGAGGCCTTCTAGCACTTGAATAGCTACAGAGGAAAAGAAAATGTCTGTCTGCAAAGCTTCAAAGGACAGGCAGATGCTCTCGTTAGAGACTAATACAGCTGATGACCTTTGGTGGAAGCCAATGCTTACTCACCCTTCTAAAAATCTTGGTAATCTGTAAGAATTATGCTACTCTGCCTGTGCTTTAGAGAAAAAAAACAAAGCCTGGGTGATAGTGCCTCTGTTCACAGCATGGTTTTCTAAATATTTTAAGTCCCCTGTTGAGACCTACTGCTCAGGAAAAACAATTCATTTCAAAATCTTACAGCTTACTGACAAGGTGTCTCCCTGGTCACCGGGAGCTCTGATGGAGATGTACAAGGAGATGATGCTATGACGGTTTTCATGCAGCTGCCACAACATCCATTCTTCAGCCCATGGATCGAGAAGTAATTTTGACTTTTAAGTCTCATTATTTAAGAAACACTTTTCATAAGGCTGTTGATGCTACAGATGGTGATTCCTCTGATGGGTCTGGGCAAAGTAAACTGACAACCTCCTAGAAAGGGTTCACCATTCTAGATGCATTAAGAACATTCATGACTGGGCGGCACCTGTGGCTCAAAGGAGTAGGGCACTGGCCCCATATGCTGGAGGTGGCAAGTTCATACCCAGCCCTGGCCAGAAACTGCAAAAAAATAAAAAATAATAATAATAATAAAGAACATTCGCGACTCATGGGAGGGGGTCAGAATATCAGCATGAGCAGGAGTTTGGAAGGAGTTGGTCCCAACCCTCATGGTGGCTCTGAGGGGCTCCAGACCTCCGTGGAGGAAGGAACTGCAGATGTGGTGGAAACAGCAGGAGAACTAGGGCGAGAAGTGGGGCCAGCAGCTGGGACTGAACTGCTGCAATCTCAGGATGGAACTTGAGCAGGTGAGGGGTTGCTGTCCGCTGCTGTCCAGTAAAGTGATTTCTTGAGACGGAATCCACTCCTGGTGAAAGTGCTGTGGGTATTGTTGAAATGAGAAAGGGTTTAGGATATCTGCATAAGCTTAGCTGCTAAAGCAGTGGCAGGGTTTGAGAGGATGGATTCCAATTTTAAAAGAAGTTCTACTGTGGGTAAAATGCTGCCAAACAGCATCCCAGGATACAGAGAAATATTTCCTAAAAGCAAGAGTCAATCAATGTGGCAAACTTCATTACCTTATTTTAAGAAATTGCCACAGTCTCCCCAGCCTTCACCACCCACCCCTGTGATCGGTTAGTACCATCAACATCAAGGCAGACCCTCCACCAGCAAAAGGATTGTGACCTGCTGAAAGCTCAGATAATTGTTAGCAACTTTTACCAATAAAGCATTTTAAAAATTAATGTACAGGAGTTCTGCAAATTAAATGTGCAAACTCTTCCTAGAAAAAGTGCTGCATACCTCATTGCTGAATCACTATGGTCACCTTTGAAGTGCTCCCCTTGGGAAGCTGTGCTCTGACTCCATCACCTAGTCCAGCCCTCAGAGCAATTTCAGAATGCCTTTTTCTGGAATGGCCTTCAGAGCTGTTGTTGAGGTCTGACAATTAGTGAACTCACCACTGTGCGCTTACGTTGGCAGCACATATAAACTCGGTACGGTATGATTTCTTTTTTTTTTCCCATTCAAATTTCCTTTATTATTTCTTATAGCATAACTGTGTGTATTAATGTAATCATGGGGTACAGTGTGCTATTTTCATATACATTTTGAAATACTCTCATCAAACTGGTTAACATAACCTTCATGTCATTTTCTTAGTTACTGAGTTAAGACAGTCATACTCTGCTTTTAGAAAGATTTACTTGTACCCTTGTAAGATAAACCATAGAGGTGACCCCACCAATTGCCCTCTGTCCCCCATCCACTCCCCTCAACTCCCCTCTCCCACCCCCCTTCCCACATTCTAAGGCTATAATTAGGTTATGACATTCCTATGAAAGCTATGAATTAGTTTCAAAATAGGGCTATGTACATTGGATACTTTTTCTTCCATTCTTGAGATACACTTTTGGGAACTGATCAAACAGTACGGTTTCTTAACCTTGATACATTAGTGAACTCACCACTGTGAGCTTACCTTGGCATCATGATACAAACTCAGTAAGGTTTCTTAACCTTGATACATTAGGGTCTGGAGGAGTGTGGCGTCTTGCTGAGTGGGGCTCGTTATCGTTGCTGCATGTCTTTGACTGCCGTAGGATGAGAGCTCTAATGGCCATTCCAGAAGAAAAGAGTTCCAAATTGTGTTGAAGAGTGAACTAGGTGCTGGTGTGGGCGCACAGCTTCCTGAGAGGAGCACTTTACTCAGAAGGCGGCAGGGGTGACAGTCAGCAATGAGGTGAGCAGCTCGTTTTCTAAGTTGAGTTCTCAAACTTAATTGTCAGACAGCAGATGCATTTTTTAGACGTATGCTATTGCACTTAGTATAATACAACATAGTGGAAATACACTTTTATTATGCACTAGGACACCAAAAAGAATTCTAAAATGTGCTTTATTGTAGCACCTAAAACCAACCTGCAATCTCTCCCAGGCATGGCCTCTCCAGCCAGATGAAGCCTCAGTGAAAATACCAGTTGACCTCATTCCATGGAGAGGCTGCAGTTCTGTGGGCAGAGTTGGGATCTGTTTGAGCCAGTGATTTCACTCCAGGAATCCAAACACACTCTTCCTATTTTCTTTATAAGTCACCTGGAATGAATGTACCAGTTTTAAGGTCCCCTCTCTGGAACTGTGCACTAGCACTGCTCCCCCAGCCCATAATCCACACCCGTTCCCCGCAGCCCATGATCCACACCCGTTCCCCCCAGCCCATGATCCACACCCGTAACCAGTAAGAGCAGCTGAAGGGGAGATGGACTCGAGGAGGAGGCAGTGGGGAGGTGAGGGTGTGACAGAGCTGGTACCCCCTCCCTGTGACCTTTCCCAAGGATCAAATCTGTTCAGTTGACTGAAAGGAACAATCCTGGAACATGAGCTGGACACGCCCCTGGTCAGCCCCTGGTGAGGAAGGCTGCCCGGCACGGTGAGTTTCAGCGTGACCTGCAGGGTGACTTCCTCGCTCCCTTAGCTTTTGAGTCCCTTTGCCCCTGTGACTGTTCTACTTATTTAGAAAGTCACACACCTCATTTAACAGCAGAGGTATTTGTTGTGGTGGTGAAGTTTTGTCTTTTAGGTGGTAATGTAGTTGGCTTTCCATTTCCATCCTGATGGGCCTTCAGGGTACAGACCTAGGCCAAAGTAAGGCGGGAGCAGGCGGGAGGGGCTGGAAGGGTGGTGGTGTCAGGGAGGGTGGTAGCCCCTTGGCCCCACCACTGCCACTGAACAGGACCATTTAATTTATGTTCATTCATCTTCACTGACACAGCCACAGTGCAGAGGCAATCAGAGCTCTAACCCCGGTGGGTTTGCCCAACACACGTCAGTCCCAGAGGCAGATCCAGGAGCTGCCCACGTCCACAATGTGGGCCTGCTTCTGCCTTCCCTAGGTGGCATGTGACCCAGTTTGATCAAATGGAGAAGCGGAACCTTCTGGATGTTATATTTAACAACATATGCGACAATCCTGTGGCGAGTTCCCAGCATCCCTGTTGGTGACGTCTCACACGTCCTCACGACCAGGACTCGGCGGGGCACAGAGCTGTAGACTCACGTGCAGCCCTTATTCCGGCTGCATCAGTCTTTACTCACACTCTTTGTCCAGTTCAATATATAGTTCTAAGAAATTACATCACTTGTACACGTGTAACTGTCACCCCTGAGCCCAGATGCTAAGTGTCCCAGTGTGGCTGAGAAGCTGCTCATGCCGGCCCCAGCCACTGTCCACCTGTCCTGCATCATGATAGAGTTGCTGTTTCTAGAATGTCATATAAATGAAATTATGCCATGTGTGACCGTGTGGCTTTTGTCACTCAGTGTGATGCCCTCGATCCACCACCACAGTGCAGGTGAGCCGGTGGCCCTCAGCCTGTTATCAGTGAGCAGTGTCCATGGCGCAGTCTGCCCACCCCTGCCCCTCCTGAGAGACAGGTGGGATGTTTACAACCTGAGACAGCTATAAATACAGATGCTCTGAACATTTGCAGGCAAGTTTTTTTATGAATGTAAGTTTTTTCTTCTCTAACAGAAATGCCCAAGAGTGTGATTTCTATGTCACAGGATAGATATGTGTTTAAACTTTGTAAGAAACTGGCAAACAATTTCCACCACAGTGTGTAAGGGTTCCAGATCTTCAGACCCTTGTGAGCACTAGATGCTGCCAATACTTTTTATTTTAACCCTTCTAATAGGTGTATGGAGTATCTCATCCCAGATCCTCTGTGCACGTCCCAGTGATTAATCATCTTAATAATCCTCATGTGTGGGCAGCGTCTGTGGCTCAGTGAGGACGCTGGCCCCATATACCAAGGGTGGTGGGATTGATCCCAGCCCCAGCCAAACTGCAACAAAAAAAGTACCTGGGCATTCTGGTGGGTGCCTGTGGTCCCAGCTACTCAGGAGGCTGAGGCAAGAGAATCACCTAAGCCCAGGCGTTGGAGGTTGCTGTGAACTGTGATGACACAGCACTCTACTGAGGGCAACAAAGTGAGACTCTGTCTCTAAAAACAATAATAATAATCATCGTGTGTTATATGCCTCCCCGTTACCTAAGGAAGACGCAGCTGTAGGCATTTGGGGATGCATCTGTTCAAGCCTTTCACCATATTTCTAGTCAGATGGTTTGATTTTTTATCCTTGTGTTCAGAGAGTTTTTATAGACATCAGATACAGGTCTCGTCAGATGTGAGATTTGCCAATATTTTCTCATTCTCTTAATAGAATATTGCACTGAGCAAACACTTTAACACTTTATTACTGTTAATAGAGTCTAATTTATCAGTATTATCTAGGTGGATTGTGCACGAGGTCACGCCTCATAATTCTTTGCCTGGCACCAGTCGAGAATGGTTTCTCTTCCATCCCAGCGTCCACTTCACATGGAGACCTGGGATCCCCCGTGAGCGCGCTTTTGCACAGGGAGTGAGGCGCTGGCTGCTCCCCTCCCGAGGTGACGGAGAACCCCCACACCTTTCTCCTTCAGTTCCCGGTGTTATCTTGATGTGATCCCAGGCGCTGTCTCGGCTATTTTGAGATCATGAGGTGAAATGTTTCAGGATGAGAAAAAATGTGAGGAGGATAAGAAGCAAAAGGAAAACAAAAGAGTCAGGAAACCAAGCTCGAGACCTGTCGCCCCCAGACGGCCTGTGCAGGAAACACCGGGTGTTCTCAGGCTCACAGTCTGGTGCAGAGAAGCAGATGCACCCTGTGGTGTTGGGAGGTGTCCCTGCTCACACCTTTCATCCCAGGGTCCACATTCCTGAGCCCAGGAGGGAGTGGGAGAGACTTCACTGCATTTCCCAGCAGACACTGCTAAAGTGGGAAGTCAGCAGCCCCCGCTGAGGAGTGAGGCCAGCAGCCACGGGCTGTCCTGGGTCTCACCACCAGCTAAACTCCCAGATCCCAGGGCCCACCTCTGCTTTACAGAATCCTGAGAACTTCAGGTGTCTCAGGTTGCCTCCAGGTTGTGGCTGGCCAGGCCAACAGACTGAACCGGTGGCCGCGGAGCTGTCAGAACCAAAGCCACCGGGTAATAGTCCAGGCCCAGAGGAGGCCGCTGCTGGACGCCCAGCACACTTGCGTTAGTGCGATGCTAGATTTTCAAAGGCCCTAATGTGAGTGTCTTTCTCATGAATCAGGCCACAGCTCCGGAGATGCCGATCTGAGCTTGCCGTGTGGTTAACTGTGACTGACAGGAAAGCCGTGGACATGTGCCAGTACTGGTGCAAAGAGCAGAGCTGCCCCCACCGTGCCCCGGGGACCATGGCTCAGCTGGGCGGCGTCCAAAGACGACAGCCCTGCTTTCACAGGGCAATTTAGATTATAGTGCAGGTTGGAAGGAAATAAATTTTGAATACTAATGCTAATGGTGTCAAAGGTTCATAATCACACTCCACACTCCTAATTTTAGACCCAGTGTGTGAGAGAGTGGATTGGGAGTGTCAGTGGAAATCATCCCGGCAGGGGGCTAATAGCTCAGCTGTTCACCTTCCTCAGCATCCGGGGAACTCTGGGCACTGAGCTGTGAGAGCATCATGCCTAAGATGCAGCCTGACAGGTCCCCTACAGGGGCAAAGCCTGCAAAGCCTGCATGCTGTGGCCTGGGTCTGGCCCCTGGGAGCAGTGCTGGGCATGGCATCTTGTGGTGTCCCTCTCAAGAGGTGGGGACAGTGCCTCACATACACCCACCTGTCCAGACACAGACTCCCCGTGCATCCTTGCTGGTGGATCCAGGGAGGGCTGACCCCAGCCCGTGGAGCTCCTTGTCCACCACCTACTTGGGACCCCTCCTTGGCTGGCCTGTTCCTGGTCCAGGTAGTTGTGTGATGGGGTCTCTGGCTCTCACCCCTGAGGGACTGGGCCACTGGGACCCCATGGTCTCATCAGGCTGTGGCTGCAGCACCCACTACAGGGTACTCTATGCTCTCTGGGGGCTGCACTTATCTTTCTGGCAGGGCTTCTGGCAGGGTGGACAAGCCCCTCCCTCCCTTATCACTATTGGCTGAAACCCTGAAGGGCTGGAAAGTCGCCTGCAGCCCAGTGGTTCCCTTCAAGCAGAGATGGATCATGGACAGAGCGTCAGGAGGCGAGAGAGGTAAGGAAATGGTGGAATGTGATGAGCCGTTGTCCAACTGAAAGAATAATCAGGGCTCTGAGGGACTGGTCATCTAACCCTCCCTGGGGGCACTCACAGCCCTCCCCATTGAGGGTAACCCATCAGTGCCTGGGAGAAAAAACACAGAACAGAAAAGAGGTGGGAGGAGCGATTTCTGTCCTGTCCCATCTCCCATCCACCCATCCCGAGGCCAGCGTTCTGGATCCCTGTCAACAGTGCCTCCATGCCCTGCCCGGGGGCAGCTATGGAGAGCACGTTGCCCTAGGCAGGCAGATGGGGATCAGGGGGCAGGCCGGGCAGTGAGGAGCCTCAGAGCCAGACACAGTGCAGCTCTGCCCCATCCAGATGAGGTGAGGACTCAGAGCCAGGCACAGTGCAGCTCTGCCCCATCCAGATGAGGTGAGGAGCCTCAGAGCCAGGCACAGTGCAGCTCTGCCCCATCCAGATGAGGTGAGGAGACTCAGAGCCAGGCACAGCGCAGCTCTGCCCCATCCAGATGAGGTGAGGAGAATCACAGCCAGGCACAGTGCAGCTCTGCCCCATCCAGATGAGGTGAGGCCCAGAGAGAGCTTAGAGCCAGAATGCAGGAACCACCACTGCCAGGGGCAGAGATCTAGGCCTGGGTGGGACCGGGACCAGCCCCACAAAGCGTCTCTCCATTGCTGACCACAGGGCATTTCCTGACCAGGCCCCATGCAGTCTCCGAGGCTCCCCAGCGCAGGGCCAAGGAACCACAGTACATGTGCCCTGGCTGGCCTTGTCCATGGGCTGCTGCTAAGGAGCCATTAGAGGAGCTGGCAGAGGGGCCAGGGAGGAGGGGCAGCGGCGGGCTGCTGTGGAGCTGCAGTCCTGAGCACTGGTGGAAAGGCCAGGACACAGATGAATGGGGAGGCTTAGGGGGAGGGCGTGGGCTGCAGTCTGGCACTCTTGCCTGGGATAAGGAGGCAGCCTTGGCATCTGCCCAGCAAGCCTGCCCACTGCCCAGGAGAGTGGAACATCTGAGTGGTTGAAGCTACGACTTCCGTGAGGCCAGGAAGCTATTTACTCTTCTGGTTCTGGGCATAAGGGGCAGGGCTTGCCCTGTCCTCCTGCTGTGACAGATGGCCTGAGTCTCTGTGGTGCACTTCTCGGCCTGCACCTGGTCAGTACTGCTAGGAGAGCGAACTCCTAGGAGAGCTGACTCTGGCTGGGCCTCGCAAAGCTCTCCTGAGTGGAAGGAAGCTTTGCCTTTCCCTGGGAGGGGATGAGAGTGGCAGAAGGACTTCTCTCCGTGCAGGACCTGGGACTGAGAGGCATCTCCTGCCCAGTGTCACACACTGTCCCACTGTCCCAAGGCTGAGAGGAGTCAGCCTGCAGCCGGGGAAGACCTCAGCACTGGCGAGTGGGCCACTTGGTTCCCAGATGGCCATTGCTTGTCTTTGATGGCAAGTACAGATGCACAGGTTGGGGTCTGGATGCCACCAGTTAGGATCCCCTGGGCCTCTCTCCCCTGCCCCCCATGGCAAAAAGAGATGTTTTCCCTCCCTTCACCCTGCTGGAGCCTTCGTGCAGGTGTGGCTGAACTTCTTCTGACCACGGTCCTTGATGTTGCCTTAATTACAACCATGGGGAAGGGGCCAAAGGGCCAGGAGGAGAAAAGCACCTGTGAGATCCCCTGTGAGCCCGGCCTGGGGTGGGGTGGCCACCCTGCTGTCCTTGCACCCACACCCCATAACCAGCTTCTAGGAAAGGCATTCTCTTCAGCCCCCAAGTCTGAGGGCCCTACAATGCCCCAGGGCCCTGCCCGAGTCCAAAACAGGCCAGAACACTGATAATGTTGTGACCCTGGTCTGACTCTCATGTACTCCTTTGTGAGAGTGTCTTTGCATTTCTGCAGGCTGCAGGCAGGAACTCAATCATGGAAGAAATCCTTCTCAGAGCCATTCTCCTAGGAGAGCACTTGAGGCCAACTGCCACGTCTGAGCATGGGGTGCTGATCTCTTCAGGACACCGGCTCAGAGAAGGTAGGTGGGCACACCGGCCTGGTGGTCATGGCTTATCGCAGCCCAGGTGGTGCTGTTCACCCACAGCAACTGCAACACAGGCACCTGGCATGCCAGGAGCAGCCACTGCCACCTGCCTTTAACATCTCATGAGAGAGAGGTGGGAGGGGAGAGAACAGGGGAAGAGAAAAGGGGGGAGAGAGACAGAGAGAGAGGAAAGGGGAGACAGAAAGAGAGAGAGAGAGAGGCGGAGAGAAAGAGAGCAGGGGGAGAGAGGGGAGGAGGAAGGGAGGGAGGAAAGGAAGGCGAGGAGCCTTGTCTGGGTTCACTACCCCCAGCTTCTTCCTTGAGACTCGGCACCTACGTTTTATAGACAAGAACTTTCTCTCCTAGACAAATTTTACAGAAACAACTGATAAGGGGAACAGTGAGACTTCATAACTTAATATGTGACTAGGAAAATGCAGCACACTCTCTCCTTGTTCACATGCACGTACGTCCTGTCTGCTCTTCTGTGCAGACTCTGGGTGTGACCAGAGACCAAGGGTGGCCGGCTTCTCAGGGCCTCGTCCACCTCCGTGCCATCTGCATTCCAACGGGAGAGACACACTTTAGTCATCAAATATACATAAATTAATCAGCAACCTCATCAAAATAGGCAAAGGGGCATAGATTCTTTGGGGTTTTTTTTTTCTTCTTACTCAAGATCGGTCACAGAGTCATAGATCAGTGGCTCGGCATGGTGGCCTCAATGTCTGGCTTTCCCTACCTACAGCCACCCATGGACGTGGAGCTGGCTCTTTCCTGGGTGTGGAGGATTCTGAAGGGAAATGACTCCTGGGGACGTGGAGAAAGGCCAGGGATGGAAGGAACAGGAGATGGTAAGACCATGAAGAGGTCGCAGGGAGAAGAGTGGGGTTGTAGAGCCAGAGGGAGGTCTGGGGGCTCGAGGGGCATTAACACACTAGGACAAGGAGGGGGTGTCACTGCCGTGGGCACCAGCACCTGGCCTGAGCCTCCATCTATTAGAGCACTGAGTGGGTCAGGCAGCCCCGATGTGTCACCAGCCCTGCAGGCCCTGCAGGCCCTGCTTGCATTCTCCTGGTGCTCAGGATTGGGTGGTGGGATTCACCTGCCCACCCATTCACCGGGGAGCTTGTGTATTACTTTAACAGACTCCATGTCATTTTATCAGCCCCTTGCAACAACCAGGTCCAAGATTTGTTTGCAATGTATCTAGAAACAAAATATAACCTCAGTTTGTTTTATCTTCAACCCTAGAGGCTTAGTCCAACATACACCGAGGTCAGTGCCTGGCTCAGGTGTGGGCAGGGAGGCCATAAAGAACAAGGCACTCTGTGCAGCCCCCAGCCCTCCTGTCCCAGAACGACTGTCACACCCCTCTGCTCTGCCCCAGCCCCAACCATCTTCCCGCCTGTGGCCCCCACCCCACCAACAGGGTCACTTTCACATCTGCCCTCACTCTGCTCCCCTGAGCTTCTCTCACCATATTTAATCCCCCCATTTCTCTCTCTCTCTCTCGTCATTGGGGAATTCCCTGTGACACTGCACCAGCAGGGCCCTGGAACATGCTGCCTGATCCCACTGTCTTGTGTTTCCTCATCTTTCCCCCATTCTCCATGCATTTAAACACAGACCTTCTGTGAGGACAGGGCTCCAGCACAGCCTGTGTCATGTCATTAATCACTCAGTCATTGAATGGTACATGTGGGGGATAGAGAGATGGGGCAGTGCTTACAAACACTGACTGTCTGGGGAAGGTCTTGAGATAACACCTGCCCCCAGCGAGTACATCGTCGCTGAGCACACGGACCACGCAGGGCTATCACTGGAGGCACATCAGTTCTGCAGCACAGCCCCTGCAGGTGCCTCCATGGCGAGCACAGATCCTGCAGGTGCAGGACACAGCCCTCAGGGCCACCCTCGCTTCAGTCAGCAACTGTGAGTCCAGGGATCCTCAGGCCGCCCGCACTCCTGACCAGCTGGCTACACATTAAAGAGTGTGCACAACGTTTTAAGGCAGTGATTTTCAACTAGGCACACCGGTGTGCTGTGAAAGCGTCTTAGGTGTGCCCCCCAGATTTTTAAAGGTCACTAGTTAAATTATGTTGAAAGAGGTTTAAAGCACTTTGAAAAAAATATATCCTTTTTTTAACTCTTCTCTGGGGTCAACATAATTAATGTGCACCAGAAAGTTTAGCTATACATTCAAGTGTGCCGTGAGATATAAAGGTTGAAAGATACCGCTCAAAGTCACGACTACTTAGTAGTGAGGCTCGCGGAGCTCAGGTGAGCACTGCACTCATGATTACAGTTTGGGAAATAAAGCAGGACCACTCATATGAAAAGACATACAGGTGACCTCTGAGGTCTTGAACCTGGAGCTCTGTCTCCTCTCTGTGAAATCAGGATACATCACCCTGCCAGCCCACAGATGCTTCCACAACCAGAAACCTCCCCTGAGCCTCCACGTCCAGAGTCTGCATTGGGGTTTAATTACATATGCATGATCAGCTGAGTCATTAATTAATCATTAGGCATGATCGATTGCACTCAATGGCCAGTTTCTCCCTCCTTCCTGCCATTAAAGCTGATAGCACTGGGCTCAAAGTCCCACGGTGCAATGACACCTGTTCTTTCCAGCGTTGAGTCTCCCCCAGGGGGTCTCCACGGCCCCAGCCAGCAAGAACTCAGCTGTGGCTCCATCGTCCATGAGAGTCACAGAGATGTTCCCCCCTTACTGGGAAACTAAAGGGTTTAGATTAGAAGCTCCCTGCAGGAACTGGGGATAAAGACCAGATACATCATTGATGATATGAAGGTTATTTATTTTAGACAGAGTCTCACTTTGTCGCCCTAGGTAGAGTGCTGTGGCGTCACAGCTCACAGAAACCTCCAGCTCTTGGGCTTAGGTGATTCTCTTGCCTCAGCCTCCCGAGTAGCTGGGACTACAGGTGCCCACCACAACGCCCAGCTGTTTCTTTTTGTTGTTGCAGTTTGGCCGGAACCAGGTTTGAACCTGCCACCCTCAGTATATGGGGCCTGCGCCCTACTCACTGAGCCACAGGGGCCGCCCCATGAACTTTAGTTATTCAAAACGCATAGAAAATTGAGTTTATGTTCACTGTCATTTCTAGTAAATCTAAAATTCTCAGTTTTCTCTAAGACTATGAAATGAAAGTCATACACAGTTCTATGCATTTTATTATTTATTACTAACAATAATAATCCCAAAGTCATGGAGAGAACTCAGATCTACAAAGAGAAGGCAGGTGAGACTAGAAAGGTGAATTTCACACGTCTGTTTTCAACAAAAGACAACAGTCTGGTACAGGAAATTCTAATAATGGTTGTATTTCTGAGCCTGAAGATAATACTTCCCGCCACGGTCTAAATCAGCGTCTAGTGAGTTACCCTCATTTCTGCAGGGCGGTGAGACGGCACCCCACGACTTAGTGAGGAGACTCGTGGGTCAGGTCGCCCCTGTTAAACTTTTTATTTTGCTGTGACCACATTAGTAAAGAAAGCAAAGAGTTTCCCACTCCCACAGAGTTTGTGTGGGAAACTGGTAGAGTGTTTTCCCCCTCAGAAATAAAGCAGTTCAGAGTCTTCTTTTCCTGTTAGGACAGAAACTTGAATTAAAAATTCTTGAATCAAATATAACCAGAGGCTTTCCGGCCAGTCAGGAAGTTCTAAACTTAATGACCCTGGAGGATTATAATTAACATGCGGGTGTCTTTCAAATCTCCTCCTGAACCTCCTTTATTCTGTCCTGAGGCTTCAGTCAAACCGTTTCCAGAACAAAGCTGGGTTTTCCAGCTTCTGAAACGGAGCCTCTGCCTGTTTACGGCTTTGGCTTTTGAAAGAAGATGAATAAGTCACTTTCCTAAGGCCCCAGTTTACTTGAGTCTCATTTTCAAGGAAGTTTTTTCTTAGTGTATAAGTATCATTCAAACCAGAAAAATGGTTCTTAGCCTGAGGTCTCCTGGGGTGCATACACCTTGCTTGGAAGACTTCCAAAATGCAATGTCGGTAATCTCATTAACACACGGCAGCATCTCCCCGCTCGGCCGCTGCTGCACCGACTCAGGTAAAATGAGCCGGTTATTGTCATGTCACAGCCTGTGTAATCGTTATGGCCATTGATGGGAATTAAAGAAAACTACTTTGCCGTTATTGATGTTTCCCTTTGACATTTCTTGTAGCATAATTGAAGTGAACAAAGGCAGGACAGCACAGCCCAAGTGCCTGTTGAGTTTCCAAGTGTTAAGTGCAGGCAGAGGGCCCCTGCTTTCTGTAAGCTTGTGGACAACCCACAGGCACTGCAGCAATTTCCTTGTGGGCATCTGCATAGAAACACCAGAGGATGTGGACCCTCTGGGAGGAATATTGCTCTTTTTGAAAAGACTGTTCTTTAAACAAAACTCAGATTGGCCTCAAGGCAAGACCTTCCCCTTGACACATCCTTCAGGCTGCTCTTCTCCTTGAAGTGGAAGCAGGTACCTGAAGGCAGGAGACCATTATGAACCCAGGGGCTAGAAGAAAGCTCTGGGTTTGTGGTGGGGACTAGAGTGAGGTAGCGGAACCTTCCCCTGTTACGGGGTTCAGGCTTTTTCAGAATCGCTAACATTCTGCATGCTTCTGCTACCCAGGTCACAGCAGCAGGTAAGTCTCCTGGTGCCTCTTCCTGCAGTCAGCATCTGATTCCCAGGCAGCCCCTTCTTTCCAGAGAATCCATAAGTAGGGTGGCCAGAGTTTAACATCGGTAAGGCGGGACAGCATGGGGAGGGGGGTCAGGGCAGGGGCGGGGCAGGGCAGGGCCTGACAACAATGCAAATTTTGATAAGCAGTTCTTGATAATCACTTCTTAGCAATTATTTTGTTATTATTACAGTTTAACATTATAAAATGAACAAAAATAATATAAAACTCATATTCTGGAGAAATAGCCACATGGCAGCCCCAAACCGTATATTCCCTTCCTGTTCTCCCACCCATTCGTGCACTCTTTCCAAAAATCAGGACTTTTTAAAAATGCTGTGGGACGCGGGACAAATTGTTGAAAAGTGGGACGTCTGGTCACCTTATCCATAAGTGCTCTGAAATTCTGAGGATGTACGTAAGTATCTTCCAAATTACTTCTTTTCCAAGAGTAACTTTGTAAAAACCCAAACAAACAAACTGGATACACAAAGAGAACGGCTCCGTCTCACAGCCCCTCTGGCTGCCCTGCTGTGGGGCGGAAAGAGGCCCTGCAGCCCTCGGGTTTCCTTCAGCTATCAGATCGTACACAGAAACCATCACCAATAACCTGGAAAACAGCTCCTCTGTGACTGTGGAATTTATCAGATTCATACAAGACAGTCTTGATTTACTGACTTTCAAAAGATTTTTGTCAAGAAATGGAAGCATGGTGCAAGATTTTTCTCTATAGAAATCCTTTTGCTATTTGGAGAATAAGTTCTTACGTGTTTTCTTGAACTTCATATATAAACTTCACATTGGAGAAGAAGCGGGAGCTCACTGGGGGACGATTTGGCAGGGAATATGCTCCTGGCTCAGCTTATTCAGAGATTTTTACTGACATCAGTCAAGGTGGGCACCGTGCCCATGTGCCGGGGCATCACCAAGTCGGATGTGACTGGGAAAACATCTGTGGAAGAGAAAGCCCAGGGCTGCTTGGAAAGTACTTCCAAAATGACAAATTCTTTACATTTCTCTTCAAAAAGAAATCTGGAGTTCTACTTCCAGGAAAATGGAGTGAACACACGTCTCCCTGCTCATTCCACGAAGCAGAACTGGACACAAGATAAGCAAGAGAAGAGAGGACAGCTGAGGGGCCTCCGGACTGAGGAAGGACGTGGCAGGCCGGGAAGAGAGTCCAGATCTCTGCATTTTCTTTTGGCCTCATTCTTCCCAGACGAGGGACTGAAGAAGTGCCAACAGAAGCAGAAAATAAAGCTTCACTCAAAGGATCAGGATAGAGGCGGCCAAGTAAGACCCAGCAGGTGCCTGGATCCCCCACCCCACGAGGGTGGGTAGAGAGTGTGCACTCAACCCTGACCCAGCTGCAGCGGGGCACCCAGTCCTCACTGGGGTGGCATCAGAGAAGGCTGAGTAGAGGGCAGGACTTGCACCTCCCCTGGAGTGCCAGCATGGCGACCAGGGCTTGCTTCCACCCACCCAGCAGAGGGGAGGGGTTGCGCTGGCCCTCACCACCTTGTGATTTCAGAGGAGGCCTTGAGGAGAGTCCAGACTTTCACCGCTGTTCAGAGGTAGCAAGCCCACCTCCATCCCCAGCATTGTCACAGTCACTAAGTACGATGGCAGGGCCCTCTCTGTGTGTGGATGGAGCTCTGGGGGTGGGGGGTAAACGGGCTTCTATCCTACCTGGCAGGACCGGGGAGCAGGTTCTCCTGCTGGTGGGATGTAAGCTCAATCCTGCAAAAACAGGGAGCTTAAGTCATGCCAACAACCTCATAGTACCCCCCATAAATGGCCAGATTTCACCAGAAAATCACTTATACCAAGAACCAAGGATATTTCAAACCGAATTAAAACACAAAATCACTAGATGCTGAGATTGAGATGGCATTCATGTTATAATAGATGACAGAGATTTTAAATCAGCATAAACATGTTTCAACAAACTATTGTGAACACACTTGCAAATGAAATCCTAGAAAATCTCAGCAAAGAAACAGAAGACTTACAGAAGAAACAAAAGGAATTTTAGGACTAAAAATGCAATAATACAACACTAAACAGTAGAACTGAGGGGACAGAAAAAAAATCAGGCTCTATTGCACTGGGCAAAGAGTGTACCACGAGAGCATGGAACCACTGAGTTATCCAGTGTTAACGGTGGACAGAAAGTAGACCAAAATTTAGGAGGAAAGCTTGGACAAAGCCCAGAGACCTGTGGGACAGCAACCAGCGATCTAAGGTTTGTGCCCACAGTTCCAGGTTGGAGGAAAGACATGGACTAAGAGACAATGGCTGGAAATTCCCCCAATTTGGGAAAATACAGAACTATAAACTCAAGAGGCTAAGCAAATCCCAAATGGGAAGGACCGAAAGTCGTTCTCATTAAAACACAAGTTAGACTTAATCAAACTTAGGGAAATTATAGACAAAGAAAATAATTTAGAAGCAGCAAAAGGTGGACATTTTACCTATGCTGGGAAACAAACAGGATTGAGAGCAGATTTTTTTTTTTAATCAGAAATCATGGAAATCACAAAGTAATGGTTCAACATTTTTCAAGTAGTGAGAGGAAATAACTGTCAACCTAGAATTCTATATCGAGGAAAAATATCTGTCAGGAATGAAATGGCAATGAGGGCTTTCGGAGGGTAGAAAACTCAGGGTTGTGTCTCCAGCAGACCTGCTTCAAAGGAATGACCGAGGGAGTTCTCCAGACAGACGTGGGATTGGCAGAAGGAAGCTTGGGGAGCCAGGGAAGAAGACAGAACTTGGTGAGCAAGAATGCAACGGACTGTTTAGCAGCTTCTTAAACGAAACAAAGGAGAAACCGCATATGTGACTCCTGCGTGATCCAGAATCACACTCCTGGATGTTTATGCCAGAGGAATGGAAATGTGTGTTCATGCAAAAACCTACACTGAATGTTCCTAGGACCTTTGTTTATAATGGCTAGACACTGGGACCTCTCCAGATGCCCCTCCATGGGTGAAGGATTAAACAAACCTGGTGCACCCACATCCAGGAACACTGCACAGCGATGGAAACGAAGGAAGTATTGATACACAATAACCGGGATAAATCGGCAAATCTCCAGAGAACCATGCTGGAGGTGGTGGGGGTCAATCCCAAGATGTTACATGTGGTGATGTGGTATGACTTCGTTTGTACCTATAGGACAGTAAGTATAAATTAGTGATTAGTGAATGCCAGCAGCTAAGGGGTGTGGCACAGGGTGGTGTCACTGTAGCAGGTGGCCTGTGCTAAGGGGTGTGGCACAGGGTGACATCACTGTAGCAGGTGACCTGTGCTCACCTCACACTGCTGGAATGTCTCATATCTCTTCAACATCAATATCTTGGTTGTGATACCGTGTGATGGTTTTGTAAGATGTTACCACAGAGAAAGACAGGACATGGGCATGAGGGATCTGTCTGCATTATTTCTTAAAATTGCATGTGAATCTATGTCTCAAAATAAAAACACAAAATTAAAATAAGCAAAAACAGAGAAGGAATCTGCAGACACTCGGTAGTTCTATAGAGCTCCTGTGACGGCCGATGGCTCACATGACATCTGAGCGTGACTTTCCAAGCCCTTGATCCTGGCAGGCTGTCACTGAGGGAGCTTGTGAAGATGGCTTTGCTGGCATGGGCACAGAAGGAACAACTTGACCCGCACCGAACTCAGGGGACACTTTCACTCCCTGACAGAAATAAACTCTTGCTTGGCAAATGAAATGAACTAGAGCCTCTAAGTCCTTTGCAAATGGAAGTTTGTGCAAATCTGAATTTCAACATTTACTGCCTCAAAAGGAAAGTCCACAGCAACTGACCAAAAGTGACGGGTTGGCAAGCCCAGACACTCCTCACTCCCGACTGGCATGGGCCAGCGTGGGTGGCCACCTCCTGTCCCCACCCCTTTGTCCATTGTTAAAGTCCACTTTTAGGCTTTCTTATCACAATTAAGATTTGTGTTAATTATTTTACACGAAGAAAGAATCAATTTTTGCATGAGAAGATGAAATCTAAAAGACATTGCCTGCAAAATAAAGTCATTTGTCTTTATTAAAGATATTCATCTCCAGTGCAATAAAGCATAATTATATGCAAATTGTTAGAAGCATGGCTAGGTAGATTATCACTTTTCTTAGAATTACAGAGGTCTGTGATATTTTTTTAAAAAGTAAAGAACCACTGAACTTCTAGACTTTTATAACTTTTATTATCAAATTTCCCAAAAGGAATTATGCCCAGAGCACATTTTAGACCATCCTGAATACCATGTATTTAAGTGTAAAAACAATGACAAAGTCACTGCTGTCCTCAGAAAACAGAGAAGTGGGACACGGGGTTGGAGGCAGATTCACGTATGGAGGCCCAGGAGCCCGTGACTCCCAAGGCCACTGGTCACTGTCCTGCACCAAATCTTGTTCCTGGCTCCACGCTCAGGCCTCCACGCCGCTGACTCCGCACTCCCCTTAACACAGGAAACGGAGAGCTTTAACTCTGGGTAACGATCTCCCTTCCTTGTGAGTATGAGGTCCTGGTTTCCTCAACTGGCACATGAGGGGCGTGAAGGATTGCCACGTCTCTAGGTGGTAAAGCTCCTTCCTGTCACTGAGCTGCATGTGCTCTCAAGAACCCCCTGCTGTCTCGCCTCCCTGGCCATGTCCAGGCAGCTCCTCTGCCTGTGAGAAGCTCGGGGTGAACCTGGCAGCATCAGGCTGCATTTAGGAAAGAAGTGCACCCTTCCTGAGCATCTGACTTTAAGGTATAAGAAGAGGGGCCAGGCGCAGAGATATGGAAGTCCCACTGCAAGGTGTCAGCAACCTGTCCCACCAGGTAGCCATAGGGGGCCATGATTTCATGGGGACACCAGCCAGACACTCCCACTATAGATGAAAGACCCCCCACTGAGCCTATCAGGACTCTCCACCTCCCCTGCCCCCTACCTCTCCCAGACCTGCACCTGGTCTCGACTGGCCCATATCCCTGGCCCCTTCTATGGAGCTACTGGGCCGCTTGTGGCATCTCCTCAGGGCTGGGATGAAAGAAAAAGGTATCAGGCAGCAGAAGCCTTCTATGAAGGGAGGAAGGCCAGGGCCTTGCCCACCGCAGCACCCCCTCCCCACACTGACCCCCAGGCACGAGGGATGTCCCCCTCTATCTCAATGGCCTCTTCTGGCCCTGGGCTCCTTCACCACACCCCAGAACAGCTCATTTTCCCACCTGTGCTGCCTCCTCTGCCTGGACCTCCTCTGTCTACCTGAAAAACTCCTGTGTGTGTCTCAAAGCCCAGATCAGACATCATCTAACCTAGAAGGCTTTTCTCTACTTCCCTGAGCCTGCCTGTGCTCTCACCCCGACTTGCAGGGCACTCAGCTCACACCCCTACAACAAAGAGTGTCCGTGAGACCAGGACCGGTCAGCAAACCTGACTGGCTGTGGGTTCAAAGGGGCACCAGGTGAGAACCCCCAGATGAGAACCTCCAGGTGAGGCCTCCAGGTGAGAAAGTCTAGGTGAGAACCCCAGGTGAGGTCCTCCAGGTGAGAACCTCCAGATGAAAACCTGCAGGTGAGGTCCTCCAGGTGAGAACCTCCAGATGAAAACCTGCAGGTGAGGGCCTCCAGATGAGAACCCCCAGGTGAGAAAGTCTGGGTGAGGGCCTCCAGGTGAGAGACAACAACATCTGGGTCTGGCCCACAGTCAGGCGGGAGGGTCTTGGCTGTTCCCTGAATGAAGGAAGACCTCCACCCACACCACTGAGTGAGACACAGCAAGACTGTGGCAGCTGGACGTGTGGGGAGGCATCCCTTGGTCACACGTGCAAGGCCTCATTGGATCAGACAGGCCATGACGCCCTGCCTCTAGAGTCTGCAGAGTGAGTCACAGCCATGGGAAGTCCTGACCCCTGTGCCCAGCCCTGGCACACTCCTCCTTCCTGCGGAAACAAAGCAGAGGGCCACAATGGGGTCCCCAGACATGAGAAGGAAGTGGAGTCCAGCTGGAGGGTTTCAGGCCCAGCAGGTCATCTCCAACTGTCCACCAAGGTGCCCCTCCCTACTCCTATCTGTACCCAGGGTTTCTCCTGAGAGGGGCCTTTCTCCAGCTTTCAGGAGAGATCTCCAGCCCTAAAGACCCGTCAACTGTGTGGGGCAAGAGTGAGCCTCACGACTGGGCAGTTGTCCCTCTAGCAGGCGTGTGCTGCAGGCAGGATTCGACTTGCAGCCTCTACGGGGCAGAGTAGCTTCACTGGCTCTCGCAGGAATCACCACCTGGTATCCCACCTGCAGCATCCTGGAGGTTACAAAGCACTTACCCATTTATTACCTGAATGATTCTTGTAGTAATTCCACTCATTTACACTGGCAGAAAATGAGCTTCTGGAACACCCCCCCCCCCACCGCCTACTGTAAGCCCTCAACCCCCCACCTTCCTTCTCGGATTCTCCCCTTCCTGGCACCACCCCACCTGCTGGGATGGGTCTTCTCAGGAAGCACCTGGCCACCTCTGGAGGCACCTAGGCCTCCCCAGGCTCTTGGAAAGCACAGCCCAAGCCTGGCTGAAAAACAGGGTGACAGTTTTGGTGGGGACACAAGAAGTCCTTCCTTCCCTCCAAAACTGCCCCTCCCAGAGCCTCCAACAACCATATCTGCCCCAGGGGTAGATATACTCAATTTCTAAGGAGGAAGATAAACCCAAATTGTGATTCTATCTTAAGATAAAATAAACTGAATAAGCAATAAACCCAGAAAGAAGAAAAGAAGGCTGAAAAAAAATTAAGATCTATACATGCATAATGATGTATAATGAGATGTTCCTTTAATCGATAGAGGCAGGCTGGAGGTAGTGGAGCTGGCAGGCGTGATTTACACTGCGGCACTGGGGTCTTGAAGCTGGAGCCTGGATTCACTTTTTTATTTTAAAGGGCTCGTATTGGTTTTCTTTGTCACTGATATTATTTTTGGAAAGTGAAACATACTCATGTGAAAGTATAAAGAAGGAACAATTTTTAAAGATCTATCCTGCCGTAACCCAGGGGTAAGCACGGTTGAATCCATCTGCCTTTCCCTCGAGTCTTATGCACATATATTTACATAATTGAGATTATACGGCATGTGCAATTTTATATCCTGACTTTTTTCACTTAATATTGTGTTGTAAAATTTTCTACAAGTCGTCAACAATTTTAGAGAAGCGTTTTAACGGCCGTGCAGTTCTCCGTTGTGTGATAGGCACAACTCAATTATCCCCCCAGGGTTGGACATAAGAATTTTCATTGTTCCACTATTGGGTAATATGGGTGTGAACACCTTTGCAGAGAACCTTTGATGGACGGTATGGCTGTGAACGGACACTGAAGAAAGAAACCATTGAATCAAATTATGCGAGTCCTGGGGTCTGAGGCAATTAGCAGCCTGTGAGTATCGGGGGCATCCTGGCCTCATCTTTCCCTACCAGGCGATGGACGTTGTTATCATTTTAAAGGTTTTCTAATTTATAAGTAACAAGTATCCTGCTACTATGATAAACTATCTCTTCCTAATTACCCAAAAATTTGAATAATTTTATGTCTATCAATAATCTTTTTGTACATAATTCCCTCATTTCCTTCAGCTACATTTCCATTAAGGAAAACAAAATACTTGAAGTTTATTGATTTCTCTTGAGTTTTTGTCACTTTGGAAATGAATGATCACTCATGCCAGTTAATGCCTTTATTTGACATTTGTGTAAAATCCTCTTTTCTAATCCCAACCCCGAGATTGTAAATCGTTCAATGTGTTTTTGAAATATTGTTTTGAATATCCACTTCATTATATCCAGAAGACAATAATCTTCCTGTGATTTATTTTATTGTTTATTTTATTCAAGGAAATAAACAAAAGGCAACGATCTCCTAAATTTCCATCTTCCGCAGCTGCCTTTCCTGCTCTGCCCTGGGGTTCTGCACTCAGCCCTGGCGGCTTTCACTTTGGAATAGTAGTGTGATGAGAGATCCCCAAGCCAGAATGTTAAACTTTCATCAAAATAACACAACCCTTGATATACTGTGTTGCCTAACGTGCCCTGTCCTAACTGATCTGTGGCTCCGGTTGGGCCATGTGCCCTGCATACAGCCAGGCCGGCTTCCGGCCTTTTCTTTGCACCAACCTCCCTGTTCTTTTGATGCCACCACAGTATTCCAGCTACTGTGGGGTCATTTTGAGACTTTTTTCATAACTGTCTCAGTTGTTATTCAAATATATGTTCGACTATCCAAGCTGAAGCAATTGTCTTATGGACATCTACAAAGAGAGAAAGGCACATCTGTGCTTCTTCACTGCAATTCCTTCCTTATAATCAGCTCAAAACCATGTGGAATGGACCTTAATGGCCGTCCAGAGCACCTCTTTGTACCGCCTGACTCGAGGCTTGCAGCTGTGCCGACTGCCCCACTGGCCTCCAGCTGGCGGAGTGGCCCCTTCCTGTAGCGGCTCTCCCAGGGACCGAGTCTGCTGTCTTCCTCAGGAGCTTTCCGCCCCTACCCAGACTGTGCCTCCAGTGTCACAGGGAGTAAGTGGATACGTTCTTTATGAGAGCATGTCTCAGAGTTTATGAAACCACAGTTGACTATCACAGTGTGCAGGGCCAGGCCCATCCAGGCACAAGCACTTGGACTTCCTTGGACCACTTAGGAAGTGCACCCAAAGGACCAGGATCTTAATTCCAGCATTTCCCGGAATCCAGGCAGTACATTGATGGATTAGCCCTGGTAAGCAAGTGAGACTGAAAAGGGCGTTTCCAATAACGACAGGTAACCAGAGCCAGTGCAGACCGGGGAGGACACAACCTCCACGAAGCCTTCACCTGGGGCCTCTCATCCACAGAGATGCTCTTTCCAGAAGTCGACGGCAAATACCCACTTTCTCTATGTGCTGCCTTCTAGCAATAACACTTGCATGATAAAATCAATGACTGTTGGACATGCAGAGAAAAGGTTGTCTATTTAAAAGAACAATAGAGTGATGCTACTCTGTGAACATCGTGTGTTTAGTTTCCCAAAAGAAAATTCAGGGTTGACCAGTCATAAGTCAACACAAAATCTTTTGCTGAGAATTCAGAATGCAAATATTTATAGGAAACAGAGAAATAAGTAAGAGCGATTCTCTGCCCTCACATGTAAACAGCTATAAACAAAACAGGATTTGACTTTAATTCAAGAGGCAGGAACTGTGACTCCTGAAGGACTTGTAATCCCCAGTTCCCAGCATATGATCTGTTCCTGATAAAGACGCAGTGACAAGAAGTGGACGCCCTTCTCCACCTGAGATCCTGACCATGTGGCCCCCCATCCCCACCAAGAGGAAGTGCCCAGGGCAGTGGGAAGCTGCTTCCTAGGAGAGGTCAGGAAACGGGTGTTCTGGTGCGGGTCAGCGTTGTGGGCGCAGTTAAGACAAGCTGATCTCCTGCATCTGCACGTCCCACCAAAGTTCCCATCCAGCCTCAGAGCCAGCCCAAGGTGCCAGCAGGGTGAGTCCCCGACAGATGCCACGGACTGTCCCCACCTCCCACAGCTGAGTGACCTGGGAGGGGCCGTGTGGGAAAACAGCAGGCCAGCGTCCTCCCAGGACAACCCCTCACTTCAGTCTGTGGGTCCAGTCAGACCCAGAACGAGCTCATAGGCCCAGAGCAGGCCCCGGATGAGAGGTGCGTGGTGCTGGTAACCTGTCAGGCACATCCTCAATCTCTCTCACTCCGAGCCTGGGCCAAGATCCAAGATAGGGAAAGAGCTTGACGCAGGGAGATGGAGTGTGGCACTGAGTCTAGGAAGGGAGAGGCCATCTGCTCACAGGCCTGGGCCCTGCCCCTGGGTGGATCAGTGGGCGCTCAGCTCCCTGGGGGCCCCCGACAGTCACCCAGTCCTGCTTCCTTAGCCCTGTAAACAGGAGCGAGGCAGAAGCACAGAGCACAGAGCTGCTCCCTCTCATGGGAAGGCCACCCTGGCACACAGGGACCCAGCAGGCTTCGGGTCCACTCCTTCTGGGGCATGTCCAGCTGTCAGGGATGGGAGCCCAACAGCACATGGGTCAGAAACAGAGAAGCTGCAGCCAGAGCCCAAGTCTGAAAAGCCTGCACCCTGGGGCTCAGAGCAACCTTCCTTGTGGTCTCCAAGGAAACAGCTGCCAGCAGTTCTCCACGGTCGGTGTCTGGACAGGCCTTAGATAGCCCTGGCCAGAGATTAGCACTTTATTGGAGGCACCTGCAAATTCCTGTGCTCTTCCCTGATTCATATTATAGCAAAAACACTCAGTTAAAAAAGAATTAATGGTAATGCTCTCGGCATAAAGAAATATTTCACACTCCGGAAGCCAAACTTCCACCTGCTAGGAAACCCCTGGGAAACAGAACCCCACTTCCTAGGCAGCACCAGGCCAGGGACAGAACCCCACCTCCTGGGCAGCACCAGGCCAGGGACAGAACCCCACCCCACAGGCAGCACCAGGCCCAGGGACAGAACCTCACCTCCTGGGCAGCATCAGGCTGGGGACAGAACCCCACCACTTGGGCAGCACTAGGCCCAGGGACGGAACCCCACCTCCTGGGCAGCACCAGGCCCAGGGACAGAACCCCACC
>NW_003852470.1:2234010-2250835 GCF_000181295.1 Otolemur garnettii | reverse complement strand
GCCCAGGGACAGAACCCCACCTCCTGGGCAGCACCAGGCCCAGGGACAGAACCCCACCTCCTGGGCAGCACCAGGCCCAGGGACAGAACCCCACCACTCAGGCAGCACCAGGCCCAGGGACAGAACCTCACCTCCTGGTCAGCACCAGGCCGAGGACAGAACCCCACCTCCTGGGCAGCATCAGGCCGGGGACAGAACCCCACCTCCTGGGCAGCACCAGGCCAGGGACAGAACCCCACCTCCTGGGCAGCACCAGGCCGGGGACAGAACCCCACCCCACAGGCAGCACCAGGCCCAGGGACAGAACCTCACCTCCTGGGCAGCACTAGGCCGGGGACAGAACCCCACCCCACAGGCAGCACCAGGCCAGGCACACAGTCAGACAGGAGGACAATGACAGGGAGAAGGGACACTCCCACTTGCAGAGACATGAGCTCAACCCAGGAAGAGCCGAGGGGAATGAAAGGTGAAACAAATTACTAAACTGAAACTGGAAACTAAATAAATGGAGTGAAGTGTCAGGATATGAAATTAACATTATACGCAGCCCTCGAGTGCACAAGTAGAAGACGCAGCAGATAAGAAAACACAATTTAAATATCAATAAAAATACTTAAAAATGATTTTTTTGGAACTGTGAACTTATATGAGAAAAACTTTATTTACATACTCCTTTAGAAAAGTGAATTTCTCTGGATTGAGAAGTAGCTCCTGCTCTTGGATACTTAAAATTATGAAGATACCAGTTTTTTTAGGTTAATGCAAGTATTTTGTGAGATACTAATGAAAAATGCTAACAAGATTTTTTCTGACACCAAACAAGTAGAATCTAAATTTTATATGGAAAGTAATGCAAACTTTCTTTAAAAAATTAAAAGAATCAATTTTTGTGAGTGGAGAAAGGTGTGGGTCCAGTTTCAGTCTTTTACATGTGGATATCCAGTTCTCCCAGTACCATTTATTGAATAGGAAGTCGGGAAAGACTTCATGAAGAAGATTGCCAAGGCAATTGCAACAACAACAAAAATAAACAAATGGGGCTTAATTAAACTGAAAAGCATCTATACAGCTAAGGAGACAACAACCAAAGCAAATAGACAACATACACAATGGGAAGGGAGATTTGCGTATTTTGAATCAGACAAAAGCTTGATAACTAGGATCTATAGAGAACTCAAACTAATCCACATGAAAAAAGTCAACAATCCCATATATCACTGGGCAAGAGACATGAATAGAACCTTCTCTAAAGAAGACAGACTACTGGCTAACAAACAGATGAAAAATGCTCATTGTCCCTAATTATTAGTGAAATGCAAATCAAAACCACCCTGAGATAGCATCTAACCCCAGCGAGAATGTCCCACATCACAAAATCTCAAAACTGCAGATGCTGGCATGGATGTGGAGAGAAGGGAACACTTTTACACTGCTGGTGGGACTGCAAACTAATACAACCTTTTGGGAAGGAAGTATGGGGAACCCTCAAAGAACTCAAGCTAGACCTCCCATTTGATCCTGCAATCCCATTACTGGGCATCTACCCAGAAGGAAAAAAATCCTTTTATCATAAGGACACTTGTGCTAGACTGTTTATCACAGCTCAGTTTATAATCGCCAAAATGTGGAGACAGCCTAAATGCTCCTCAACCCAGGAATGGATTAATAAGCTGTGGAATATGTACACCATGGAATACTATTCAGCCATTTGAACAAATGGAGATTTTACAGCCTTTCTATTAACTTGGATGGAAGTGGAACACATTATTCTCAGTAAAGCATCACAAGAATGGAGAAGCATGAATCCTATGTATTCAATTTTGATATGAGGACAATTAATGACAATTAATGACACTGTGGGAGGTGGGGGAAGGGGAGAGCAAAGAGAGAGAAGGAGGGAGGGGTGGGGTCTTGGTGTGTGCCACACCTTTTGGGGGCAAGGCATAATGGTAGAGGGACCTTACCTAACAAATGTTGTCAGTGTAACCTGGTTTCTTGTACCCTCGATGAGTCCCCAGCAATAAAAAAAATAAATAAATAAAAGAAGGTCACAAATGGGAGACTTAGTAGATATCAAAAATAGATAACTTTTCTAATTAAAATAGTGCATTATTAGGACATGAAACAATTAACCAATAGGAAAATTTGGGCCCACAAACAAGCCCAGAGACATTGGACATTGAGCTTGTGGTAAAGAGGATTCTTCTAAAATAAAGGGAAAGTATAAACCTCTCAAAATGGTATTAGGAAAACTCCACGTCCACTTGGAACATTGTAGTCATCACTCCCACTATTCCCTGGAACAAATTTAAGGTGGAGATTTAAATGTAAGAAATAACCACATATAAATATTAATAGAAAGCATGGGTAAAAGTGAATTTCTTTTTATCTTGGAAATAGGAAAAGCTTTTCTAATTGAGACTCAAAATTTAGAAGTGACAACATGAAAGACTATTAAGTACAATGACATACTTTGCCAATTACGATAGAGCCTCTGAAAGTCGACCCAGAGGGACTGTGACAAACTGGTTAACACACGGAGGTGGCCAGCACGAGGGACAGGGCTGACTGTACCCTCACGTACACGGGGTGCATCTCTGGTCTGTGAAAATTAGATCAACATAAGGAGGTGGTCAGTGTAGGGAGGTGGTCCGCTATGGAGATTCCATTAAGCATGGCATGTAAAAATCATGATTTGTATGGCAAATTCAAAAGATAAATGGCAGCAGTGAGAAAACATCCACAGCTGTCCTCAGGGCGGAGGACAGGACCCCAGTGAGAAAACACCCACAGCTAGGACAGGGTGGAGGACAGGACCCCAAACCTGCACACTGAGGCCGTTCCTCACCTCTCAGATCAACTGAAACTCTATGTGGCAGTCCCACTTTGGCAAGGTTGAGAGGTCAAGGGGCCCTGCCCATGTCCTGGCTGGAGTGTGCATGTCACTGCCCTGTGCAGGGAGCCAGACAGTGGCTAAGAACGCATATAAGCACACGCTTTTAAGCTGGAGTGACACTCATAGGGATTTCCTTCATAATGAATGAAGGTTCCCAAACACCAAGCAGCATTTGCACGGTCATTCACCACAGCGCTGTTCTCTGCAGCAGAGAACTGGAAGCAGCCTAGGGAGCATCGTAGCAGGAGTGGTCCTGCCTGGGGACAGGGGACCTCCTGCCATTTCTGAGGGGCAGCAGTGAGGACACAGCCCTGGTTGTGGCATTCTGGGCAGAGGTGCTGGCCCTGGAGTGAGGCACCAAGAGGTAACTTGACAGTCCCCAATCTGAGAAACAGCAAAAGGACCAAAGTCATGAAAAACAAACAAAATGGAGGGACGTGGATGGGGAAGGCAATTTTGATTTTAAAATGTTCATAGAGATCTGACAGATAAACACAAGGAATAAAGCTTAATTGGATCCAGGGGGAGAAAACGTATAAATGACAGTTTTTAAATAGATGAAACTTGAACATGAACTATTAGATGGTGGTATTGAGTTGCCGTTGATATGTCTCCAGTGTGACGATGGTGTTTTTACTGGGTGGGGAAGGGTCTTTATTATCTGAACATACACACTGACATATTCAAAAGTAAAATGGTCTGATATCAAATTCACTTTCACATGGTTTAGGAAAACGCCTATGAGTAGAAGGCACGTGAACGCAACAAAATGTTGAAACTTCATGAATTTGAAAGGTATGTGAGTTCATTTGATCATTTTTCAACTTTTCAATAGGTTTAAAACATTTCAGAGTAAAATTTGGTTCAGTAAAGAATGATCATTCTGATCAAAATCAGAAAGGATCTGATTTTCTAAATCACTGATCCAAAAGGTGAGTCAGAGACGTTTGACTTGAAAAGAAGGAACCCTCAGAAGGGCGAGTGTCTGAGGCTGAGGGTGACCTGGACGTGCTGTGTCCCTGGGTTCCTGGAGGAGGTGCCATTAATAATGACACCGAGGGATCCCAGGGCCCAGGGATGACGCCATCTCCACCATGGGCAGAGCTGCCCAGGCCCCCCCGCCTTGGCCCTGTGCTCAGCCCTTCCTGGCCCTGACCAGGCCCCTCTTCAATGCCTGGGTAGAGCCTCTTCAAAGGCACTGCCTGTCCTAAGCCGCCTCCTCTGAAATACGTCCATAATATTGTTCGTGATGATCCGCAAGCTCAGGACTCCATTTACACAACAGCTGCACGGTGTTCCATGCTCATGTGCTTGTTAAAAGCTTTTATAGCAAAATAAAATTAATATTTTACAAAAAGACTAAGCATTTAATAATTTCCATGCCCCCAATTATCAAACACTTGCATTTTCACAGTGGTGTTTGGTGCTGAGCAGGACATCCAGGGGCCTGTGTCCTTAGACCGGAAACCTCAGGCCTGCCTGCTGGGACCCAGAGGCCAATCCTGAAGTCGGAGTGTGGACAGAGCGTTCCCCAGACAAGACTGTCCCCTTCCTTCCCAATATACACACACAGCACACACACACGTACTCGTACACGCACACACAAACACACAGAGATACACGCACACAAACACAGAGATACATGCACACACACACAGATATACATACACATACAAACACAGGGAGATACACGCACACACACACAGAGATACATGCACACACACAGAGATATACACACACACAAACACACAGAGATTTACACACACATACAAACACAGAGAGATTCACATGCATACACAAACATGTGCTCACTGCATATCACAGATGCACATGTAGATACACAAATACACACAGGCCTGCACAAATATACACACACATGCTTGTATATGCATACACACATACATTAATATACATACATACATGCAAATACACATACATGCTCTCATACATGCACACAGGTACACGCATGCACATGTGTGCACACACATACCCAGAAACACCTAAAGCAAGGACTGTACATGTGTGTGTTCATGTGAGCCTGTAAGTGTGTATCTGTGTGTATCTGTGTGTGCACCAATACAATCCTTGCTCAGGGGTTTCTCTTTGTCTGCTACAGGCCTCAGCCTGAGCCACACATCCCTTGGGGCTTTGTGCTTTTACAGAGCATCCTGACCCAGGTCTGAGTTCCCAGCAGGGCCATGTTCAGGGCCCAGCATCCGGGCCTGGTACAGGTCGCCTCTGGAGTTGGACAGCAGGAAAGTTCTCAGGGACACCTATTCCCACCCGGCTTGGTCCAGCCTCTGCCACTCTCCCCTTATCCAGGCTGCTGGGCTGGGGACCTCCAGGAAGAGCAGCTGGGTGTCTGAGAGCGGCTGGGGATGCAGGACAGACCCAGCCCTGACCCTGCAGGTGGCCCTAATTTGTGCTGCACCCACTGAGCAGTGCTCCGGCCGTGGTCTCAGCCCCAGGGGTGCTGATAGTAGGAAAAGGGTTTGCAATGTCCCTGTAAAGCAACAGGGACCACAGTGGTCCCTGGGGACTGAGAGCCCCCAGCATGCTCTGGATGGGGTGGAGGTCTCGAGCTCACACAAGGGTCATATATTGCAGCACCAGGGACATGCAGGTCCAGCTCATGCGTGTGGCCCTCCATGGAGCACAGCTCCGTTTCCGGAGTGTTCCACAGCCCACGCCTCTGGGATGCCTCAGGTTTAGGAATAGGGTCCTTCATCTCAGCCTTGCCGGCTCACTAAGTAGACACCTTTCCCCACCCCCAGGAGACCCGCAGGCACCCTGAGCACTGGTGAGGGTCAGTGCGCTTCCCACAGCCAAATTCCAGTCGAAATGCACCATGGGGCCGGAGGTTCCCAGGAAGTGTCCTTTCCTGTCCAACCTCGGTCTAACCAGGAGACTTCTCAGCATGTTTCTCTTGAAAAATGGGAAAATAAAAAATAACTATTTCAATCACTATTTCACGCAACTCTGAGGCTATCAGTGAATTTTTCTAAAGATGTAAATTTATAAATTTCTAAAGCTGCAAATTCATACTATTGGACTCTCAATGCATTTTATATTTTGATCAACTAATTGTAAGGTCCAGAAAGCAAAGCAGACCTGTTGGCCTTGCTTGGTGGCAGGCAGAGGGTAGGAGAGAACTCACTGATTGAGGGCCCGATAGAGGCTGGACTAGGATGGGAGAGTGGGTTAGCTCGCGGCTGAACTGTGGGTGGGAAGCAGGTGCGGGCTGGCCTCAGCTGGGCTCCAGGATGATGGAAGGGAAGGTCTGGCTACTTCTCACAGGACGTGATACTGAGCTAGTTCACAGCCACCTCATCTGAGAAAGACCTCCATGCCCCAGCTCCCCACAACTCCCGAGGCAGGGCTGTTGGCGGATCCCTTCCTCCTTTTCTGTCACAACCCACACAATCACACTCAGAGGAAGCCAGGGTGAGGGCTCTTCCCAGAGACCCCGCAGGGGTGTGAAGACCGTTGGTGAGGAGTCCCGTGTTCTTGACGCTGTGATGGTGCTGTGCTCAAGCTCTCAGCAGTCAGCCCCAAGTGCTCAGTCATGAGGGGGCTCGAAGCCTGGCACTGGGAGGATAGGCAGTGGGGCAGTCACAGACACAGGCAGTCTGGCAGCTCCTGACACAAGGCCCAGGGGTCACTACATCTCTCTCCACTTCTCCGTGTCTGAGGGATATACCATAAAAATCCTTCCACAGTCCTCCTTCCTCCCTTGGGCCGCTGTCCTGTTGTCACAGAAAGGCAGCAGAGAGACGACTAGGGTGGAAGCCGTGTGTGTGTGATGTGTGTGACAGCACCAGTCTTCACCTTGTGCAGGTCCAGGGTGACGCACTGACCTTCCCTGCTCACTGCCCGTGGTGATTTATTACCCACCTGATTAATCACAGCTTGATTAATTCCCCGAACTCAATTAGTTTCAGAGTTAAGGAACCCAGGGGTGGTCAGAGCCTACCGGAAATGCAAATCTCTCCCAGAAGTCACCAGTGCCAAGTCTAGCGGGTGCCCCATCCCTCATCTCCCTCTGTCCTTACCCCCGATGTCCCCATCTGCCTGGGCACTGTGGCTAGAAGGGTGCATGGTGAGGGCAGCACCTTCTCTCTGGGGTCCCAACAGCAGGTGGCTGATCTCTGACACAGCACACACCACTCCTGTCTGCTCTGGATTTCAGAGGAAAGGGGCTCAGAAATGGTGAAATCAGACCCTCCACAGATGGGGAGTCAGAAGTCAGGGAGGAGATGTCCTGGGCACACCGCTGGTGCTGCCCCAGCTGGACCCAGCCCGATGGTGGCACCTGCTGGTGGGGGTGTGGGGGCTCAGGCAGGGGTGGGCAGGGAATTCAGGACCCCCTGTGGGTGAGGACACCCTCTTGGCCCAACAGCCACCAACCCAGGCATGTTAGGGGTCCTGAAGGAGCCCACCCTATGCCCAGCCTGCTCACTCAGTGTGCATCTGAAACAGACTGTGGAGCCCGCCCTGTTTCCATGTGGTTTAGACCAGCAGTTCTCAACCTGTGAGTTGCGACCCAAAGGAACTGTATTTAAGGGTCATGGCGTTAGGAAGGTTGAGAACCACTGCTTTAGACTCTTGCTGAAACCACAAATCCACAAGTGATGGTGGAGGTGAGCACACAGCTAAGAGGCTGATTTTTTTCTGAAGTTATTTTCATTATTTGATAAGGCTTTAAGTGGATTTTAACTACCTCCCTAGGTAGTTCTTTCTAAATGTTTTAATTATAAGATCTTCCTGGCTTAATACATTATATGGCGCATAATCAGGTTATATATTTTCCATCCTATCTCAACCTGAAAAATAAGCGAACGGGATTATGATAATACCTTTGCAGGGCAATTAGAGCAGCAATCATGGTGCAAAGATGGTCTCACCCAGCCTGAGCTGCTGGGCTGACTCCTCTGCCCTTGAACCCGCCACCTTCCTGGCAGGTGGGACCTTGCCTGCCCAAGGAGGCCAGAGGCAAGATCCCCCCAGGTGACAATGTTCTCCCTGCAGGAACAAGCTGCCTTTCTAGTGTCCAGCACTGACAGAGCCCTCTCTGTGCTGGCCACTTTTGCACGTGACCACACACTCTGCAGAAGAATCCAAGCTTCACAGAATTTAAGGGACTTCCCAAGCTTCCTTGCTAAAGGCCATCTCCTCCTAACGCCCCAGGCTCCATTTTTAAACAACCCTGACTCCCCTGTGGGCCGTGGGGGAAACCAAGGCCCAGTGGGCACTGACTGGGGGACCTGGGCTAGTTGCTTCTCCTGGCTGCCCCTGAGGCTAGTGTGTGTGCTGGGCAGCTGGTGCCGGTACATGGACATGCTCCTCCCTGCACATGGGAAACCCTCCCTGAGATTTCACTTTTGATCTCACTGCTCTGGAGTTGTGTAGAGCAGTGGCCGGACACCTGGGTCCGCAGGCCACCTGCCTGTCTTCTGGTCCCAGCCCAGGTTTGCCTGTATTTAAAACGGTGTGGTCATGCTGACTGCTCCTGGGTGCCTGTGAGGACCTCATGAGTCACCATCTCAAATCGCTCAGAGAAGCGCGGCAGGTGTCTGGACTGGCCTTGTCCATGCCCTCATCTCACCCCAGGCCTGGACACACTAAGGCCATTCCATCTCCCACTTCCTCCAACCCTAACCTGACCCTAACCCTCAGCTCTGCAAGGGCAGGGCCCGAGTCCACCCTCAATTTGTGCCCAGAGAGCAGCTCCTGGCTCCCTGGGAACACGGCCTCTCAGGGGCTGATGGGCTCCATGCCCTTGCTCCGCTCCCAGGGCTGGAGGAGGCGGGCGGGGGGCTCGGACAGTAATGGGACCCACCTGGACGGGAGTGCCCTGTCAGTGCCCCGACTATTTGAGGAAATGACTTGGCCACAGGAGCCCTGGCTGGCAGGGGAAGAGAGGGTGGAAGGAGCCCACACCAGGAGCGATTTACTGCCAGCCGCGAGCACCTGCCGTTGCCAGGCCAGGGCCGAGCAAACTCCGTTCTGCTTCCGAGGCACTGAGCTGTGTCGACACATTCTCAGTGGAATTGCTGGGGCCTTTATGGGCCATTTCCATTCCTAAAATATGGTGTAAGTTGCAAAGTGATGATGCAAATGGCAAGAAATATTTATTATGTATAGGACTGTAATAAATATTTCTTTTATACCCTAAATAAAACCTAAAAATCGTGAGTGTTTTGTGGGCCTCTTTTATGCCTTCCCATTATGGCCCTGGTCCTGTGATTTAGCCAGAATTTAGTGGCAGTGAACATGAGCTACAGCAGAGCTCTGTCCAAACCCAAGCAGAACCACTCTGGGCAGCTGTCACATGCTGCACGGGGCATGTCTGCCACCTTGTCCCAGAGGGCTCCTTCCCACTCAGGGCACAGTGAGGCCGAGGGGAGGACTGCTCACTGCTGGGAGCTGGCGCCTGCAGGGACAGCCGCATCTCAGTCAGGACTCCTCTCTCTACCTGATGGCCGAGCGCTGTCCGACAGGCCAAGTGAGCAGAGGCAGCGCCTTTGCAGAGACATGTGAATCAGGAGAGTGTTTCAATCCTGTCAGCACAGCAGCAAAAAATGCAGGTGTGGACTTCTGCCTGTGTTATTAAGTGTGAGTTTGGAGAAGTGGAGGAAGTTGAAGAGGCAGCATAAACGATCACTTCTCAGCACACTTGCCAGGAGGTGATTGATGGTGAAAAGCATGTGGACGTCCCGATATTGGCTTCACGGGCAGAATTAGAGGACTAGAGTGGAGAAGTCCATCCTGGATGGATGTGGGGATGAGTCAAGTAAAATTGCCCTCAGCGCCAGTGCCACACTCTTTCTGGGAGTGGACAGAAATAATCGGTCCTCTCGTGGGAGCATCTTCTGGTCTGTTTGCATTCCCTGACATACACGTCCTTGGGAGGCACCACCTCCTCTGACGGCCACACAGCCCCAGGATGGGCCCCAAGGGGCACACCAGGGACATGGATGCACTCAGGCAGATGGTCAGTGATGCCCACCCTACAACAACCTCCGGGGAAGGACCCCTAGGCAGGAGCCGGGGGGCATAAGAAAACAGAGGGGCCATTTTAAAGCAGCAGAGTTTACTAAGACAAAAACACACCACACACAGTGCAGCATGCACCTGCACATTCACACGGGAGCACTCCCCACACGGCACATACACACACACCACACACAGTGCAGCACACACTTCCACATTCACACCTGTGCACACATGACACAGCACACACACACACACCACACACAGTGCGGCATGCACCTGAACATTCACACGTGAGCACACATGACACAGCACACACACACACACCACACACAGTGCGGCATGCACCTGCACATTCACACATGAACACTCCCTACACAGCACAGACACACACACCACACACAGTGTAGCATGAACGTGCACTCATGACACATCACACCTGAGCACTCATGACACGTCACACAAGTGCACAGAGACATACAGGAGGTCTGACAATTAAATGTGCAAACTTGCGAACACATGTGTATGTTGCCAGCCCAGCACACACAGCCCTGTGAGGGGTCATGACCTTGGTGTGTCAGCGTGTCCCAGCTGTGTTCATGTCAACATACGGCATGTCCTGCTGAGTGGTGGTCATTACTGTTGTTGCATGTTTTGGGGCACTGTCATGAGAATATCAGAGCTCAAATTAGAGCAGTGACAATCATTTGCAAATTTCTCCTCACTCTTGGCAAGAAGTTAAATCAGGAATATGTTAGTCCAATTTTATGGGGATAATGCCATGAACAAAAGGGCAGTGGGTTAAATGCTTTTCTGAGAAGAAAGACAGCATCATTGATGAAAATTGCAAAAATTTATCAAATTGTGCATCAAAATCACCATTGACTGTGAGAAGCACAGGAGACCAAGTACACATCAATAGAGCAGCAGGAAAATCTCAATTGAAAATCTCAGCCAACAACTCATGGCTCTTGCATCACAACAATGCACCAGCTCACATGGCAGTGTCTGTGAACAAGTTTTTAGCCAGTAAACAAATAACTGTTTAGGCATACCCCACCTACTCTCCTGATCTGGCCCTCAATGACTTTTCTCTTTGCCTAAATATAAAGGAAATATTGAAAGGAAGACATTTTGATGACATTCAAATGGCATCAAGGGTAAGACAGAGAAAGGTCTGATGACCTTTCTAGAAGAAGAATTCCAGAATTGCTCTGAAGGGTGGACTAGGTACTGGCAGGGGTGCCCAGCTCCCCAAGGGGAGCACCTCAAAGGGGACCATATGATATTCATCAGTGAAGTGTGTAGCACTTTTTCTAGGATGAACTTTGAAAACTTAATTGACCTCTATTGCACATTTGCTTACCACATATACACACACCATGCACACACAGGAACACGCACACACACAGATGCACACAGGTGCACTCCCCACACACACAGTGCATCTGCACATACACACACCATGCACACACAGATGCACACAGGTGCACTCACCACACACACAGATGCACACAGGTGCACTCACCATCGTCCCCCACGAGGTGCGTCTATACCTACACGTCCATGCGCAAGTGTACACACACAGCAGAGCTGATGTCAGCAGGAATCAGCAGGTTTGCACACCCACAACTCTATTCTATAGTCTCCACTGAGAGCACAATGCCAAGGGGCGTCTTTCTTGATAAGCCAATGAAACAAAACCTTGCAGTGAGTTCTGTTTGGTTGATTTTCCCCTCCAATTGGCCACCTGGGCCCTCACACCACCTCCTGCTTAGACAGATGTGGCTTGTGAGGGGGATAGAGAAGACAGGGTGGGATCCAGTCACAAGAAGAGGGACAGGAACAGGTGACCAGAGCCCCGAACCTGTGGCCACTGAACTTACAGACAGTTACCTCATAGGAAATGTCACAGACAAACCCTGGAAATAGGAGTCCCTACTCAGTGGACATGACACTCACTGCCTGCTCTGCACCCAGCGTCACCAGCAGTGGGGCCTGAGGTGCATAGACCATGGCTGTGGCCCTGCACCTGTAACTCCCACGGAGGGATGCAGCTCAGGTGTAGACTCTCTGCTACGGAAGAAGCTGTGCCCGTGAGCAGGCTGCGGCAAGGCCATGCTCTCTCAGCAGACAGAGTCTGGGCAAGCTTGGAGGAGACAGGGTCTGATGGGTCAAGAAGACTTTTGGGCTTAGGGACATAGGCCAAGGCCGGTAGTAAGGCCCTTCCTGACCTGTGGCCATCAGCAGCACAGGTGCCCTGAAGCCTGGGTGAGGTGACAGGGCTGAAGTGATTCATCACCTCAGTATGGCCTCAGCCAGCTCTGCACACCACCTGACACAGCTGTGTATGCAAAGCCTTGTCCTGGGTGCCAGCTAACAAGGGTGACAGTGCAGTGCCCCTTGGCCTGATTTTCCTGCCCTGCTCCATGTGGGAATTGTCACATTAGAGGTGGAGCTGAGTTGTGCAGAGCCTGGCTGGTGACCTGCACTCCCCAGGGCATCAGCACATTGGTCACCCATTTGCTCTCCCTGCCCCGACAGCCCCATGGCCACTCTGGAGTAGAACTGGGATGAAGGAAACAGCAGCCTTGCCTCAAGCTCAAGCAGCCAGAGAGAATGGCAAATGCCATCCACCTCCCCTCCTCCGTTGCAGGTGAGGGGGAGCTCCTGGTGCAGCCGTGGGGCCGAGGGAGAGGCAGGGCAGGGCATGAGCCTGCTAGAACTGCTGGCCTGTCTTGCCCACACCAGCTCCGAGATAGGTGAGATGGCCCTGCACTGGGACTCTCGGCTGGTGGATTTGGGGACGGCGCAGAGAGAGCAGTTAAGGTAAGTCATGGGATATTTTTTTTAACTTCAATTTAATATGAGGATGCAAATTTTGGGGTTATACTGTTCTCACTTCCAAGTTCAAGTTCAAGTTGTAGGAGAGCCCCTCACCCAGCGGGTTGTGCTGAACACCGTCACACTGTGCACATTAGGTGAGATCCCACCAAATGCCCTCCTTTCACCAATCACCCTCCCTCCTCCCCTCCCCCTCACCCCTGCCCCTTGCTAGACTATGTGTTTCTTTTATCATCCATGCTGGAGTGTAAATGTTTATATATTGGTTTCATATTAGTGCTGAGTACACTGGATACTCCCCCCACCCCCATTCTTTAGATACTTTACTAAGGAGAATGTGTTTCAACTCCATCCAGGTAAACATAAAGATGTAATGTCTCCTTTTTATGGCTGAATAGTATTCCATGGCATACATATACCACAATTTGTTACTCCATTCATGGGTTGAGGGGCCTTTGGGTTGCCTCCATGACTTTGCAATTATGAACTGGGCTACAGGATATTTGGGTTCAAATGTCTTTGTGGTAAAATGATTTTTGTTCTATTTGTAACAAGCTGCCAGCTGAGGCTTCCTAATAGGCTGAGCTTGGTCTCAGCAGAAACTGCTGCCTTACGGAGAGTCCAGGGCCCCAGCAGGGATCCCTCCCTTGCTCCCCACAGCAGGGCTACTTCTGTACCAGTCCTGGGGGCTCACAGCCACCAACACCCTACACCAGAGGTCTCCCCACACTGACACCCTCATGGGTATTTCTGGACAGAGGCACCTACGGGACCCCTAGACCCCACCATCTGAGTGTTCCCTGGGTTTGCTGCAGAGCAGCTGGGTAACTCATCTGCCTTCCACTGACCACAGTTAGGCCTCCTCCAACAGGATGGGGTCTTAGCCCTGGGGTGGCAGGACTTCTGGGACCCTGTCTCCCCACCCATGGGTGGGGCTGTTCCTTATTACTCCTGTACTAGCCACAGGAATCTGCACTCACCAGCACCAGCGCTCAGCTACCGGTGATGCTAATAATTTCTCTATTATCCTGTTCCTGGCTCTAACTCCAGGAGGCTTCCACTATCTGGTTCTTTCCTGACCAACAGATGATGGGTGTGTGCCCTTCTGGAACCTGCCTCCGGCATCTCTGTCTGGGATTCTTCCAACACCACTGGGTGATGGCCGGGTGGGAGGGCACCTGACCCTGAGTGGTGACGCCCTGGAACCCACACGTACCTCCCGGCGCAGGAGAATGGGGCTGGGGTGGATCCCGCCTGGCCGATCACAGCCCAGCGTGGGGGGCAGCAGTGTTCTCAGGAGAACCAAGGAACAGGGCAAAGGGAGCAGGCTGCCTTGCTCTCTGTCAAGGACAAAGCCACTGTGTCCAGACAGACTCCACACACTTGCCGTAAATAAATGGATGTCCAACAAGTTAAAGAGCATAACAAATCAGCTAAGGTTTCACCAAGCGTCACTCTGCCTGGGGCAGGGAGCATGTTGAAAAGTCACATTTCTTTGGGTCTGATTTCCACAGTCCTCTTGTGATGTCAGATTTTTTCCCTAGATCTTCGGGACTGGGTATCTTGAGTTGAAACACAATTTTGCTGCTTGAGATTATAATGAAAGTCTTAGGCACAAACACACATTGGTTTAAAATATTTATTGATTAAAAAAAATTTTAAATTTTTTATACAAAGATGATGAGAAAAATCTCATGCAAACTCTGGGCATACAATAAAAATAACTCAAATATTAATATGATGGTTTTGTACAAAATAATTCTTTTGTAAGTAGGACCTGTGACGGCCAGGCCTAGGGGCCCCTCGGAGGAATGGACAGTCACCTTTCGCAACTGAGAGTGATCGCGGTCGCGGGTGGGACGTCACAGTTATCACGATGGTTGACAATGAGGACCCTATTGCTACTACTCAGAAAATGAGACCAGAGCTGGGGACGGAGTGAGGAACCCCCCACTCCACGGAAATCCTGGGGGAAGGAGGTAATCCACGGAGGCTTTCAGAAAGGTTTTGGGTAATTGTCTTAAGTGATGAAACGTGTTGAGATTGTTCTAGATGGGTCCCATTTCTGCTGAGTTACCAACCTGCAGCTGATTTATAATGTGTGTTTATTACAAGTAATTTGCATAATTAAAACAATTAAGAGATCGACATAATTAGGAATGCATCAAACTGTGGACGTCGTACAAAAGAGAGCTTCAATATGAAACAGTAATCCTCTGAGAAGGGAGACCCGGCAGCCCCGCCGCTCCACCCCGCCTCTGTGTGTGCTGGGAGACCCCTCGCGCCCCACTCCCTGTGCCACCCACCCGGGTCTTATTGCGTCTTTACAAACTCATCTCATTTTCCGCAGCCTCAGCCTGTTTTCCTTGTCTCGTTTCTTAAGAATAAGTATGAATTGGTTGAAAAAATGCTCCTGGTCTTTCCTTTTTTGAACAAGTCGAAATCTCTGATCCCGGCCATATTTCTCAGCAAACTCCTTAAATGTGGTCCTGAAAGAGAAAGAGTTTCCTGGGCCACTTCCTCTGAGAGGGACTGTCATTTCCTGAGTGGCAGAGAGCTCCAGGGGTGCTGCAGCCAGGTAGCACCTGCTCCCCACAGATTCCCTCGGGCCCCGCCCTTGTAGAGCCCCAGCCCATCTCCTGCAGCACCCCTGCCAATCCTGCCACCCCACCCGTCACAGCTTCCCCCACACAGGTCTGCTCCACCCACCCCTTGCCCCTCTCCCTGTGCTCCGGCCGCCTGTGTGCCCTGCCGCCTGCCTGCCTCCCTCTCCGCTTCTTCCCTCACCCAGTTAGCGCCCACTTGTCATCCTCCTGACACGCTAGTAGTGCACCTCCTTCGGAAACTCGCCCTGTGCAGAGTCCACAGAGCTGTGACTCGCTCTCTCATGGCCCCATCAGTTAACGACCTTGTCAAACCTCAGCTGTGCACTCTGGACACTCCTCACTGAAACCCAGACCCTAGCACCTGCTCTGGTCCAGTGAACATCCTGCCAGGCCCACGGGACCCAGCACAGTTAGCACCAAATGCCAGTGGAACCACCTGTCACTTCCAGGCCAGGAAATGTCCATGAGAAAACTCGAGGGGCCAGCCTGGGCACCCCCGGCCATCAGGAGGGCTGGGGTGGCTCCAGAAGCCGGGCAGTGGGTGCTCATCTTTAACCACCGAGGGACCTGTCAAGCTCTGGAGCTCATGCTGCCCATTTGCCCAGACTTGGACTTGAACACAGGGGCAATGGCAAGTGTAGTGTGGCCCCAAGGAACTGGCTATGTGACACACTCACCCGTCCAAGGGCAGACAAGTTTTGCCACCTGCCTCCCAGCCCGGGGTCCTCACTGTTGAGCAAGGACTAGTCTGGAGGAGCGTCCCCAGGCTCCAGCAAAACCACCACCATTCTCTGTCCAGGGGACTCTTGTTAAACCACGTTTCTCTCTACAGAGAATTGTATATTTCCTTGCAGACACTTAATTATTGTATTAAATTATTCTAACATAATAGCTTTGTAAATACCTGAACAATAGATTATACTGACATGGCTGTTAGAACACAAAACGAATAATTAACAGACTGGTCCTCACTGTCACCACTGAACTGTCTTCATCCCATTTTCCTGCTTAGTCTCTGGGGGGCTTGTCACACATCTCTCCAGAAGAAAAACACTTCTATACGGTTGTCCTCTTATTTCCTTGTCCTCTCTCCTCCCTCCTTCCTCCCCCCCTTCACTCCCTCCTTCCTCTCTCCCTCCCTCCCTTCCTCCTTCTTTCCTCCCTCCCTTCTTCCTTTCTTCCCTCTCTCTTTCCCTCTCTCCCTCCTTCCCTCTCTCCCTCCTTCCCTCTCTCCCTCCTTCCCTCTCTCCCTCCTTCCCTCTCTCCCTCCTTCCCGCTCTCCCCCTCCTTCCCTCTCCCCTCCTTCCCTCTCTCCTCCTTCCCTCTCTCCTCCTTCCCTCTCTCTTTCCCTCCATCCCTCCCTCCCTATCTCCCTCCTTCCTTCCTTTCTTCCCTCCCTCTCTCTTTCCCTCCATCCCTCCCTCCCTATCTCCCTCCTTCCTTCCTTTCTTCCCTCTCTCTCTCTTTCCCTCTCCCCCTCCTTCCC
>NW_003852470.1:2206678-2233435 GCF_000181295.1 Otolemur garnettii | reverse complement strand
TCCCTCCCTCCCTCCCTATCTCCCTCCTTCCTTCCTTTCTTCCCTCTCTCTCTCTTTCCCTCTCTCCCTCCTTCCCTCTCCCCTCCCTTCTTCCCTCTCTCCCTCTCTCTTTCTATCCCTCCTTCCCGCTTCCCTCCTTCCCCCATCCTTCCTTCCTTTCTTCCCTCTCTCTTTCCCCCTCCCTCTCTCCCTCCTTCCCTCTCCCCTCTTTCCCTCTCTCTTTCCATCCCTCCCTCTTCCTCTCCCCCTCCCTCTCCCTCCCTCTTCCTTCACTTCCCGACAGGGGCAGGGCTAACACACATGCTTGTGCTTCTATGACCGACCTGCTGGTGAAAAGTGAAAGGATGAGCTTTGCCTGGGGCTGGTCCCTCCTGTCACCCGGCTAGTTAGGAGCCTAGGCACTGCCATCTAGGCGCTGGGGAGGGCAGCATCCACATAGGCCCTAGGCTGGGCATCTCTGAAAATAAATGGGGAGATCACCCCCTGTGGCCCCTTAGCGAGGCCTTTCTGACCCTGGTGGGCTACAGGAAGGAGGAAGTGGGCTTCCCAGGAAGCTGTGGAGTCACTGGTGATGCACCTGTGATCTCATCTGGTAATGGGGACCAGGTACCGTGGCCTTCACAGGGCAGCGCTGAGGGTCACTCCCACTACGGGCTCCCCTCCCCCCACAACCAAGTGCGCAGGGCTGGGTGCTGTCTGGCAGTGCTCTGGACTGTCCCCATGGCCATTGCCCCCAGAAGCATCTCAGCACAGAGACTGAGAGGAGCCACCAGCACTGTGTGGCGGCTGCAGGATCCCTACAGACCCTGTCTGCAGGGCGGGACAGGAGCACCTGCCTGTCCAGTGCATGGCCACGTGGGTTGTACAACAGACCCTGTCTGCAGGACAGGACATGAGCACCTGCCTGTCTAGTGCATGGCCACGTGAGTTGTACAGGTCCACTGGGGCCCATAGACAGTAGAGAGGATCTGAAGACAATTCTTGAAAATGTTACCACTTTAGAAATCTATGTATATATGACTTAATAAAAAATAAATAAATACAACCACAATACACATCTGTTTAAAAAAAGAATAGAAATAGCTTATAGTTACATAAATATATGAAGAGTGTATTTCAAAAAATGTTAATTTGCTACACCATAGTGACCATTTTACAATCCATATGCACCCTGTAGCATCAGGCCTTAAAGATACACAATAACATCTATTTTAAAATTAGCAGTCAGCCAAACCTAATTTTACCAGTAAACTTTACTTCACCGTCTGTGTGTGAGTGATCATTTCCAGATTGCTCAGTACAGTCTGGATTTCTCCCTTGGCTTTCATGACACACTCCAGGGAGGGACAGATGTGACATCCCTGATCACATCACACCAGGGGGCTGACAGGATACCTCACTGTCCCTGCCCACAATCTGGCTGTTATGGCCTGGGCCCCCCAACCCCCGCCTGCTGGGACCCCGCACGGCATCCTCCTGGGAGCTTCCTGAGGTCCGTGTGCCCATCAGATGAGAACATGGATGAGCACAAGGTAATCCCTGTCCCCTTGACCAGGGCCACACTGTGTCCTGGGACGGGGTTGGGGGCTCTAGTTTCCTGCACCCCTCACTGCTCTGCCTCCCCCACCTCGTGGGCAGACACAGCTAAGCCGTGGCTAGAACCCAGTGGTCCCAGGACTGGTTGTACCCCGGGAGTACCTGCTAATGTCCATTTAAAACATGATGCTGCATGCTCTGATCCAACACACAAATCTATTAAAACTGTTGTTCTATTTATAAAAGTTATTATTTCATAGTGCTAAAAGTAGTACATAATTATTTTTACAAAACTATCCAATTAAAGCTAATTTGAGAGAACAGTTGACCCTATGTGCTTTTGCTTCATGGAAATACCTCCTTGTTTATCATCTTAGGTAAGTTTCACCACCCAAGTCACCTCAGTCTATGCACCCAGGATGTCAAGCTCCCATGTCACCCTCAGGTAACTGCTGAGAGCTGGAACCGGTGGGTGCTACGGCTCATCCTGCCGCTGTCCCTCAGCTTGCTGGTCTTTGGCCATTACATCAGAACTCAGACCAGGTCTCATGACTGCACACCTGTCCACTGGCCGGGGAGTCTGGGCTGTTGACTGATGTAGGAGGCGGGAAGGAAGTGGGTGCGGCCTCTTTGCCTCTGGAATAGGTCACACTCAGGCCGGGTGACCATGGAGCACGGGAGAAGCCGAGCTGCCGTCCCCCGCAGGCCTGTGCTTCCCACACTAATGTGATTCAACACAGACAGGCTTTAAGGTTTTCCTGTCATGACTGATAAGCTTCTAGCCCTGAAAACCACCTGAAGTATTTCTCTCTCCGTACCTGGGTGACACTTTCGATTCCTCCAGGAGTTTTCTGAATTCCTCTTTGGCTAGCAGCAATTTACTTTTCTTTTCCTTGTATTCTTCTTTTATTCTGGTCTTGACAAACTGTTCAAATATCTTAAAACACATACACAAAAGAAGAGTGTTATGAAATTGCTTATCGAAAATGAAATCCCACATCACAAGCACAGCACAAAGACACAGTGAGACTGAAGCAGCCAGCTTGTCACGGGGGCGGGGCCACCTCAGCAGCCTCTACTGCGGCTCTCCCCAAAACCAAGTGCCCAGACTCCCCAACTAGCGGACTGCCCTAAACGATCAAACCCAGGTTCCCACGAGCCCTGATCTGTTTCTCTGCACAGACACCATTTCTGGGTCACACATCAAATCAGCCCTGCCTGAGAAGCGGCCTCTCTGTGGGATTCTGGAAGCAGCAGGCCGGTGACAACTGGCTCTAAATGGCCCTGCTCACGCTGCAGCAACTGGTGACCTGTCAACGTCTCTGTCACTGCCAGTGGCGTCAGTAACACACTTGAGCACTTAATGTGTTCTAGTCACTTCTTATGATGACATAATTGGCGTTGGAATCTCTAAAAATGACTTTAATTTATGAAAAGAATGTAAATCCAGCATCTCTGATGCCAGGCTTCTAGGAACACCCACTTCTAATCCTGGCATGAGAGCGGACAAGGTGGCCGCATCTGAGGATGTCACCGCACCCAGGTTGGACTGATCACTGTGCAGCCAGCAGTGACCGGAAGTGGGTTTTGGTTGCTGCCCCCTCCCAGAAACCCCGCTTCTCAGTGTGGGAGGGCAGAGCCCGGCAAGTGTGTCCCGTGAGACTCCGGGGGTTTCCCTTGGAGACCAGCAGCCAGCACAGCAGGGTGAAATCTCCCTTTGCCATCACACAGAGAGCAGCTGAGCTCTCAGTGTCCTACCTCTGAAAAACTGTCACTTACACACTCTAAGGCCCAGGGGGCTGAGTTGTTGCACTCCTAAGGCTATCCAGAGTCAAGAGCACTATAAAAATAAACTGGAGATAATTTAAATGTTTATGGAAATATAAATGAAAGTATCAATTCAAAGCCCACATGTGATCCTGTAAGGCCCAGGCAGAGCAACTCCGCACATCCATCGGTGGCCGTGCAGCTCTACAGTCTGAGCTGAGCGCCGGCCTCCAGCTCGTCTCCCGAGCTCCTGCCCAAGGGAGGAAGGACAGGCTGGCAGGTGGAAGCCTCGATCCCCCAGCGTCTGCAGTGGGGCTCTCCCTGACTCAGCCTCAAGGGCTCAGAGTCCATCTCAGTGGGGGCCAAGCTCTCTACAGGATCATACATGCAAAACCCTGCTCGGCTCCTGAAGACAGCAGCAACATGAAATATTCACGAACATGACCTAAATTTGGAACATGTGCGCAGATCTTAAATGCGAGTACGCCTGGCTTGTTGTACCTTCCAGGCAAATAGTCACGTACGTTCTCCTGTTGTATTATGATTTAAACTCTATGAAAGGTGAATGCAGGATTATTATCTGGATCAAAGCATGCTGCTCCCTCACTAGCCAGAGCTCTGCTCAATGAACTTTAAATGTGGCTAGAAAGCTTGGCTGGCAGTAAAGTCGGGGCTCCCAAGAAATATGTACCTCTTTTCTGCCAGAGCCATTTATGCATCGAATCAGATTTTTCTCTCTCCCTCTCCCTCTGCTCTGTTCCTTTGTTTTATGCCACTGTGATATTACACGGCAGGATTGTTTTTCCTCCTTAACATGGAACACCAGCTTTATCCAAAGTGGGGCGTGGTGTTTAGAAGAGCTACCATGGGGGCTGCCTCTTGCTGTATCTTGTGCAATACAGCAGAGCACGTCTGCTACCATAGAAACAGGTCTGATGTGCACTCCTGAGACTCTGATGCCCCAGTTAGGGCCTCTCTCCTCTCCTTCACGCCCCCCTGGTAGAAAGACAGTTGTAATTTTCACACCCTGGGCCTCAGCTTTCCCGTGGGACACTGTGAGAGAGCAGGTCCCGCCAGATTGCGTGTCTCACATTTGCTGACATGCTTTCTTCCTAAGCAGGGCTGTGCTCTGTGAGTGGGGCCCAAACACCATTTCCTTCCTCAGCTCAGCCTCAGCCCTCCGCTCACGGGAGCTGCACTCTCTGCCTCTGATGAGCTTGCAGCACTCACTCTACCTGCGCTCTGGGGGCTGTGTGCCCCAGCTACGCGGCCTCTTCCTTCTCAGGGAGGCCAGGACAGGCCAGCTGGCTGAGCGAGGCCCAGGCAGGGCCCATCAAGGGAGCACAGCCTCTGCCGGTCCTGGGGCCAGTCTTGTGTGGACGTCTGTGTTCCCCAGACTTCAGAAAGGCAGATGATGGTGCCCTGCTACAGACCAACTCCAGCCAGGCAGCCAGCAAAACATGCCTTTGTGTTCCATGTTGTCCTGAGAGATGTGACAGAAGATTAAACTGCCAGCGTGGGATGGGACCTCAGCGTGAGCTGGGCTTTTCTCCGGGGCTGGGCGTGGTCTCACTTACTCAGCTTCCCTTACAGTGGCTCCTGGCCACAGCCATCCCTGACATGGGGAGGGAATGATGGCAAGTCAGTGCCAGCACCACCCACAGAGCTGTACATAGAAGTCAGCCCATTTGTGGCAGTGCCCTGTGGCTTAAGGTGATCCTCTCACATCTGTAAACAGGACTCTAACGACCTGTTTTCATAGCTGAATTCTACATTTTTAATATCACAACAGTGGTGACATACGGCCAGCTATTCCAGTCTGAGTTGGTCTGTAAGGCTCACGCTCAGCTGACCGCGTTGCAGCATTACCTTGAGCTACCCCTGTATGTTTCACGGGTGTTATGAAGTTTCTATCTGGAAAATGAAACTCAGCTCAGAGGTAACAAAAGATAATAAACTCTAAGTTTCTGAACGGTGAAGGTTGTGCTGTGGGTCAGTCCTGGGGGACCGCCCTGCGTCCTGGCCTGTCAGGGGGCCCTTGGGGAGAGTGTCCAGAGCCGGAGGGCAGGGCGTGGAGGTGGGGTGGGCCTGGCCACTCGGTGTGGGGCCCCACGATGGAGACATGCTTGCCAGGTGCTTCCTTGACATCACCTTGGGCATTGGTTGAAATAAACTTGACCCACTGACAGAATTAAAAATAAAACTGAAATTTCCCTGCTCCGGTCTGAGGCTTGGTCAGCTCTGCTGTCTGAGAAACCCTCTGAGTCCTCTCTGAAACAAGCCTTGTGGTTCCTCTGTCCTTGGAGATTGTTCCTGGGAACCCACTTTCCACATATGTACCAAATCCAAACTCGGAGGGGGAGGGCGGGAAAGACATTGCCACACACAGGGAGTCCCACAGGGACAGGAATTGGAGGCCGAGAACCAGAACTTCCACAGTAGCTCAGGGACCTTCTCAGGGTCCCCCCGGGGCCACACGGACCCAGGCTGTGCTGGCTAATGCCATCTGCCATCAGTCCCTCTCCAGCACCAGCAAACTCCTGTGAGCAGTCTACTGGACTTGATCTGGGAAACCGCCCTGGCTCATAATCTTTACACAAGACTAGGGCACCCCTCGTCAAGGCTCTCGCTGAAACAGCCCCTGCCGTCCTTCCTCGCTCTGCTGGAACACGATTTCTAGACCCTCCGCCCTTCCCTGGTGCTGCCATAGCTGTCCTGCTGCCCTGCTGCTGTTGTCATCCTGAGTGACATACAGAACACGGGATGTATTCAGGAGCAGGCAGGAATCGAGCATGGCCCTGGGGACACCGGGGCACAGTAATCCACGGGAGTGCTCAGGGAGGTAGAGGGAACAGATGGGGAGGACTGACGAGCGTTTTGGAACAAACACCCTTCACCACAAAGTTCAGTAAGTGGGGCCAGGCAGCTGTCCTCACAGCAGAGCTTTTGGGTAACGCTGTGATGAACGCTGAGGAGCCTGTGGCTTTCTCTGGCTACCGTTTTGTTTCTGTTTGTTTTTGAGTCTCCCCCTCCCCCAGACTGGACTGCAGTGGCACGCTCATAGCTCACTCTGAACTCCTGCCCTCGAGCGGTCCCCTCTTCAGCCTCCCAAAGCACTGGGACTACAGGCTGAGCCCCACGCCCAGCTGTCCAGGTGTCCAGTGTTACTGACCCCATTTTGATTCTGATGCCTTTCACTTTATATTAATATAAGACTTTATGAACATAAATCCTTAAGGTCTTACATTATGAAAGACCTTCCATTTCATTACTTCCACGTGAGTTCAGTGTTTTTAACATATAAGTCAGTTGGAATGTGGTCAATGTTCCAGAAACCTACCTTTGTCCTACGATGCGAACATTTGTCTTTCACAGTCACAATCGAATGGTCAGATACAGACCATGTCCAGCACTGCTGCCCCTGTGCCTCCACCTCTTCTGGTCACAGGCCGACTAGCTGCAGAGCTGAGCCCACGCCCCCCACAGAGGACCCCAGCGAGCGCACGGCACTGCTCCTCAGACACACACAGGCCCTGCGTCCCCAGGAAGCGGCTGTTTCAACACAGCCTCCCCAGAGGTGTCATCTTGCCTCACGGCCACCTTACCTGTTTTCGTTCTTCAGAGTTTAGCAGGAGATAACGTGGGTCAAACACAATTTTATGTAATTCTTTCTCCCAGGTGGAAAACGCTGACACCTAAAGAAAGATATTCAATAGAGTTGCCGTTACCATCTGATGCTGAGCCGTCGTCCCACTGAGCTGGTCGGGGGAGGGGGAGAAGGCAGCGTGAAGGTGCCTGGCCTCGGGGGCAGCTGTGAGCGCCGGACATGTCAAACTCTCTACAAAAATCAATTCCTGGGGCGTTAGAAAATTTGATTTCTAGACTCAGAACTCATGACTGTTTCTTCCTTGCCTGTCTCCCAGGGTTGTGCCCTTGCTCTGAAGCCCCCAATACGCCCGGGCAGATGTGACAGACATTCTGGAAAATCACATTTTCAGAACCCCAAGTGCAGTGTCTTGCTAACGGGCTGAGTTTAGCTTGTTCTTGACTGATGTTTACTTGTCATTTAAACTTTGGGGGGAGGTTATTTTTTGATATGAGGTATTTTATTTTGTACTAGTTTTTGACTTACTAAAAAATGGAAGAATATTATAAAAAGTTACCACGCACCCCATGCCCCGTTTCCCATGCTGCTAACATCTTGTAACAGTCTGCAGGCTTTGTCACCACTAACACTGACAGAAACATTACTATCAACACAAGAGCCACACTGTTCAGTCTCTCTCTTTTTTTTTTTTTTGGCCAGGGCCAGGTTTGAACCCACTACCTCTGGTGTATGGGGCCAGCGCCCTACTCATTGAGCCACAGGTGCCACCCAATTCAGTCTCTTTACTGTTCCTAATTTTCTGTTTCTGTCCCAGGATTCCCATTACAGTCAGTTGTCACGCCTTTGTGTCAGGTTCTCAGACCTTGGCTATTTTGAGAGGTGCTGGGGGGCGTCTTGCAGGACACCCCTATATCAGGATTTGCCTGAGTTTCTTCTCAGGATTAAGCCAGGATTATGGCTTCTCTGGGGCAGAGAGCAGGGGCCTGCCTCCTGACCCCTCCCTGACGGTGCTGGCCTGGTCCCCGGCTGAGCTGGGGGTCTGCCCCTTCCAGGCTGTCGCTCTGTCAGGGGCCACCAAGAGCAGCCCACCCTCAGGGCCCTGCTCCCCTGCGGGGAGGGGCAGCCAGATGCCTGGTTCACAGTCGTTCTCCATCTCCGCATTCACCTGTTTGCTCAGTCATTTATTCACATCCACAGGACGTGCGGATAACCAGTTGTGCCTGGGGGAGAACCTGCTGCTTTATCTGCCGTCCTGCTCAGTTTGCTCCCAGCTTGGCTCTGGAGTCCTTGTTGCTGGCCCCATGTCCCGTGGCATATGCTCACCCTTTCACCTTTCGGCACATCTTTATCTTCTGCCATCGTAAGACACTCCAAGCTCATCTTGTGTTTTTCCTGCCTTTGGCCTTGAATCAGCCACTTCTCTAAGAGGCCTCGGCCCCTGTCATTGGAAAACGACACAGAAACCAGGATCCGGCACTGGTGTGTTCGTTGCTAGTGAGATGACAATGCTTCTACACTCTCAGCTCAAGGGCACGTTTAAGTCATTCAAAAAATAAATGAACACATTTAAAAACATTGACTAGATATTGATTATGCCCCAGGCCCTGTGCTGGGTGCTGAGGATTCAGAGAAAATAAATCAGGGGCCCCTGGGTTGGAAATCTCAGAGTCTGGGGAGGCAGGTAGGGAGACCTGGGGGCTCCCAAGAGGGCCCCAGTGCCAGCTCTGAGGAGGTGTTGGGGGACATCAAGGACCAGCTGTCTGTGGGCACAAAAGCTGGGGTCCCGGGACTACAGTGAAAGTGGGAACAGCGAGGGTGGACACCGCTGGGATGAAGCAGGACAAAGGGGCCGGAGGAGGCAGAAGGGACAGAGGTGGAGCCGCAAGGCAGGCCCAGGCAGGGCTGGAGAGGGGTCCCAGGCACCTGGCTTTCCAGGAAGGCTGCTGGGGTCTAGGCAGGGAGGGAAGGAGGTAACTGGGAGTTTATGGCACAAAACCCCCTCCACATTCTCAAAATCTTCCTGGCAGAGTCCCCACTTCAGCAAACGTGCTTTATTTGTGCCTTATAACACACAGAGCTTCTTAATTAACAATTCTATTTTCAATAATCAAAATAGTGGCCCTCTCTGTAATATCCATGAGCGCATTGACGGGGGTGACCCAAGTTTGGCCAGCGGTGTTCCTTGATTGACTGAGGACACAGTGAAATGTCCTATAACACGGGGCTGGGGTGGGGACCTAGGCGGGTCCAGGCAGCAGAACTGCCTTTCCTGTACAGATGGCACCTGGTCACAGGGGTCTACCTGGGGGACCTGTGCTGGGCGGGCTCCGGGGCCCCCATGCTGTTCTCCACGTGATGCACACTCACATCTAGGCATCTACTCTGCCGCCTTTCCAGCAGCCTCTGGGTCAGTGGTTCTCAACCTTCCTAATGCCTCGGCCCTTTAATACAGTTCTTAATACAGGTTGAGAACTGCTGCTCTGTGATACGATGCTTAAAAACCTCAATTCTTCGGTCTGACTCCAACCTCCCTGCAGTAGCCTGTGCTGCAGGCCCAGTGGTATAAAGCCCTGATTCTGTCACCTCCTCAGTCTGCCCTGAGACCCTCAGTGCAGCCCCTGACCACCAGCAACAGGGCCCAGGCCACAGGCAGCCCATCAGTGCCTGGGGACACTTGGACGTCTGTGAGCTCTGGAGCCTGCTGCCCAAGACTGAGTGTCCTTGGCTCTGCCTGGTGACCATGTTGCTGGCCCCACACTGCACTCTGCCCATCTCAGCCCACATAGCAGTGCTGCTCCTCGGCTGGGGCAAAGTCTCAGAGTCACAGAGTAGGGTAGACCTCCGGGGCCATGTGGGATTTGTCCTCTGCCCCTCAGCCTCGTGCATGGGGGACTCCCACTCTCGATACAAACGCTGGCTGGGGCTCCTGTGTTGTCCCCTCCTTGGCATCTGAGCTGTCATCTAGTCCCTCCCTATCCAGGATGGAACCGGAGACAATTCTGAAACATGGGCCCAGAACAAGTGGCAGAGCGAGTCTCTGAGGACAGAGGCTAGGGTGGCAGAGTCCAGACCCAGACATCCAGATATCCATCCAGACGGAGTTCAGACCCAGACAGATGCCGCCGCAAAACATAAATTTTATTCAGGTATCATCCTCTGGGCGGTAGCCGGCTGGCAGAGGGCATTCCAGGCTGCATAGGGTCGTGTGGCCATCTGAGCCCACAGGGACTGAGAGGTGGAGACCGAGACTCAGAGCAGACACAGGGACCTTCTCTGCTGTCAGGGGAGCCTGGCTGGCCCTGTGGGACTGAGGAGCAGAAAGGAGACCTCGTGTCACCGCCTTTGGAGATGGTCACCAGAGCTGGCTGGCAGAGCTTGAGCAGCTCCTGTGAGTCCCCTGCCCCCGAGCTCCACACCAGGCTGAGCAGACTCACAGCAGTGAGCCCCCAAGGCTGTGGGTGGACAGGGAACCTCTGTCAGAGCATAGCACCTGCTGCTGAGGGGACCAGATCTTGTGCATAGAGAAGAAAAATCCCCTGGAGAGAAAACACAGCAGATCAGAGTGGTCCAGCTTTGTCCCAGCCTCGCCTGAGGCCTCTCTGGAAACAAATGAGGCATTTGCATCACTCATGGGGGCCATTTGGCTTCAGAAAAATGGGCTCAGTTTACGCAAAGTGGTGGCAGAGAGTTCAGGGACAGCTAACGAGTGGGATGACGTAGGTGCTGTCAGTGTCCATTGCCGGCAGCGGCCTCTGGGAGGTTGTTACCGACCAGACACATCTGGGCAGGCGGAGGCCTCCGGCTCCTGTCCTCAGCGGGACCTCGTGGAAGCAAAGCACACTTTCCATCTTCAAACCATAATGGTCTCTTGGATAATTTTCTTAGATCACAGAAAAGGCCAGGGATTCTGCTGGCAGAGAGAAGGGAGGGGGACAGAAGGGCGGTTCCTACCGGGTCCTGTATGAGACAGCTGATCCTCTGGCCAGGAAGGCCTGTAGCAGGTGGCCACAGCCCACACCCTTCACAGTAAAGCCAGGGCCACGTGGGCTCCTGCTCTGATGCCCATGTCACTGTGGTAGCACCTGTGGGGCCAGTGTCCGTCTTCCTGTCTGCACCGTGCATAGGACACCTGCCTCACCCCAGAGCCAGTGGTGTCCCGGAAGGAGCAGCTGAGAGGGTGGTGACACGCCCCCCACATGGGGGTTCTTCCCTCTCAAACTTGGATCCAGTCACTTCAGAAGCTCATGTTTTGATCTAATTTGATTATTGAGAAAAATGTATTTATTCTTTACTTCCTTGTAGTTTAAAATGGCCACCTTAAACCCAGAGCACGGAGTGCTCATCTGTTTAGAGGATTCTTCCTTCTGGTTTTGGGGAGTGCAGATGTCCTGCTGGAGGGGTAAACAGCCACATTTACCAACATTGTCTGAACTGCCGTCAGGCTTCCCTCCTGCGTCCACTCTCGAATGTGTGGGCGGTGGCCAGCAGACAGGGACATCCCAGGCTACAAGGATAGTGTGACTATCTGAGCCCATGAGGACTGTGGAAGAGATGTAGACAGAGGCTCAGAGCAGATGCAGGGACCTTCTCTGACACCGCAAGAGCCTGGCCAGACCTGGGAGACTTAGTAGCAGTAAGGAGACCCCCTGTCACCACCTTTGGAGATGGTCACTGGAACCAGTCAGCAGAGCTGTGAGCTGCTCCTGTGAGGCCCACACCCCCCTCGGCTGAGGCATCACCCAAAATCCTCATCGGAGGCCACCTCAGCCTCTCTTCCCAGCAGGCTGCTCACCCAACACTGGTGCTGTCTCTCCCTGTCCTGCCACCCCCACCTCTCCGTCTCTCCCTGACTCCTCTGGTCTCAGGGAAACTGACTGAGGCCTCAGAACCACTGAAGTCCTTTCCCCCCAGTGGAGTGATGTGGGGGGTAAGAGAGGTAGCCCTCAGCAGCTCAGCCACACAGTTGCTCCCTGAAAGAGCTCGCAGGAGCCTAAACCCACCACCACCAGTCTCCAGGGCCACCCCTTGTCCCAGAGCTGGTCCAGGTTTGCCTGCTGGGCTTCTATACCCAGGGCCTCCTGCCCTTTGCCACAGCCCTATCCTTAGCTCTCCACCCCAGCTGACCCTGTTCCCAGGTCCTGCTGTATCTCCCACCAATCCCACATGGATGATCTCACTGCTGAGAATGCACAGCCATCCTCTGTCCCTCCTGACACACACCCTTCGCAGTCCCCTCTCGACCCGCCCCCCACTCTGCCTGCAGAGATGCTTCATGGAGCTGTTGGCTCTATCTCTATGTCTGGCTCTGAACCCCCTGATAATCAAGGGTGCTACCACCTGAGGGACCAGGCTGAGGGAGGCTGTGCTCCCGTGTCACCCCTGGCGTAGGGCCAGTGCTATCATCTGAGATCCTCCATGCAGCCCCACAGCAAGGGCCTGGCGCAGGTGGACCATTTAGGAGGTGATCCGGGCAGTACCAGAAACTGACATACAGGAGAGCAGCCGAGGAGGGGCTCAGTGTGTGGCAGGGGTCGGGGGTGGGGGTGGAGGCCAGACAAGGAGGTTCATGCAGAACGTACCAACCCACCTGAGGTTCACCCCACAAAGGCCTAGGAAGTAGGCGTGTCACCTACTGACCTCATCCCCTTGTTTGAGGGGTTCCCCTGGGGGTTTTCAGTGCCTAAAGCTTAGAAGAAAAAGTAGTCAGGACAGACAGAATTCCACAGAGCCCAGGGAAGGCAGAGTACTGCCCTGCCACTTGGACCGTCTGATTTCTGTCCTTCAGCTCCAGAGCTCACAGTATTTTACCAATTTCAACCTTTCCTTCTATTTTGATGAATAAATAAAATTTTATTCTGCTACACTACAATAGAGGCAGCTGTTTTCACTGATCTTTAAAGGTTATTTTTACATTGCGGGCAGATAATCCCACACTAGAAATCTATGTGGCTGGTGCACGGTTCTCTCAGGGCACGTCATGACTAAAGATGGTCCCGTCACGAGCAGGGTGGCCTTGAGGCAGTCTCAAGAGCTACATGGACAAAGGCCATGGCAGTCAACCCAGGAAGGAGAAGCCGCAGCACAGAGGCTGGGGAGACATACTTCAAAGGGAGATTGCGGATTTTAAAAACCATAAATACAAATATTTCTACTTCTCACCAGTTGAGGCTGAGAGAGCTCCCAGACATGGTCTCAGGGACTCCAGACAAGGCTGGTGGAAGAATGAATTATATTAAAACAATTTTGTAGAAACAATTTGATAATATGGGTCACATGTTTGTAGCCTGTGGGAAATAACCCCCCCCACACACACACATACCACAAGTCCACATGTCAATGTGACCAGCAGAATATTATTATTTAAAATCCCCAAACTGGAACATTTTCACATCAATAACCTCATGGCCAGTGCCCCCTTAGTGCAGGGAAAGGCCATCATAGCCAGGCCTGCCGAGCCCTGGCCTGGGAAATCCTCACCCCAAGGCCTCTGCCATGCGGCTGGCCCCAGTGTCAGCCAGTGTCCCTGCATCTGACAACTGCTGGGAAGCTGACCAGGGTCACTGCAGAGAGAGGACTCCGGATGCAGCCCTGGACCCTGAATTGAGATCTAGTCCTCTCACAGGCCTTTCCCTCCCGGCCCAGGGCAACAATTACCTGCTTCCCAGCGGTGCTCTGCAGACAAAAGACGTTCTCAACAAAATTCCTCTAATGCATTTATCTAGATAGGCAGGATTAAATTAATAATTTTTTAAATCAATTAAACTTATTTCTCTATGGACTTAAGTTTTAAAAGAAAGCTCCATTACAGTTTTCTGTGGTAAAAAAAAAAAACAAAACTCCAACACTAACCTTCTTTGAAGCCATCACTTACTAGCCACAAACCACAAAGGTGTCTGCCCCTCCCCTAGTGAACAATCTCAGGGACAGTGGACACTCTGCTCTCTGACGCCACCAGGTTGCCCAGGGACCAGCTGTCACCCTCCCGCTAGTGCATGGATTTCTGAACTGAAGCACTGGACAAATGCAATCACTCAGTCCATGAAAAAGTGACCTTTTTCCACCTCATTTTTGAAGCAGCTAGAAGTCTGAGGGGTCATGGGCATGAGCAAATGTGGTGGCATATTTCACGAAGACAGAGTCGTAAACGGGGGCATTGCTTCGTGACATCAGCAATGAATCTGGACTGATCTCTTCTACTCAAGAGCTGTGTGTAGGCTTCTACCAAAACCCTCTTACAGAAGAGTCTGGGCCTCACACCAGTCTCTTTCCCTCGGGGTAAACACATGTTACGGGGGCTGCTGCTTCACATCCTGGGGTTTGAGCCCGTTCTCCTGCAAGAACCTCAGAAGAAAAGGCTGAAATGGATAGCCACCCTCAGTGAGGCAAAATGCAGTGAAAATCTCCTGAGTAGGACCTACCAGCCGAGGCCACCTGGATATGTTCAAGCAGCCGTATGAACTGAGCTCCCTGGGAAAGGGGCGGACCTCTCAGGCAGTACTAATCCCCCAAATAGGTGAGTTTAAAACTGTGCTGGTAAACTGGCAGGTTTGTTTCCAAAACAAAGAGAAGGAAAGCTTAGAGATTAATAAGATGAAGGAAATTTCTGCGTATTTCTGAAATGTCCATGATGCCACCCTGTTTCAGGGAAGATGAGTCAAACTTCCTTCCAGGTGATCTAGCCAGACCAGACAGGCAAGGTCGGTTCAGAAACTTGGAATGGAATGTGTTCCCGTGAGGTCCCTCAGTAGGAGGGGCACAGAGGAGAAGGACATGGAGCCTCCTGCCTGTGGGTCCCCCAGCCAGTGACAGCACCAGATAAGACTCAAGGGTGTTCGTCCTGCCAGCTTCCAGAGCAGAGGAATCCCAGGATTGATGCTGTGGGGACAGAGGGTCTGTTCTATGACAGTCACATGGAGGTCTGTAAACCCTGCTCCATAGCTGCATTGTCGGAACAGGAGTGCAGGGGGAGAAAAGGCAAAGGACAGCCACCCCAGAAGATGACCCGCCAACCCGGGCTCTGCGGGTGCCTGTGAAACCAGGGCCATGCCCAAGGCCAGGGGCCCATGGACAGGATGAAAACTGGTCCCGGAGCAGCACGTACAGAACACAGATGACATCCCAGGGCCGTCACTGAGCCCCTGCTGTCACCAGACCTCAAGTGGGTGCTCAGAACCCAGGGCCCTCAGAAAGTCCCACCAAGATGATATTGGCAACAAGACAGGGATGTGGGGAGGGTCCGGCTTGGGCAGGGGGCATCCTGGGACAGGACTGGGGCACAAGCCTGTCAGATGTGCTTGCTGCCTCAGCACCCACTTGCAGGCCTAAAGCTGGGAAGCCACGTCCCACCTGGCCAACTCTGGCCCAGTTAAAAGGTCCCTCTCGGCACAGTTGTTTACAGCACGGGCTACCTATTTCTTACCCACTGACCCCAGACCTGCTGAGCACCACACAGGTAGGAATCAGCCCCAGGGCCAAGGGGACAGGCTCGCCTTTTGCTGGTTTTCTGGGCATGTTAGACAAGACAGAAGACCAGGAAGTGACACTGTGGACTTTGATCAAGGCCTGGCCCCCAGGCCCTTACCTGCTCACCTGCTCTCTGGCACGAGGCAGGGACTCTTCCCATAGGCCAGCGGGGCCCCCATGCAGGGAACTGAAGGGAAAATCTGAGTCCCTTTGAGGTAAGCTCTGGGCACCTGGCCAGGCCTCGGGCAGGGGGCAAGTGAGGACAGTCCCCAGGTGAGAAGCGCACTCTGCCTCCCCTGGACTAGAAACAGTGTCTTAACACTTGCACTTGAGCTGTCTTCAAAAACCCACCCAGAGGAGACTGTAGACTGGGGGAGACTGAGAACTGAACTCTGCTGCCCGGCTCTTTGTCCTCAACTTCCCCGAGGGCTGGAGAGTCACAGCCACCTCAACATGAATCAAAGACCCCTGACCCTGCCTGTGGCCTACAGCCTCATCTAAGTCTCCTACCCTTGGGGTCAACCCAATGCACAACCTCCGCAGATTCTGGCAATTTCCCTGCAGCTGCTGTGTCCCTGATGCACACTCCGGCCTTATTTTGCTGAGAGCCGAGGAGTCAGGTTGAGCCTGAGCTCCCTATTGGGCCCATGAAAGGGCCTCCTCCCCCACAGGGGTCTCAGCATCAGGTTGCCGCTCTGCCTCACCAGGCGAGTGGACCTCAGGGTGGTTCAGCAGCAAGGTCTTGTTATAAACCAGCTGGCATGAGAGAGACATGTGGGTACAGGCTGAACACTTTGGCTACAGCCATCTGCCAGGACTCCCCGGAAGGGCACCCTAGGAACATCCAGACACCTGCCCCGCAAGCCCGGCAGGCCTGTCTGGAGTAACTGGGCCCATGAGGCCAGTCTGTCGGCCCAGAATGAGAATTTGCTGTGGGTTATAGGGACAGTGTCTTCGTGGAGGTCTCCCCAGGGAGCCAGTAGGACAAGCTCCTTCCTGCTTCAAATGCTTAAGACCTGGGATAGGAAGGTTTGCCTGTTGGCCCAGGACCTACCCCAGCCCCAGCCCCAGTGCCCCTCACCCTGACCCCACTCAGACTATCATGGGGGGATGGGTCTGTGTGGGCAGCTGACCCCGTCATCCTGTCCAGGGCCCTGTGCCGATGCTCCCAGCTGCACCTGCTGCGAGGTGGGTGCTGACTGCAGGGGAAGTTTGTGTTGGCTCCACAGGGCTGTTTACAGTGTTCCTCATAATTATCATCCCAGGGAGGCTCCATTACTGCCTTCTGCATCCAGTCTCATTTGGTGAAGAAATCTCGCCAGGCTAAAATATTGCATCTGGCTGATTTTATACCCAAAAGCCAAGGCAGGAAATAAAAGTCATCGGAAGGAGATTTGAATATAAAACACCCCCTAACCAATTCAGAATGAGATTGAGAAATCAGCTACAAAAAGAATATTCTAATTTATTAAAAACAGTTGCATTAATTCCGAGGTGTGGGAGTCCCCCAGGGGAGGTCACCCTGCTGGGACCTCCCATTTTCAGGAATCTCCCCACACAGGACAGGCAGGTTCATCCTGTGCCCCACCAGAGGCTTCAGGGCTGCTGCCTCCTGCCTCCTGCCTCCTGCCTCCTGCCTCCCAGGCGCCTCCACGCACAGGTGGAGAAGCCGCCCTGGCACCTCGCCCCTCACAAACTCTCCTTTTCTTCTTTAAGATGAAAAGTGGGGACTTTGTTTTGCCCCCTTAGCCTCAGATCATTTAGCACCCAAATGTCTCTGAGCCTCACATGTCCCTCAGGCCCTGAGACACCCAGTTGCCATCCACCCCAGAGCCACCCTCAGGCTGGATACCTGTTACTGCCTGGCAGCTGCCCTTGCCCCTCTTTCCAGGAGCACATATGGGAGGAGGCTGCCCTTACCCCTCTCTTCAGAAGCACGTTTGGGGTGGGGGCTGCCCTTACTCCCTCTGTAGGAGCATGTCTGGGGAGGGGGATGCCCTTACCCCTCTCTTCAGAAGCATGTCTGGGGAGGGGGCTGCCCTTACTCCCTCTGTAGGAGCATGTCTGGGGAGAGGGATGCCCTTGCCCCTCTCTCCAGGAGAATGTCTAGGGAGGGGACTCCCCTTGCCCCTCTCTCCAGGAGCACGTCTGGGAGGGGGCTGCCCTTACCCCTCTCTCCAGGAGCATGTCTCGGAAGTGGGTTGCCCGCTCCTCCAGGGGTAGGAGGGTCTGTGGAGGTGGCGTCCTCACACCTCTGTCCTCTTTCTCTGCCTCCTCCAGCTCTGGACTCTCAAGGCCTTCAGTCCTGCAGGGGCACAAGGTGCGGAGTTAAACCCACCTGTGGAGACAAAGCTGGTCTCCCATGTAGCCTTTGGAAATCCTCCTGAGGACTCTGTAAGGAGAATATTTGAAATGTTTTTTACAGCCTGCCACGGTCCATACAGCAAAAAAAAAAAAAAAATTGGGGGCCTGGAGCCCTGGCCTCTGGGTGCACATATGACCAGGATAGCACCCCTGCCTCTAACCAGGGCACCCCGTGCACAGGACCCTTGCTCCTGGGCCCTGCACAGTACACAGCCCACAGAAGGTAGGACTATGGACCCCTGAGCGACGCTGTCATGGGGAGAGAGGGAGTGGATTTCACCTGAGCTGTCACTTCCCCCCCACTTGTGCTTCTTGCATTTCAGACAGATGGGTGAGGATGGTTAGTGCAGGGCAGTGAGGACACTCAGGGTCACAGCACCTTGTCCTAAGATCTAACCCCAGAGGGTGATCTCAATGGCAGAGACAGAGCCTGGAACTTCCCAGCCCCTGGGAACGGAAGACAGTGCAAAGTGGGGCCACCCAGGGCCCTGGAGAAGGTTCCCCTCCCCTCCTTGGAGGAATGGCCCCAGCCAGAGCCAGGGTCACCAGACAGCAGCAGGAGCAGCCCAAGGTGGGGCCCTGGGGCACTGGTGGGGGGATGCAATGAGCTGACCTCCTAGGTTGAGCCTCTGACCATCGTTCCCTTCCTTCCTAGGAACCAGGGAGGGGAGACCCTCTTCTTCTGGAAGAAAAGGGAGAGGCTGCCGTTATTAAGCACCACTGTGTGCCTTGCCTTACTCTAACAGGCCATTCGGTAGATCATGCCGTGGTTCTGCACCTTATTCTAGAAGTATCTGGAAACCTCCTTTAAAAACCCCAATGCTTACTGCTGACCAGATGCAGACTCTGTCACTCCTGTGCCTACCTCACCCTCGGCTCCATGCCTGGCACTGCGTGGGAGCGGGCAGCCCAGCGGCAGCCTGTCCCAGACTGACAGGTAGACTAGGCTCACCCTGGCTTAAGTGCAGAGCCTAGTGCAGAGCCTAGTCTTGCTCTGAGTCACTGACCCCTCTTGGGGGTGCTCCCACTTGGCTCTGCTCCACACCTACCATGGCCAGACCCAGGGCAGTGGCCGTTCTCAGAGACCAGTGCCCTGGGGGCTCTGTGGCAATCCCAGCATCAGTTAGTACATGCTAAAGAGTGCCTGTTTTCTACTAAACTTAGCCTGACCTATCCAGGTCATCACAAAGAGATTCCTATGGGAAGCTGGGGACTCAGACACCCCCTCCCCTCCCCACAGGGAAGCACGGAGAGGCATGGGACACAGGGGACATGACTAGGAGGCAGGGTTCCAGAGCCAGCCTGGCCCCTGCAACTGGGCTCACATTGCCTGGTGATTGGTTCTCTCCTGGACCCAGCTCTAGTCAGGTGCCCTGCACTGCTCAGTAGGCTCAGAATCCTGCTCAGTGTTGTCAGGGAGAAAGCCCCACCTGGTCATCACATCAGATTCCTCCCCCTGCACCAGCCCAAGGCTGCTTAGCAACACCCCAAAGTGGGGCATGAGCTGAGCCCCTCATCCTGGCATTTGCTCCTGGTAATTTCCAGTCACTGACCCCTCCCTGCTGGCAGCCATAAGTCCCTGCCTATCCACTGGTTGTTAGGACTGGCACAGGCTGTGCTGAGGACTCCTGTTTTTCTGAGCCATAGTCTGAATAGAAGCTGTTTCCACCACTTTGCCCACATCCAGCTCTGATTATCTTTGACACTAGCACAATGTTCTCCACTGGGGGTGAATTTGCCCCAGGTGACATTTGGCAATGTCTGGGGGTGCTGGAGGTACCTAAGAGGAGAGACTAGGGGAGCTGCTAAATGTCCTACAATGCCCAGAATCCTCTGCCCTCAGAGGGCAGCCCTAGCAGGCAGGGACCACTCCAGCAGGCAGAGACCGGCCCAGCAGGTGAGGGCCACCCCAGCAGGTGAAGGCCCCCCAGCAGGTGAGTGCTACCCCCACAGGCAGGGACTACCCCAGCAGTGGAGGGCTCCCCAGCAGGTAAGGGCCACCCGAGCAGGTAAGGGCTGCCCCAGCAGGTGAGGGCCACTGAAGCCTGGGTTGTTTCCTCACTGGGGAAGAGACAGAGGAAAGGGGACAAAAGGTCATTTAGAGGCCAGATCAGGCCAATCCAGGCCTTCTGACACCTGCAAAGTGAGCAGCTTTTCCGTCAACATCTGTCCAAGGAGCTGTGAGCTATGTTAGTTACCACTTTCAGGATGAGCCGAGAGTACACAATGCCCCGTGTCTAACAGGGGTTTTCATTCACAAGGCTGCAGAAGGGATTAATCCAAACTAATACTCGATGTGCAAAGAAAGGATTGCTCAGCCCATTAGGGAACTGTATTTATAGACCAACTATTTCAGGAGAACTTACATTCTTTGCTTCTTAGGCGATTATGTGGAATTCTGAAAAAAGAAAATTACCAATGGATTTGCAATTGTATCATATTCCAAAGGGTATAATTAGGATTTCTCTGTAATAAATTTTCATTAGTTAAAAATAGAAGTGTGAAACAAGGCTTGTATTGTTGTAACTTGAAATAAGATTAATAGGAACATTCTGAGTGCGACGATGATTGCGAATTAAAGCTTATTCAACAAAATATTTTGTTCAGAACCACTGAAAGCCTTCCAGATGGCTAAGCTATCGGTTCAATTAGAGTTGGTCAAAAGCAAACGCAAACTAGCTAAATATATTTTTAATATTCTTATGGCTGAATGATTTTTGGACTTTAGTCAGTTCTAATAGGTTTAGTAATGAAAGCTGAAGCCGGAGTTTCCTGCAGAGGAGGGGCAGCGTCCCCCGGGCAGGCCGACAGCTTCTCATAGGTGCTGCTGGTCACTAGATCACAGGTGGGGGCAGGTGGTTTCACTGCATCTCAGAGCCTCAGAGTTTGATGCACTAATTTGGAAAATTTTCAGGTCCAATGTGTACCATGAAAGAGGGGATTGGTCTTGGGCAACCTTTCACCCAGAACAGGTATTACCCACACCTGGGCACCACGGCCCTGGAGCGTCCTCATTCCCCAGGTCTGTGCCCATCTGAGGCATCATAGGCAGAAGGCTCTCTGCTCTGCCAGCCCTCTGAACCATTAGCTCAGCTGGTAATGCAGTGGGACCTATGGGGGTGCACGTGACTGTGTGGGTCCCATGCATAAACAGTTGTAGCACTGAGGTTTTCTGATTCCGCCAGGTGCAAAGGGTACCACGTTATCTGGTAAGATGCACAGGACTGAGCTCCATGGAGCTAGACTCCAGGCTCTGAGGCTGCAGGGTCTATTCTTCCTTTAGGGACAATGAACAAGCTTTAATCACGTGTCTGAGGCTGAGGGGACTCAGGCTCTGGGGCTCTGCACATGGCAAACTCTCAGACAAGCCTCTCCCCACGTGGGTTGTTTCTGTAGTGCTGTCCTGAGGTCAGAATATCTGCCCTGGCTAAAAAAAAAAAAAGACAACCCCCAAACAGCTGCCTGCTCCAACACTGCGGCAACACAGAGAAGACTAGTGTGGGTCAGCAGGCTTCTCAGCCAGTCTGGGTGCCCGTCGCCCCTCCCACAAGGACACCTGAGTGTCTTCACTGCACCATGGATGGACGCTCAGACTGAAGGAGGGATCAAGGCTCAAACCTCTCTTTAGTGAAATAAAACACCCAGGTCTTTATTCCTCAGTATTCTCACAGGAGGGAGCACCAGTGCCCACATCACACGGCCATGTGGGGATTTAGGAAATGGCTCAAGTAAACTCCTGGAGCAGTGCCCACACCGCCCACCTGCCCTCCTCCAGCCTGTGCAGAATCACAAGCCTGTGCCCCACAGCCCTTACAGTCCAGCAGGGCATGAGTAAAGCAGTTACACACACAGAGCCGTAGACTGGGCGGGGCGGGGGGGAGTCTGAGCTGAGCCCCAAGCAGGAGTCTCAGGGGTACGGTGAGGCTTCTATGGAGGCCCTGGTAGATGTCCCCACCAACACCATCCCTTGACTGCATGTGGAATAGACTTTTGAGTTGACTGATGGCTGCCCAAAGGCAGAGCATGAGAGGGGGACAGAAACACCCAGGACTCAGGTGGAGAGAGGGTCACGGGTTATGGGTGCCATGGTGCTTTCATCTACATGGAGAGAATGCTGATGTCTGAGAGAGGCTGGGTACACGGGACTCAGGTGGAGAGGGTCACACGCACCAGGGTGCTTCTGTCTACGTAGAGAGAATGCTGATGGCTGAGTGAGGCTGGGTTCTGGAGAATTCCACCCACAGTGAGTTGAGTTTAAGGTGCTTCCAAGGCTCACAGGGGAGTGTGACTTGCTGTACTTGGCCAAATAATAGAAGGTCTCTGGACCTTGTCTGTGGTAAAATATACATTTTGGACAAAATGATCTTAAAATGCCTCATAGCTGTACACTCAGTGATGCTAATGTGATTTTGTTAATCTCGTCCTGTTGAAATATCTAAACATCTTGACTGCCATCAGTGCATTACTCTGCCTCCCAATTTTGCAGTCCTATAAATTTGACAAACAGGCCTCCCACGTCTTCATCTAACTTGTTCATAAAATGTTCAGCAGGAAATGCCAAGGATGGCGCCTCCAGAAGCTCCTGCCAGCCGCGGCCCTGTAGGTGATGGCTTCGTGCATCAGGCTGGTGATGGACAGCCGGGCTGGGAAGTGGTCATGATGTCAGGACTGCCTGGTGCCCTCCCCACCCGCTCATGGCCTGTCTGGACCTGTAGGTGCCACACCGCAATCTGAGTCCCTGCTGATGGCCAGTCTGAGGCTGTCCTGTCCTAGCAGCAGACGCTGAATATGCGGCTTCCTCTCTTTGGCCTGCTGACATTTCAGGGTCAGTCTCCATATGCTGCCCTATGGTCAGTGATTGGTCATCTTGTGTGTACATCTTGTCCTGACATGTCTCTGTCAGATAGTGAGCTGCAAAGGGTGCCTGTCCGGGACTCCCCAGTGCCATCCTCTCGCCTTCTGTGCCCCTTCCTTCCTCACTTCAACCCCCACACAACCTCTCTTCCTGCTGGGCCAGAGACAGCAAGCATCCTCCAGGCTTGCCTAAAGGTCCCCAGGTCAGTCATGAGAGGCCACAGGTACCAGGCTGGACGGGGCTTCCATGATGTCCAGGGAAGGACCAGATTTTCCCACCTCATCCAAGAAGCATGCCCACCTCCCCACACTCTCAGGACTGACCATCCAGCCACACACGGTTTCTCTGGAGCATTCACATCAGGTTCCGGCGGGGACGTCTTGCCTTCTCCACGCCACTCCCTGCAGCTGTCTCCTTGTCTCCAGTCACCACATCATCACAGGCCCTTGAGGCTTGTAGTCTGGTTGGTCTGTGTGCTGCTGCCAGCCCTGGGTGGGCTAGGTCTGCCTCCTCCCCAGTGCTGTGAGGACACAGCCCTGGCAGAAGGACCTCAGGTTCTTCCTGTCCTCCTCTCCTGCCCACCAATCCTTCTCACCTCTGTGGACCTCTGTGCCTTTCCCAGGTGCCACTCACAGGTCTGCTCCCCTTACTCACACAGACCCGGGTTCTGAGCCTGGACTACTGCAGGTGCCAACAATCTCCAGAGAGTCTCATCGTTATCACTGGGACCTCCAGTTGTTCATTAATAAAGCAGAAACAACAGTAGCACTTGCCACATGGGAGCTCATTGTAAGAATTAAAGGGAATGAGAAGACCGGACACACGTTGACCACTCACCATGTATCACTTGTTTCCAGCACCTGCACCACATTATTTAATAGTCACCACAACCCCATTTTATAGGTGGGGAAACCAAAACGGCACATTTAAAGTAGTCCACATGGGGCTGTGCTGCGAATACTACATGTAATAGTCTGATGACAATGGGGGAGATGATGTCCATGATGGTCGCGATGGAGGTAATGGGAATGATGGAGGTTATGAGGATGACAGTGATGGTGGCAATGATTTTGGTGCTGGTGATGGTTGGTGTTGTGGTGGCTGGTGTTGGTGTTGGTGGTGGTTGTTGGTGGTGGTTGGTGTTGGTGGTTGGTGTTTGTGATGTTTTTATTGGTAATGATTCTGGTAGTGGTGGTGGTTGATGTTGGCGATGATTTTGGTGTTGTGGTGTTTGATGTTAGTGATGGTTGTGTTGGTGGTGGCTGGTGTCGGTGGTGGCTGGTGTCAGTGGTGGTTGGTGTGGGTGGTGGTTGGTGTTGGTGGTGGTTGGTGTTGGTGGTGGTTGGTGTGGGTGGTGGTTGGTGTCGGTGGTGGCTGGTGTCGGTGGTGGTTGGTGTGGGTGGTGGTTGGTGTTGGTGGTGGTTGGTGTCGGTGGTGGTTGGTGTTGGTGGTGGTTGGTGTTGGTGGTGGCTGGTGTTGGTGATGGTTGGTGTTGGTGGTGGTTGGTGTTGGTGGTGGTTGGTGTGGGTGGTGGCTGGTGTCGGTGGTGGCTGGTGTTGGTGATGATTGGGGTTGGTTTTGGTCATGATATAAATACTACCGTGATGATGATGATCATGGTGACAATGGTACTGGTGGTGATGATGGTGATGATGGTAATGTTGATGATGTGATTATGACGAGGATGGTATTGGTGGTAATTCTTCATCTTCATCGTCTCTGGAGACTTCTGACCATCCACACCAGTTCTCTCCAGGCTGGGTCTCAGCCCTGTCTTCATTTTGGTGACATCTAATCTTTTATTTGATTTTATAAATGGGGAGAATCTATTCTTTCTTCCAGCCAACTGGGCTGTGGATTTATCATCAAACTACTGCCAGACTGCAAATTTGGTGTTAGACACAATATGAGATTCTGCAGGAATCAAAGTTTCTGTGAATCACTTTGCCTTATGGGGCTGCAGACATGCAGTTGTAACAAGTAGTCTTTAGAGGAGACAACTGTGAAAGATCTAGATTCTAGGATTTCAGCCTTGACGCTGTGTTGTGTGGGTGCCTCTGACAGCTGGAGTGAAGACTGGCACATCCATCAGGTGGGCTGCAGGCTCGGGATGGCTGGGATGGCAGAGTATTCGGGATGGTGGCTCCATGTATCACAGCCAGCATGGATCCTAGATGGAGGTGCTGGCCCTGAGAGGCCATGAGGAGCCAGTGGGCTCAGTGTGAGCAGCTTCTTCCTGCCTCATGTGGAGGTGATGCTGTCCACTGAACAGAGGCCAGGGTGATAGGAGGACAGCAATGCAGGATTGCCTGGCAAAGCTGGTGTGGGCTCCAGGCTGGAGTCTGGGCTTCCCGAGGTCTCCAGGTCCTCAGCCCAGTCTCACTGTAGGTGGCCCAGCTTCTGCCCTGTGTTCTTCACTTCTAGTTGTTCCCTGGCCCCATTTTCTGGTCCCTGCTGAAGGTGGTCCTTCAGTGCAATGACACTTTCCAGGGATGGCTGTGAGGGTCACCAAAGCCATTCTCAGCTGGGCAGGCCGGAGGTCGGGCAAACCATGCTGTGGCTGGGCAGCTCCTCTCTGAGTCTCCAGTGTGATCACATGCATCTATTCCCTCCTGCATATGCTGTCCTCACGCTGTGGCAGGTGGTCCAGGGGCAGAAAGCATGCTAGGGTGGGGACAGAGGAGGAGGAGCAACCAGGCTGTGGCACCAGGAACTGCAGCCTGCCATGGGCCCTGTGCTGCATGACGGGCACCAGTGTCAAGCCTTCCAGAGGCGCAGGGACTCTGCCAGCTGTGGTTCATGTGTCATCCAGCGGTGAGGCACCTGCTAAAAAGAGTTCCTGCTCTCAAAGGTGGCCTCACACTGGCTGGGGTAGGACTTGGTGAGAGCAACTCGGTGTCACAGAGGCAGGTCTACCTGTAGGGAGGAGGCAGCAGTGCCGGCTGAACTCCTGCTTCATGGCAGTCTCTGTGTGGATGCATGCACCCAGCTCTGTGCCATGTCAGCCAGATTTGAGCAGTCTCCCCAGCAGTAAGGCAGCCCTGAGCATCTCCTGGAATGAATTTCTATACCGTGGCCTACACAGCCTCCTCACTTGGAAACTTGCACTGGGGCTCCTGAGAGCAGCACTTGTCACCACCCAGGTCAGCACATGGAGCTGCAGGTGGGGGATTCCTGAGGCTCTGCACCTGGGCAGAAGGGAGTGGGGTACCCAGCCTGGGTGCCCTCAGCTCGAGTATTTGGGGTACAGCTGGTACAGGCTGACTAATCACTAAAAAAAAGTCAGACAACTGACAACAGCAAAGCCCATTCTCTCACCTCTGCTTTCTGCCTCCCAGGTAGTTTTGAGGGAATGTTAGAGAGACACATCAGCCCAGCCATCTACATTCAGGACCCAAGGATCTATGGAATTATAAGATCTAAAACAAAACAAACTAAACAAAGCAAAGATATTTAATGTCCCCTAAAGGCCACCCACAAAATCAGGCAGAGCTGTTGGAATAATAGGACAATGAGCCTACAGACAACTTCCCACACATTAAGGAGAGCAGCACCCAAGACCACACGCAGGAGTGGGCGCAGCAGCTGGGCGCACAGGCCCCACAGCACCAGCAGTGCCGGCAGAGGGCGGGTGGTAGCCCCAGTGCCAGTAATCCCTGACTCCAGCTCAGCAGGCAGCAGGCATCCTGGCCAAGAGGTGGGCCTTGGGCCTCAGGTACTAACAGGCTAAGGGGACAGCAGATGCGCAGGGACAGGGCTCAGGCTCCGAGCCACAGAGGAGCTGAGGAGGTCTAGGAAGGCTGAATAGAGAGGTGTAGAGCCTGGGCCTGAGCATCTCCCCTTAGGGAGGAAAACTGCCCTAAGACAGCCTGGTATGAGGAGAGACTCCAACAGACAGACTGGTGTGAGCAGAGACTCCAACAGACAGACTGGTGTGAGCAGAGGCTCCAACAATCAGACTGGTGTGAGCAAAGGCTCCGGCAGACAGATGGTGTGAGCAGAGGCTCCCACAGACAGATTGGTGTGAGCAGAGACTCCGACAGACAGACAGTGTGAGCAGAGGCTCCAACAGACAGATGGTGTGAGCAGAGGCTCTAACAGACAGATGGTGTGAGCAGAGGCTCCAATAGACAGATGGTGTGAGCAGAGGCTCTAACAGACAGAT
>NW_003852470.1:2197983-2206076 GCF_000181295.1 Otolemur garnettii | reverse complement strand
ACTCTGGTGTGAGCAGAGACTCCGACAGACAGAGTGGGAGCAGAGGCTCCAACACACAGACTGGTGTGAGCAGAGATTCCAACAGATAGACTGGTATGAGCAGAGGCTCCAACAGATAGACTGGTGTGAGCAGAGGCTCCGACAGACAGACTGGTGTGAGCAGAGACTCCGACAATCAGACTGGTGTGAGCAGAAGCTATGACAAACAGATGATATGAGCAGAGGCTCCGACAGACAGACTGGTGTGAGCAGAGGCTCCGACAGAAGACTGGCTAACAAGACACCAGGGAGAGAACGGGAAGGGCCAGATGCCAGTGAGACTGAGGAGCACAGGGACAGGTCCCCAAAGCCACAGCTCTGTAACAGGCATGGACTCGGGAGGGACACCCAGAGCCCAGACCCCAGGGCCACTGTCACTCTGCACTCATTGGGGTCTCACTGGACAGTAATAATAGAGAAAGACCGTGGCCCAATCCCACATACAGAACACAATAGTGTTCAACAAATGCCACAGGCAAGAGGACATGCCCAAGATTCAGATAAAAAGTTTAGGTATGTGAAAATGAGCTAAGTTTAAAAATAGGCAGTATAAACCACAGCATATAATAGAATTAAAAATTGAGAAAAAAAGAATATCGAGCAAAAGAAAGGTTTAAAACAAGTTTGAGAAAATCCAAAAAAATAATTAGAAACAAAAGGGAAAAAAAGAAATTAAGAATAAACTGGAATGAACTCAAGAAGGAATAAATCCCACAAGCGATGTCTCAAGAGCAGTTGTGTGAGGGGCAGCAGGTGGCACTGACGGAACACAAGGGGGTGATTGCAGGGGTGGGGCAGGACTCAGGGGCGCGGGGTGGGGGGGAGTGATGCAGGGGAATGCAGGGGTGCGGCGGGACGCAGGCCAGGCCCAGGGACACTCGGAGCTTCCTGCAAGGGCACACGCACTAAGTAACTCAGGGAGAAGGTCCTTATGGACAAGGCATCCAGGACTTCTGCTGAGGTGTGCTTGATACCTGGGATAATCAACCAAAAACCACAGGAACGAGACCCTCTCTGTCACTGTCTTCTGAAGGATAAAGATCATATCTAGAGTGGGTTAAAACATCAACTACATTTAACCCCAGTTCCTAAGAAACTGGTCATCTTTGAAAGATGATAGGAAACCAATGTGCTATTTTGGAAACTGATACTGAAGGGAAAGAATTAAGCGCTTAGCTTGTGTTCTCTGGTTCTCTGGTTCAACTATACCTCAGAGGAAGCAAATAGAGGTGCAAATTTCTCTTTATGAAGGAGTCAGGTGAGTAACGGCACCTGAAGTGATGGAATTAGGATGTGAGCATTTACCAAGGTCTAAGTAGGTAACAATGGACGCAAATTGCCTGTTCACATCACAGAAAGACAGTCAGCTGGAAATTAGTCACCTCCTGACGGAAAGAATTTAGCACTGCTGAGAAGCACTCTTGCTGGAACGTGAATCAAATCTGGCTCCAATGGAGCCTCCAGACCTAACACCAATTCACGCAGACACAGGGGACAGAAGAACGTGGTGAACACACCACGTCGCAGGGACACAGCAGCGTGCACGCAGACGGAGACTCTACGCTGGTGAGAACAAGAAACAAAACAAACAAAACCCCCATCACTTCTCTGAAAAGAAAAAAAGAATGAGTGGAACTGAAGAGAAGAAGCCTGTTGTTTAAAAGAGCTTTAGGAGAGAGGTGAGATGAGTGTGATGTAGGAACTGAACTTGGATAATGATCTAAAAAATAAAATTGTCAGAACAAACAAAATAATCAGGAAACTGAACAATGACGGTGAGGTCATCGAGAGCCCAGGAGTTATCGCTGCCTTTCAGGTGTGGCTGTCTCCATGGTCACATTTTTAAATCCTTGTATTTTAGTCTAGTGTCCTAGAATATTTACAAATGAAATCCATACATTATGGGTTTATTTCTAAACAGTCTTGGGGGATGGATGAGAGCTGAACAAGTCTAGCCATGAGACAGGTACCAGAGGCTGGGATGTTGGGATGTCGGGGCTAAGTGTCCTGTTCCATGTCCTATGTTAAACTTTTCCACAATAAAAAGGTAAAAGGGGGTAAAATAACTATCACTCCTTAACTGGGTACACACATTGTTTTCACTGTGTTGGATCCTATCTGACTGTCAGATAAACACTTCTCCATCTCAAGCTGCCTCTTCTGCCGCATTGAAACCCTTCTGCTTCGATGGGAGTCACTTCATCTCGAGTGGGTCTTCTGAATCAACCTAACCCACTCTCTGGATCTTGAGTGGGTCTTCTGAATCCATCTAACCCACTCTCTGGATCTCGAGTGGGTCATTGAATCCACCTAACTCACCTCTGGATCTCGAGTGGGTCTTCTGAATCCACCTAACCCACTCTCTGGATCTTGAGTGGGTCTTCTGAATCCACCTAACCCACTCTCTGGATCTTGAGTGGGTCTTCTGAATCCATCTAACCCACTCTCTGGATCTCGAGTGGGTCACTGAATCCACCTAACCCACTCTCTGGATCTCAAGTGGGTCTTCTGAATCCACCTAACCCACTCTCTGGATCTCGAGTAGGTCACTGAATCCTCCTAACCCACTCTCTGGATCTCGAGTGGGTCACTGAATCCTCCTAACCCACTCTCTGGATCTCGAGTGGGTCACTGAATCCACCTAACCCACTCTCTGGATCTCGAGTGGGTCACTGAATCCACCTAACCCACTCTCTGGATCTCGAGCGGGTCACTGAATCCTCCTAACCCACTCTCTGGATCGCAGTCTCTTTCTCTTTGGCTTCTCCCTCCCGCAGGGCAAAACTGTCACCCTGGCTGTCCCCTGCAGGGCCTCTGTGCTCTTCCTTCACTGTCTCCACCACTTTAGGGTGAGTGTGTCTCACCATGGAAAGGTCATCAGGTTCAGCAGAGCTAACCTGTTATTTCTCATAAAAACAGGACAAATAAATTCTCTTTCAGGAGAGACAGGAGGACACTAGCTCAGATCATTATAAATGTGTATTCCAAGGGGTACAGAATGACCCCATGGCTCAGACATCCAATCTTGTGAAGAAGGGGGAGACGTTTCGGCAAATCAACTCCCCCTGCTGTGGAGATGTTCCTGTATCCCTGTGATGACATGGACGAAGCCCCTGCCTACCCACACTCACACCCTAAGTACGGATTAATGTGATTATATGAACAGATTACTGAGGAAAGACCCACTTCTGGGAAGGAAAGGAATTGGCAGGGTGTTACGGTGGCTGTGGGTATGCACGCTGCACCCCGACCATTTCATATGCCCTCGGGTACAGCTGGTGACTTACAAAACTATATTTCAACTTCAAAAAGCTGCAGCAATTTCAGAAATCCTAAGTATGGTTTGAGTCTCCGTGTCCAGGTTTCTGAAGTTCAGTTGCTCCCTGTTGGGGGGAGGAACAGAAGCAGGAACAGTGCTCAGAGTGGCCTTCCCACCTGGGCACACCGTGCTTCATGGGACTGGAGGAGCTCCGGGTGTAGTAAATCTCTCAGGCCCTATTTAAAAGGGAGGGTTCTAAAGTCAGAAGATCAAAGTGGAGCTGGAAATTGAAACTGTCTTGTAAAAATTAAAGTCCATTTTCAGGGGAGGTTCATCTCCCAAAGCTCAGTCCATGGGTGCTTGTCTGCCTGGAGGGCAGAGGACAGCAAGAAACCAAATCCAGCCCGACTCTCCTGTCTGGAAAATGTCCCCCCTGCCTTGAAAAGCCTACTCACAGCCCATTCATTATTTATGGAGCAACTAGAAAACCCCCTGCCTGCCAGCCGGAGAACCCCAGCCTCTCTGGACATCCCTGGATGGCTTTCTTCTGGGGTGCACCATGGACACCCCAGATCTGCTCTGGTGTCCAGAGGACCCTGTCAGACCCCACTCTGGGCCCTCCCCACCCAAGAGCCAGAACTAAAACAGGATAGCAGCTGCTGCTCGTGTCAGCCAGATGCCCTAAGGAGGCTGAGAAGGGGTGAGGTGTGCAGCCCAGGGCAGGGAACATGGGTGCTGTGACTCAGGGCTGCTTGTGAGCTCGGGAGCTTCCCAGAGTGAGGAGGCCAGACTGAAAACTCAAGACTTAGTGGACTAGGGATGGGTGACAAAGACCACGAAGGGACAAATTCACTCTCCTCTCCAATGATGTCACCAGAAAATTAACAGAGACTCTGGTGCTGACAATTCTAGCACAGATAATGCTGCTGTCACCTGGGGACAAACCAAAGATGCAACCCAAAAGCAATCTTAACGTGGAGTCCACAGACTTTTAGTGTTATCTTGTGGTATTTTCAAAGAAGTGATGCTGTCTTTCCCAGCAGCTAATTTTTCTGGGATGCTAGAACTCACTTGCACAGTCCTGTGAGGACTCATCTCATGCTCTGTGAGAGTTCAGAGTGAAGGCTGCCAACCCCTTCTCACCTCTGCACCAGTAAGCAGCAGCTCTGTCTGTTTCTCCATCCTCTTCCTCTTATACTTGGCTCTATGTGGGTGTGGCCTTGACATGCAGCCAGCCCTGGGGCAGTGGCTGCAAAGGCCCCAGACTTAGACAGATCACAGATTGCTGATGCTTTGTTCAGTCCTTTGGACGGTGGTGCTCTGCTTGGAATCTGGTGGGGTCACCCCCTGGCCTAGGCCACCCCCAGGAGGGGTGCAGAACCACAGCCATATAGCTGAATGGAGGGTACTCAAGGTCATGTGTGGCCACTGAGGACAGGGGCTCCTCCTGAGAACTACTCAGCATGGCCCAGAACCAGCCTGAGGATTATGTTAGAGTGTCCTGTGGCCGCGAGTTCACAGAGGGCATATTTGAAGAAACTGGGAGGTGGCCGTATTGGGCACTTCTTGCTCATTATGACTTTGGGTCGTCAGCCAAAGCTGTTACCTGAGCCCAGGAAAGCACCCAGTGATGTTGCAGTGGTGAAGGGAACTTCACCACACACATCCAAAGCCTTAGGGCATTCTCAAAGTTTGCAAACTACCACAATAAACAAAATCCCAGCCAAGAGGTATATTTTGGCCACCTCAGAGCACAAGAAATCGGTACGAAATGTCACAGAAACCTAAATGTGTTTATAGGCCATTGGGCCAGTGATAACTCAAACAAAAGGGACCAGGTCCACACTTTGATATTATTAACTCAGCAGACTTTGAGTCCCGTAACTGCCAAACTCAGCACCTCAGGAAGGGGCAAGAAGCCATTTGTATCAATGGAAATTTTTTTTTCTCGTGTGTTTTGTGGATGATTTCATTCTGCTTTTTAGAACAAGGGACATGACTTTGTCAAATCCCTCAAATAATTCCATTCAATTACTTAAAATAAACGCCAACTCCTTAAAATAGAACAATCAAAAAACAGGTCTGAACTGGGAAAGCACCTGTACATCAGAACCAGCAGAGCCTCCAGGACCCACCCGGGAAGGGGCAAGAAACAATCAATTTTCCAGTCCCACGGATCCTGCGACCGTGAGTCAGGAACACATCCCATTAAATCGTAAATAACAAGCTATTGGAAATGACACTCACCAGGTAGTGTAAAATATTTTAGTAATTCAAAAGCCTGTCACTGTGACATATTTCTCCTCCAAAAGAATTTCAGGAAAAGTTTCATTTGTGCCTGAATTATTTGTATAATCAATTTAATTCCATCTACGTATGAACGCCCAAAATGTCCCTCGTATGCCAAATCCCATAAGCAGTGTAAGGACTGTCAGAAGCCAGCCTCCAACAGTCGTCTTCATCCAGCTTGCTGCCTTGTTTCTTAAACTTGAGAACGTGCCACTGCTGAGTCACACGTCACAGGGGGATTTTATGTGCTTTTTGATGAGATTTCTTGTACTACGGGGTGACCAAAATATACCTCTTGGCTGAGATTTTGCATATTATTTATGCAAAATAATAAGCTTGATATCAGCAAGCTTTACAGAGGCATGTTCTCTTACTATAAATTTCAGATTCCACTAGTTAAAAATATATAAAAAGCATTTAGGATTTGAGGAGAAGTTGGACTTATTGACAGTAGCCCTCCCAAAGGGGGATGAAGATACTGGGATATGCTGGCAGTTCACCCAGTGAGGGCCCAGCAGCTCCAATCCAGGGGCATGTAGACTGGTGCTGGGCGAGCACACTGCAAGTGGCAGGTGTCCCCCTAGGTCAGCGTGGCTCCCATCAGCCGGCTCATACTCGGAGAGCCGGGACTTGAAGGGGCACACCAGGTCTGTAGGCCTGCTGCACAATGACTGAGACTTCCCAGGCACTTTCCTCCTGGACCTTGCTGGGAACCAAAGCCACCCCTTGGCAGCAATGTGGCAGCATCTGGTAAACATGGATGGAGGCCTAAGCCGCCTCCTCTTACACGGAGTCTGCGAGGCAGAAACAAAACAGGAAACTCACAGTTGCCAACACAGGGCAGCTCCATGCAAAACATCGCATGTGCTTCAAAGTTAGTTTTCAATTACGGAAGTCATTCAGATGATTAAAACCAAAATTAATGTTTCGACGTTATTTAAATGCCAACTGTTCAGAACCCGTGGCCAGTCCCTGGGGTGAGACACGCAGCCGGGTAACGCCGGCAGGCGTCCAGCTGCCTCGGATGCTGAGAGCTCTTCCTCCTACAGGCGTTCAGAATTCATCAAGTGATTCTACATTTCCACTTCTCTTTTGCCTCGGGAAGCTCATCTTGTTTCTCAAATTAAGCATATATATCCAAAGACGAATCAAAGACACACACACATCAAAGGACGATCTGAGTATCTGAGCAGAGATGGGCTTAGCTGACCTCGCCGAGTGATGGTGAGACAGACACACTGCCTGCCCTCCCCAGAGCACTCAGCCCCACCAAAGGCACACATCATCCATCCCTACAGTGTCCTCAGACCCCCAAAAGTGAGTTTCTGAGAAAAAGGTTTGGAGCAGCAAGGCCCTGGAGGTGATGGAAGGTGGCCTCACTCCAAGCTCTCCGTCTGTGCCCTGGGTGCCCTCAGGCTGCTCCTGCTCCCAAGTGTGCAGGACGAGGTCCAGGACCCAGGAGGAGGACAGCCCTGCCTCCGCCAGCCCAGCTTCCTGAGGTAGGGTGGTGTTCCCTTCCTTGTATTACTCTGGAAGGTTCTGTGGTGTCTGCTTATTGCTCCATGGGCACCCTTTGGAGAGCACAGCCTTTTCTGTCCACCTACCAGCAGTCAGGTGCCCACCGAGCTGGCACCTACTCTCTCTCTCCCCACTTCCCCCACTGTCCCTTCCTCCTTTGCTGAAAAATCACAACATGAAGGACAGAAGAAGGGAGAAAATAGGCACAGATTCCAAATCAAAATTTCATATTACATCTTCAAAGGCATATTTTTTAAAGAGAAAACACAAATATTCACACTCTCACCACTCCACCTGTTCCTGCTGCAAGTTTAGGGTATCTGATGAAAGGGGCTGACACAGGGACCCAGTGCATAAGTGATGTACCCGCTGGGCCAGGTCCTGTGGGGACAGGTGTGCTGACAACAGCCCAGCCCAGGGAGCAGCCTGTGAGCCCTCACCAGCCGCTGCCCGGGTTCCCTCCCACCCTTCCTCTGCAATGCTGGGTACATCAAACATGTCACTTCTTCTGCCTTCTAGTCCTGGGAACTTAGACTCACTCTCCAAATGTGCCTTTTTCTGTGAGATTCGTTATGTAAGGAGGGCAGTGCAATGACCCAGTGGGAGGCAGGAAAGGGGTCAGAGCCACCTCTGGCTTGAAGGGAAAGATGGATCCCCCACCCTTGGGCACAGAAACCCCCAACAAGCCTACTTGGACAGCCACTCCCCACGTACCACGTGCATACGCACTTACAGTACACGGGCCTTGTGTCCACCAGCAGCTCAGGGCTGCTACACTATCTCACCTGATGTGTGAGAAATCTGAGCTCGGGGTTGGATGACTTTGTCACCGTCACTGAGCATGTGAGGCATAGAGCTGGAGCACCATGCAGAGATTCACCCTCTCAGCACACAGTGGTGTTCACGCCCCTGGCCAGCCCAGCTGCTCCTACAGAGCTGGAGTATCATGTCAGAGACTCACCCTCTCAGCACACAGTGGTGTCCACGC
>NW_003852470.1:2185008-2196133 GCF_000181295.1 Otolemur garnettii | reverse complement strand
ACAGAGCTGGAGCACCATGCAGAGATTCACCCTCTCAGTACACAGTGGTGTCCACGCCCCTGGCCAGCCCAGCTGCTCCTACAGAGCTGGAGCACCATGCAGAGATTCACTCTCTCAGCACACAGTGGTGTCTACACCCCTGGCCAGCCCAGCTGCTCCCACAGAGCTGGAGCACCATGCAGAGATTCACCTTCTCAGCACACAGTGTTGTCCGTGCCCCTGGCCAGCCTGGCTGCTCCTACGGGGCTTGGGAAGTGCAACCAGGCAGACTTGCCGGTGTTTGGGTGGGCTGGGGGGACCAGCTCTGTGCACAGCATCTAGGGAACTTGGGGCTGCTGAGGCGCAATGGTTCCCGGGCAGCGGCTAGGGCAGGACCCAGACCTCTCGTTGCCTGCTTAGCAGGTAAACTAGTTCTCTGGCCCATGTTCATCCAGTCAGAGGATGCCTTTTCCTTCCTCACCACCTCAGTAGCCTCTCAGGTAAGACCCACCAGGAAAGAACGTTGGCACCTACCGGTTCCGCTTGGTTTTCACGTCTTGTTCCTCCATGCTGTCTTCAGAACTGGACCCATCGCTGCAATGGGCTGAAAGAAAGTCAGGGTAAAGGGGTCAGCATGTCAGTAGTCAACATGAGCAAGACTACCACACAGCACTCACTCTCAGTAGGACACATCTGGAAACAGAAAAAGCAGACTTCTAAAGATTGGTAGGAAATCCTATAACCAGTTTTCTCCTGGTGCAAATTCCCACTGTTCTTATATTATAGCAGAAGACAAATCAGCCATTGCTCTTCTGTAGAGAGGTCACCTTTACAGGTGGCCAGGCCTCCCAGAGGGGCTGGGGCTGGGGAATCAAAGGTGGGCATCTGTCTGGGCAGCCCCTTGTCCATGGGGGTGAGGGCGTGGAAACAGGCAACCCCACAAGACCCGGGCAGCTTGCTGCCCTGCCCCAGTGAAGGGCTCGCTCTCAGCAGGTGACCCTACTCCCTTTACGTGTGGCCTGCACTCTGCTGACCATGCGTCTACTTCTCCCACCAGATGGATCTAAAGACCAGTCCCTACTTCTGTCCTGAGGAGGTTGGCCCTGTAAACGTATGAGGAGCTTTTAGAATGATAAAATAAGAAGGTATGTTGGTGTTTTGAGTTGGTCTCCAGGAGAGAAAAAGGAAAAATGAGCACACAGCTGGTCCTTGCGCTTTATGGCTTCTCTCTTGACTGGCGTAATGGTTTCCAAATGCTCCTGGGCTTTGCGAGGCCCTTCGTGTGGTTTCTCATTCTTCATCTACCTCCGCTCCAAGCCACGTGCTCGTTAGGGTTGAGGCAGGGTGGGCAGTGGGTGGGCACGGCAGCGCGTCCTCCAGGCCCTAGCCCTGCCATCCGGAAGCTGCTTACTCCCCCCATGCCCCATCCCGCCCCCAGGCTCTGCGGTGGGAACAGACTCTGCTCCTAGTGAATGGAACAGTCCGGATGGTTGTCAATCCCAGCCATGCTCCACACCTTTTTGTCTTATAAAACCTGACAAGTCTGTGTATTGGGTGTGGAATCCCATTTATGCTTCTGAGACCGGATCTCGGTTCAAATCTACACACAGCTTTGCCTCCAGTGTGCCATGCAGGGCCTCTGGCCAAACTTGGCTCAGGCTCTGGAGGCCAGTCCAGCTCTGGAGGCCAGCCCAGCTCTGCTGGCCCTGCTCCTATGCAGGTGCCAGGCTCCTGGAGGGGCTGCTCTGCCAGGCCTGCCTGGCATCCTCAGGCACCCATGCAGGGGATCCCCCAGAAAGGAGACTTTATAGGCAGTACCCCCCTTTCCAAAGTGATGCTGGTGAGGGAGGTGGGGCTTCTTGCTGGGCAGTACAGGGTGGGAAGGGGCAGGAAGGCCAAGCCCAGGGAGGGCGGTGGAGCCAGTACCCAGGCACATCCCAAGGCAGGTTCCCAGGCCCTCTATAGAGGGCTCAGCCTCAGTGCCACCACCATGGGGCTGGGTCACCCCTCACCGTCCAGGCTGTCCCATGCTTTCTCCTGTAAGGCAGGCTATTCAGCGAGAGCCATGCCCCCGGCCCTCTGGGTGCTTACAGTAGCTCCCTCCCACTTGTGACAGCCACATGTCTCCAGAAATGGCCAAACCTTCTGCAGGCTAAAATCACCTACCCCAGTGGAGAGGCACTGGTCTGAATGACAGATCATTTGCAATAGTCAAGGACACTAAAGGCCTGGCCCATCCTTCTCTGCCCTGCTCCCTACAGGTGTCCCTCCACAGCTCCAACAATGCCCCCATGCAGGTCTCTGAGGGCATCTCCCCTGAGCCACTCCTGCCTGTCCCCACCTATGGGCCTTCTGCCCTGTCTTGTGGGCACCCAGTGCAGCACATGGGGCTCACTTTCCCTGCCTCTGCTTCCATGTGAGGCTCAGGCTGTCGCTGGGCCCGGCTGGCCCCTCGTTCCTGCCATCTCTCAGGGACCCTGTCTCAGCCTCTTCCAGACTAAGAGCTTGGCTCCCATTTGGAGCCTTTGGTGTTTGAAATCTGTGCCTCCTGCCTGCTATGTCCAGAAGAGGTGATGTTCTTGCTCAGTCTCAAAGAAGATTTGGTACTTTTTGGTCACCCACTTGTCTCTCAGGCAGATGAAGTGGGAGGTGATGAGAATGGTGGAGACAGAGTTGAAGCATCATGGAGAGGAAGATTCCTCCCCCTTTGTCATGGGACACACTCCAGGGAGGCACGAGCAGCCACGTCAAAATGTCTTACAATTAAAAAAAAAAAGATGTCACACAATTACAAAGATATTATTTAAAATAAATGTATATAATATTGGTTATTTTTAGACTGTTTTTATCTGTTTGCTTTAAATACTTTCAACATTGAAAAAGCCTTCCTAATTGAGATACAAAATCCAGAACCAAAAATAGAAAATATTTATGAATCTGATTGACTTTAAAAATGGACCAGAAGGGATAAAGAAGAAGGGATCTCTCAGGATCAGCTCCTCCACCCTAACTACCACTGAGCAGGATGGTGATGGGAACCAAGTAGTCCAGGACTGTAGGAGCAGGTCAGATGCTGTAACTACAAGGGCAGTGCAGGATGAGAGGAGAGGCTGCCATCCTTCCCTGACCGCAGGCAGTAGAGCAGAGACTTCAGCAACCACACACAACAAGAAATACACACTGCACAGAAGGAATTTGGGAAAGTCACAAATGATGATTCAGCCCCTAAAAAGCCTCACTCAGAATCCTTGTGACTTAGGGGAATCTGATTTCTAGATAAGCCACATTTTGTTATAATATGAATAATGTCTAGTTTGCAACAAAAAAAAATTTCAAAGCATACAAAGAAATAGGGAAGCATGGCTCACTCAACTGATTTTTTAAAAATGGCAGACATTATCCTTGAGAAAGCCTATATACAAAAGTTAACTCAAAGTGGATTAAAGAGCTAAATTTATGAGCAAGAATTATAAAGCTCTTTGAAGAAAACATAAAAGTCTTCATGCATTATTTGTCTGTGTCAGAACAAACAAGCACCTGGGCAAGAAGTCACCAGAGGGCAGGGTTCATGGGGTCCGCACATGTCTAGACAGGGGGAGAAGGAAGTATGGGGATGGCGTGGGAGACCAAGAGAGGCTCTGTGCCACAGGAGCCCAGCTGTGCCACAGGAGCCCAGCTGTGCCACAGGCCCTGTGCAGAGCAGGTGCAGCCTCACTGTAATTCTGAGACACCTTATATATACGTGTACACACACACACACACATAGACAAACACCTCAATAGTGTAAAATGTGCTGTTTCATTTATCTACCAACAAGAGCATGAAGCTGGATTGGCTGGTAAAATCCCTCAGTTGCTGTGCCCCAGATGTCTTCCTTCCTGTGAGCGAGGGATTATGCCTAATTACATCCATCTTCTTAGAGAGGGCAGGCACAATCCCTGGTTAAACTCCCTGAAGAATCCTAGGAACGAGGTTTAAGTGTGTATGGATAATTGGCATTCAGGTGAGCTCCCAGGTGTGCAGTATACACCTGGGCCCTGAGGTGGCCAGGACTTGTAAGGTAGAGGGGGGCGGAGGGCAGGGAACTTCCCAGGCACCCAGAATGACGGCACTCAGCTCACACCTGTCAATCAGGTGGGGCCCCAGCTCTGCTTCAGCAGCAGGTGACCCCACCAGGGGGATACTCACACCCAGCACCTGCACAGCAGGACATGCTCTCCCATGACTATGGCCTCCTGCATTGGCATAGGCCCCTGGGAATGTTTTGAAAGGGCTGGGTTAGGACTTTTCCATGGTGGGAAGCCAGGAATGGGGGGCAGAGCAGGAGCCCCGACTGGATCAGGTGATTCTGCCGCAGGAATGATGGGGTAGAGATGCTGCCTGGGAGGCCCTAAGTATGATGAGTCCAGGTCGAACCCACCTCCCCAGGAGCAGATCCAGCCAGGCCTCCATAGAGGCCAGAATCAGTCTTCCCAGGATCCCCAGCTCACATGCAACAGGTGAGAGAAATGGAATGAGCACAGAGTCTAGGCAAACAATGAGCCCAGGACAGCTGGGCCCAGCTGAAATGCAGCAGAAGTTCTGTTGTAACCCAGCCCTCTTTCCCCTGCCCATTCCTGTACCCCCACCACCACCCTCACCTGTTCCCCTCGCCCTCTCCAGTCCATTTCCCTCCTCCTCCCTTATCCCCCCCCAAGAGTTGAATCGGGAACAAGGCAAGTCCCTCCTCCTCCCAGGGTGGCTGAGAACAGTGCTTCCCAGCCACGTTCCCAGGCTCCCTCCTCACCCCTAGGGTTGCCAAGAACAAGCTTCAGGTACAAGGAAGAAAAGTCCCAAGTTTCACAAAACCCCCAAGTTCTCAGTAGACAAACAATGGTAGAAAACTCACCGAGACTTGATTAATTACTGTTGTATAACCATAACCATTGTGATATGAGATGTATCCATTGTCAACCAAAATTTTATTAATTATTGTTCCATGACTACCTGAGTTGTAACCCCTCCTTAACCAGCTACATTTCACTTCTGTAATATGCTTACACAAAGCCTATAAAAGGCAACTCACCCTCCCACTTGGGCTGCTGACTGTCTCTCGGAGCAGCAGCCCCTGCAGCAGGTGAAATAAATTACCAATTAATTAACCTAAGTGGGGGGTCCAACTCTATTTTTCCAGGTCTCCTAAGTTATTTCAGTTCTACATTTGGTCTGTGACCATCACAGGGGACGTCCCCATGGCCCACCAGAAATGCCGCACTACGGTGCTACCCACACTCTGGGAATTAGGGAACCATCCTAGTCCTGGTGCTCACTGTCAGCACCCCCCAGGCCTCCAGACTTGCAGCTCAGCCACATCTCCTGTGGTCCAGCCTGAGTGACCGTTCTTCAAGGAGCACCCCTAGGCACTCACTTAGCTCCATCTGGCCCCAGCCCCTGTCCTCTCTGCCCCCCACATCACAGACACATCCCCCCTGCCCAGCAGGGGCTCAACCTTGGCACCCCACGTGGAGCTCAGCAGCTAGTCAGTCATAGCAATCACATAAATAAATGAGTGGTTTAGGGTGAAGTTACCCTCCTTCCTTTGGTCCTGGGCCAGGCAGTGGGCGGGGCTAGAACATTAGTCTTCAGGGAAACTACTCTGAACGATGCTATTCCTGCCTCCCCACCATGTCTCTGCATCAACATCAATGCTAACTAAGCAGGGTTCCCAGAGCCTGGGAGGCCTCTGCCTGCCCGTCAAGTCCCTGCTGAGATGCTGAGATGCTGAGACTCAACACAGCAAGCTGAAAGGGGAGTGTAATTACAGCATCCGCAGAGTGTCATTAGAATGTCCCCAGTGCCCATGCATCCCCCTATTCCTTCCCCTGCACAGACCACTTCCAAATCCCACCAGGAGTCTCACAGGTACTGCCTCTTGTAAAAGGCTATAGGTTCATCCATTGTACAGAGAGGAAGCTTAGCCCTGGAGGCTGGCAGGTGTGCAGGACACAGAACCCAGGTCCCGTGGAAGGGCAAGGTTCCTCCTAGAGCCCAGGGGAGGGCCTCACAAGTCACCTTAAGACCCCTTGGAAAGAACAATACACAGGTTTCCCACTCTGGACAGAGTCTTCCCCTCTGGAAAGCCCCTCCCTTGGGGAGCCTCGTCCCTGGATGGCCCCTCCCTCAGAAAGCCCCGCCTGCGGAGAGCCCTGCCCACCTGGTAAGATCCAGCATTTGCACTTGCAGTGTCCCCAGGCCTTGCTGAGTGTCCCTGGCCACCTGGATCCACTTGATTTAGCAATTGTGTGCACTATTTGTCCAAACCCTGCTAAGTGAAGTGACCCGTTTCCCTCTACAGCTGTGTTTACTCTGGGGTTCCCTATACTCTACTCAGGGAAATGCACGCTGGGACCGATTTACATTCATCTTGAATAAAAATGTCCAGCCTGTTCACAGAGCAGCTGAAGCTAGTGGAGTCCATGTCATCTCTACCACAGGCTGGGGCCAGCCAGTGTGAGTGTGTAAGGCTACCCCATTGTTCCCACTGGTGTGAAGGCCACCTGGCTGCCATGTGTACTTTAGATGGGGCCAGGGTGCCCTTCCTCCTGTGCTCTGGAGTCAGAGCCTGGGCTGCAAATCCCAGCCCCTCGCTTGCTAGATGTGTGTGATTGAATTCTCTTCAGTAAAACCACCCTGGGTCATAGCACAGTGGCCCCAGCAGTGTCCAGTCCCCACCCTGGGCCTGTGAATCCCTTAGGCTGTATGTGCAGGGAGCTGAGGCTGCTGCAAACTCACCTTGGGAGGAGAGGCAGTCCCGTGTCACACACGTGATCACAGGGACCTCGGCAGTGGGGAAGAGGCAGAGGCCAGAGCCAGAGGGGGAACTAAAGCCAGAGGAAGGGCCCTGAGCCAGGCAAATCAGGCGACTGTGAGATGCTGGTGAGGCAAGGAGGAAGAGCCCGGTTGGCCACTGAGACTTACGTGGGACTCCACCCTCCAGAGCTGTGCAATAAATAACCCATTTGTGTGCTTTTAAGCCATTTTGTGGTAGTTTGGTGCGGTAGCAATGGGTACAGCCCTGATGGCATCATCTCACAGGGCTGTGGAGCAAACAAAGCCAGGCCAGGGCTACATGCTGAACAACAGGCCCTCATGCCGTGGCAGGGAGGACGCCCACCCCCTCAGTTCATACACCCCAGGCTTTCTACCCTCCTTGGCCACGGGGATGCTGGCAGGAGACAGAAAGGCAGGAGGCACATTTATGTCCCTTCTCCCCTCCCTTCCTGCACCCCAGAAGAGGAGCCCACCAGCCACATCTAATGGTCAGATGCGTCCCATCGGGCAGCACCAAACCTCTCAGCATAGGGCAGATGGAGCTGCAGGTGCATTGCCTACATGGCCAGAAGGTCTCTACCGAGAGGCCTGGGCTGCTGAATCCCACAGGTTTGAGGGGCCCTGAAAACCAGCAGTGGAGAGTCGCCAGGGAGCTTCCTCCAAACTGACATGTCCCGCATCCCGGAGCATCATGATGCGGAAGGGAGGGGTTCCAGGATGCCTGGTACTTCTTTCACTTTAGAGCAACAGGCTTTTAGCCTCAACTGTCCAAACAGCTGCTGCAGCCAGGAGAGAGTGGGGGTGCTGCAGGGTGAGCAGGAGATGACACAGGACGCCTAGGGGGCCGGGTGAGCAGGGGACAGGGCAGGACAAGCTGGGGGCCCGGTGAGTGGAAGATAGGGCAGGACAGCAGCGCTGCCAACAGTGGAAGCAGCAGGCTCCTCTCTCATCTGCCGAGTGACGGGTGGCCCCGTACTCCTGGCAGTTCTGCGTCCCACGCCCCACCATCTGTCTAACACTATTAGCTAATACTTCCACACCCTAACTCCTCACCACACGCGCTCACACACAACTAAGGCCTAGCAGCAGGTAAATGTGGTGGCCACTTTACAAAATTCATTTCACTTGCTTCTTGCAAAATAACAGATATCAACTAAAATGCTTAATATTTTCATTTCAGACAAGAAATAAGTATTAGTATATTCAAATCTACAATGACTCTTGGCTGAACAAAATGTGAGAAAAAAAAATATTCTCCACCAGCAGCAATGTCCCCTAGAGCTTGTTATTATAATTAGCATTAAATCCTTCGATGGGTCATCACAAGCGGGCAGCCAGGGAAAATGCCACTTTGCTGGTGATGGCTGGAGGTCACTAACTATGACCCTTATCATTAATTAGTCCTCCAGAAACTCCTCCTGTCCTGATTGTTTTTCAGTAAAACTCTCTGGTGGACTTTGGGAAATTAGAAGTTACAGTCCGAAATATCCATTATACCCAGGAACTAGAAGTTGAGCATTGAGGTCTCTGGCATACTCTTAAGATTCAAGTTAAAAAAAAGGAAGTAGTTTAAGACCATCTCGTCCCCCTCTTCTTATAAGAGGAGGGAGGTAAGGTTAAAAGTCGTTTTGCAACTGCATGTAATACTGTGATCACACGTCTACCGAGGCAGTTCCACCCACCATAATAATGTGATGTAGGAGAAGGTACCGTGACAAGTTAACTCTGAATGAATCAGATGTTTCTGGCTGTGCTTGCTAGAGTTAAGGCCCAACGCTTCACCTTCATAAGTATGAAATGAGACTCCTGTCAGCATAGTGGGAGCAGCACAGTCTGGGGAACCCTGGTTTCTCCCCGTCAGCCCCCACAAGCTTGGAGCAGCAGGTCGCCCCGTGGGGTGCTCTGCAGACACATCCCTTGTTCTCTGCAGACCTGGCCTGATTTTGCCCAAACAACAGAAATGAGAGCAACTGTGCCTTGACTTCTAATCAGTTCATTTCTTTCTCATTCCTTTTGATTCTTTGGGGGGGAAAATGAAACCGCACCCAATTATCTATAAGAGCACATGCAGAGGAAAGGAGGGAGGATCCCACCTGCCTGTTTGGCTTTTGCCAAGCAAATAAGATCATGGCTAAGATTAACTGTGTCTTAATGTTCCTCATGGATTCGAGGATCTCCTGATCTTCCTAAATTGTGCAGGATGCTCTTGTCCATGAGTACGAATCTCGAGAGATTCTTCTCTGTAATGATTCTTCTAGCATTCTTTCAGGATGCAAAATATCGTTTTTAATAATGAATGCCACTTGATCAAAGGAGGAAGCAGAATCATAAATGAATCCTTATCATCCGTGAATGCAGCAACATTTTTCAGATTCAGTTAAATATGCACTAGGGCATTTTTTCCCTTTTCCCAAATCAGTTGACTGGAGCTCTCTGGAGAATGTTATCATTATCTTAAGTGAAATAAACCTACTAAACTTGTCTCAATCTTACCAGACTAGTAGCAGCTTTGCAAGAGCAACCCTGTACTGTCGAAACTGTTAAGAGAACCTTTATGATACTGTCTTCTAATGTTCCCGTCAAAGTGCAGGCTGATACCATATATTGTTAGCCCTAGGTGCTGGGGAATCGAAAACATCATTACAGACCCAATAAAATACCCTACAGAACTGAAACACAGACCTGTTCTCAAGGTCTTGAGATCCTGAGCCCCCTGCCTGGCCCCACAGACCACATTCCGCATCTTGGCTGAGTGGGTGCTCCTGCCCCGCAGGCCCCCAGCAGAGTCAATGCTATATGTACCCATATGCTTGGGGGTGGGGCTTCCCAAGCCATCAGCTCATAAAAGAGGTACAGGATCTAATTGGAAGGGACCCTTCCTGAAAATGCTGGAAATTCTCTGACTCTTGTGAAACAAGATTTATAAGAGTATCATCAGAAACAGCTGCTCTGCCAAGAACCCCATTGCTCGACCCAAGAGGACCTTTCTTCTCTGAGTGTGGGATTTTATTCAGTTTCCAAATGCGGCAACATATCGATCCAGCCCAGAGGTCTACAGTGAACCTATAAGTGGGAGGAAATATACCTGACTGTGTACAGCTGGGCTCCCGAGTGGAGCTGGTAAGACACTGGGAACGAGAATAAGATGCTGGGGGTAACAGTGACATTGCCAAGGAGCTGTGAATGGCTGATGGAGTGGGCGGCCTTCTGAGCATCACACCACCTCACAGGATGCACAGGACAGCCAGCCACTAACCACCCGGAAGATTCCAGGTTTCTGCAGAAACTGCTGTAAAAGCTTCATTAATAAATCCTGTAATCGTACACACGATTCCTTGATAATCAATTTTCAACATAACCAAGAAAACCTGCTTTATCTCATGATTGTTAGAAACAGATGGCTTAAACACTGCAAAGTGGGCCCCAAACCCCGCTTCCTAGTTACTTGCTGAGGCCTCCAGCTTGCGCTTGTGGGGCGGGTCCTCGATGATCCTGTTGAGGTCCCCGCGGTTCTTCAGGTCCGTTGGCTTCTCCCAGACTGACAGCTGCATCGTGGGGTTGAAGAAGAAAACCCGGTCGTCTCCCGTCCAGACCACGCACCTGTGTGAGGAGAGACCATTAGGAAGTGGTGGTGGAGCCCTGCCCCTGCTGGTCTGGCAGCCGCGGGCTTGCAAAGCTTACTCTGCGGAGTGTGGATAGTGATGCTGAAGCCGGCTGTTGGCTGCTTTACAGATCTTTCTTGAATTTTGCCTCATTTGATTAACAGCTAGACATCTTTATGACTGACCTTTAACCAACTCTCAGAGAAGCCAAGCAGCTTAGCAAGGTCACACAAGGTCAGAGCTCCTCCCTCACACCAACTGCGTCTGGCTCAGTGAGATTCCAATTCAGATCCTGAGCTCTCTAGGGCAACCCTGGCCTCAGACGCAGGAACAGAGCCATGTGGAGAACGGCTCCCTGGACTTCCCTGACAGAGCTGTGCGTGGCCACAGAGGAGCACACGGCCCCAGATCACTGCTCTTCAGATGCAGAAATAATCAAAGGTGCCGCCTCCCTCAGCAGGCGAGCCCTGGTGGCTGTTCATTTTGAGAAGAGCAAAGACTTAAGTCTTGCACTTTCATATATGGAAATTTACAATATCCGTAAGGAATAATTTGCAATTTTAAAACCCTTTATCTGTGAAAGGTTATCAGAAAAGGGTAAAAAAAAAAAATGAAGCAAAGGGAAGAAAGGCCCTCCCAGAGGGGGTGTGCAAGGCACCCACGTGGCAGGAATGAGAGGCCCTCCCAGAGGGGGTGTGCAAGGCACCCACGTGGCAGGAATGAGAGGTCCTCCC
>NW_003852470.1:2183041-2184340 GCF_000181295.1 Otolemur garnettii | reverse complement strand
CCCCCCGGAGGGGGTGTGCAGGGCGCCCACGTGGCAGGAATGAGAGCCCCCCGGAGGGGGTGTGCAGGGCACCCACGTGGTAGTGACGAGAGTCCCAGGTGGGGCCAGGAGAGGCCGGCCAGGCTCGCCTCTGGGTGCTGCAGGGAACCAGCCCGCTGTGGTACCCAGGCCATTCCTGGTCTGCACCTCTCAGAAGGTGCCCCTGGGCAGGGTCCCTCTGCTCCAGGGCCCCCACCTCCTCTAGTAACCTATGGAATTACTGAACCTACAGCTCCAAGAGTGTCTTGTGACTTCTCGTGTGTCCTGGGCATGTGGGAAACAGCCCATGTGTACCTCTGGCTATGGTGGTCCCCCTGAGGGAGGCTCCAGCTCACAGGGGGCACAATGGGCACCTCTGAGGCCCCCATAGCCCACTCACAGCCCCTCCCTCCTGCCACCTTCACACAGGGTCTGCAGGAAGCCACATCTGGGCAAATCCCTCCATGCTCAGCTAGCCAGCCATCGTCCAGGGCTCTAGGGCTAAATCTCATGTGCTGGCAACTCTGGACAGACTAGGGGCCTCCCAGACACTAGGAGGGTCTCTGGGACTCACTGCCTAGCTAGGCCACATTCATCGGTATGGGGGACAAAATGATGACTTCAAGATGTCCAATTCTAATCCTCAGAACCCGTGACTATGTCACTTTACATGGTAAACAGAGCTTGCAGAGGCAACTAAGATCTTGAGATTGAGTGGCATCCTGGTTTATGGCCCTAAATCTAATCCCAAGGTCCTCATAAGAGGGAGGCAGGAGGGTCAGAGTCAGAGGAGGAAGTAGAGGTCAGAGAGACATTGGGCACACACACCTGCACATGTGCGTGCACACACCATACACACATGCACGCACACCACATCACACATCTGCACACATCACACACACATGCGCGTGCACACACCATACACTCACATGCACGCACACCACACATCTGCACATACCACACACACATGCACGCACACCACACATCTGCACACACCACACACACATGCACGCACACCACACATCTGCACACACCACACACACATGTGCGTGCACACACCATACACTCACATGCACGCACACCACACATCTGCACACACCACACACGCATGCACATCACACCACACATCTGCACACACCACACACACATGCACGCACACCACACCACACCACACATCTGCACACACCATACACGCACATGCACGCACACACCACACATCTGCACACACCACACACACACATGCACGCACACCACACCACACATCTGTTCACACCACACACA
>NW_003852470.1:2180037-2182249 GCF_000181295.1 Otolemur garnettii | reverse complement strand
ACACACACACATGCACACACATCCCACACATCTGTGCACACCACACCGCACATCTGCACACACCACACACACATCCCACACATCTGCACACACCACACACACATGCACGCAACACCACATTCCTTTTCATACATGCACACAGGCACACACCACACACACCCCCACATACCTGTACATACACGCATACACTACAGACACACACACAGGCACATACCATATACCTGTACACACCACACACATGCATGTACACAGGTTCAAGGCCAGCCAGCAGGTCTGGACAGGTGAATCCCTTCAGGTGAATCTGTTCAAGTGGGTCATGGAAGGTGGGCCTGGAAGGTCATGCAGCAGGGAGTTGGGAGCCCACTGAAGTCCCCCAATTGTTAGCTGAATGGCATGAGGGCCACTGGAATCAGGTGACCTCCTCTTGTGAAGGGAGGAAAGGATAGGGCTTTCCAGGAGAGGCTGACCTTTGGCCAGGGCTGTGGGACCCACCTGAATACCTCCAGGAGTCCTGGTTACCACCAAAAACTAAATGCTCCCCGAAGACCAGAGTGACTCGGGGGAGCTGGGCTCCGGCCTCTCTGGGGGGGAGGGGAGCTGGGTTTTTGCTTCTCTGGGGGGAGCTCCGCTCCTATTTCTCTGGGAGCTGCTGGCCTTGTGCCTCCTGTGGGCATGCAGCTTTCCCCAGGGACTCTGATGTGTTGACACCAAAGACACACGAGCCAGACCTTTCTGGTGAGAGGACTCTCTACCCTGCGAACCCATGTTTCCCTTTGAGTTCCTGAGGCGTTTTCCGCATTGGCCTCTAAGCTTTGTTATTAACTTAGGAAAAAGACCTTACATTTGGGGCTTTATATGTATTTGGACAAATTCTCCCTACATCTGTCTGTCTTTGTTGTAAACTCCATGCTCCAGAGGATGCACTGATGCTGTAATTTCCTGGTGCTGGGGTCAGACAGGCCCACTGCAAGTCCTAAGGCAGGGACAGCCAGCACCTCACAGTGCCCCAAAGTGTAGGAATTGCCAGCTCCCCAAGTTGCCACCACCAAGCTTCTAAAGCCAGGGAGGAGTGGAGCTAATTAGGACTTAATATGGGATTATCACTCAGGGGAGGGCAGAGTGACAGCAGTTAACATGTAGCACATTTACGTCCAGACCACAGAGAACAGGACCCTGCACCTGGGGAAACGTGTGGAGCTGAACCAAAAAGCCTGCAGCAGGTGAATAAACGCACTTCCCCAGGAGGAATCTACCCAGCCACTTGCCATGGTTGGTTGCAGCGAGATGGAGCCAGCTGTGACATGCAAAATTAATTTTACGTACCAGTTATGCCCATTCTAAGTAGGATATGTGTGTCCCCCTCTTTAATCACACCGTATGATTCTGGATAGCTGCCATAGCCCCTCTGCTCTTTAACCGTCCCATATCCCAGAGGACATAATTAGTGCATCAGAGCTATTTAAACCTGGCACATCCACGCTCAGAAGCCTAGATTTGATCAAATGAACTGTGGGTGGTGCTTTCTCCTACGAGAGGAACCCCAATCCAATCACCCTTCACAGGGTGTCAGCTCCAAGGTAAGGGCAACTTCCTGCTCCCTCTCCATGCTCCACTCCCAGCTCACTGTGGAGAGAAGTGCCCCACCCGCTCCCAGACACACAAAGGTCTACTGTGGTCTCAGTGTGGATGGCACTGCCCTGTGCCCCGGGCTATGTTCTCCCCCTATGCCCATCTTCCTACTTTCTCTGGGGCTTTGTCTCCCAGAAGGAATAGACTCAGCTGGGCAGGGTTGGGAGGCCCAGGTTCTTCTAGTTGGCAGATGGGGTAGGGACTGTGAGGCTTAGGGACACAAAGATTAAGGAGAAGTCTGTGGAGTGCTGCTTCCCTAGAGCAGAGGTCCTCAAACTTTTAAAACAGGGGGCCAGTTCACTATCCCTCAGACCGGTGGAGGGCTAGACTGCAGGCCTTGGGATGAGTCGACTGCTAAGCAGGACAGGCAGTGGCAGCAAAAACACTCGGAGGGCAGGATAAATGTTCTAGGTGGGCTGCATGTGGACTGCGGGCCGTAGTTTGAAGACGCCTGCCCTAGAGCTTGTTAGGAGAGTATAGAGTGCTCCCCCCCAGAGCTCGTTAGGAGAGTGTAGCATGCTCCCCCAAGCTTGTTGGAGAGTGTAGATTGCTCCCCCAGAGCTTGTTAGGAGAGTGTAGAGTG
>NW_003852470.1:2157500-2166404 GCF_000181295.1 Otolemur garnettii | reverse complement strand
AGAGCTTGTTAGGAGAGTGTAGAGTGCTCCCCCAGAGCTTGTTAGGAGAGTGTAGAGTGCTCCCCCAGAGCTTTTAGAAGAATGTGGAGTGCTCCCCCAGAGCTTGTTAGGTGTGCAGTGCTCCCCCCAGAGCTTGTTAGGAGAGTGTGGAGTGCTCCCCCAGAGCTTGTTAGGTGTGGAGTGCTCCCCCAGAGCTTGTTCTCCAACATGGCATCTCTGACCACACCGGCCTCCACCCCAGCGTTCACTGGGGAAGAACACATAGCCCGCAGGTGCCTGTCTGATGCTAAGGAACAGAATGAGGCCCACCACAGTCATGCTGCCCTGTGCCTGCAAGGCTGTGCTGTGTGTGGGGCCTGCTGCCTCATGGTTTGACACTTCTCAGGTTTAGAACATGGACAGAGCCACTGTTTCTGCAAAAGTTGGCCAGAATAGTGACATCACAATGACCTTCTACCAGTGGTTCTCAACCCATAGGTATTAAAGGGCCACGGCATTAGAAAGGTTGAGAACCACTGTTCTAGACAGAAGGTCCTGGGGGAACTGGGTGGGTGGATGCCACACAGCCGGAGCCCGGAACCCCAAGACACAAGGCCTCAGCCTCCTGAAAACAACCATTTGGCACTTTTTTTTCCCCAGAAGGTGAAGAGTGGCCACCTGCTGTCTTCTTTCTGAGATAAGAGACACATGGGAGGCCTGCCAGGAGACCAGTGGCGAGATGGTGCCCAGTTGGGAGGGGGTGCCCTCTGCCATGCTGCCAGGGGGCTCCCGGGAGCTGCCAGGCCCCACCTAACCCATGCTCACACATCTGTGCTCTCAAAGGGGTTACTCTGCACCTCTTTGCACGACTTGATAGCTTTGACCCATCGATCTTTAGTTATCTCACATAAACTCATTTTCTCCTTGCTAGACAAGGAGCTGTGTAGAACACCAGTCAGTGGTCAGCGGGCACTGACTGGCCACTGGACGACTATCTGTCTGGTCTAGCCAAGAGCAGACGCAAAGCCTCCAGGAGGCTCATTCTGACCATTAGCACATTGGGCCGGTAATTCAGCTCTAAATGGAAGCCTCCCCATGCCTCCTCCCGCATCTGCCTGCCAAAGCCACTCTGACATTTAAGGCAGAATCAGTGTCCCCTCCCTGACAATGAACTCCTTCCCTGTCCCTTCTCTGACATAATAAAAGACTTGATTATGCAAAGGGGACAGAGTGACATTTGGTTTCTCTTCGGCACTGTGTTTTCAGAGAAGAGTGATGTGCCATCTCTAAGTTTAGGGAGCACCGTCGCACGGTGAGCCACAGCGCACGGGAGAGATTGGCACATGCTGAAGGGCCGGGCCGGTGTCTCTCCTAATACCCATAATTTCTAATTACCTTTCTCTTGTCAAGTGTCATCTGTATGTATTATGCCTCAGGAAACTTTCCCTGTCTCTCCAGAAAAGTTTTACCAGCTTCACCCAGAGCCTGTCTATAATATGCCACGGCTTTGAAGTCAAATGTGTAATACCCATGTTTAGAAAATCTAGAGAACATTTTTAAAATATTATACCCAATAAACAGTTATGAATTAATGAAAAGATGTCAACAACAGGTACTAACCTATCAAAGTGAGAACCAAAGGCAAGTTGTCAACATACAATCAGGAGCTCCAAGGAGCACAGCTGGGATGGGGAGGTGTCTGTCAGCTGCAGTGGGACACAGACCTCTAGCACTGCTGGGTCTGCACACACCACCTCTCCCAGGCAGAAATATAAAGTGAGCCCACGGCTTCTCCACTGGACACTGTCCCTGCCATAGAGAGGACCAACCCGGATCACGTTGGCAGGGCCTTGTGGACCTCTTGTGCTATAACTATTTTTGCTTCTTAGGGTAAAACATGAGTCAGCTTTGCTAGGCAGTGGGACCTTCTGACAGTGCCAGCACTCTGATGAGGGTCGCACATCCCTGCTCTTTTTTAGGGCCCACGTTCACTCCCCTCATTGGCACTGACAGAGTCCCCAGGGCTGGGGGCCACAGAACACTGCCCAAGGCTCACACTGTATCATTCCAGAAACTGTAGAACATGGTATGTTGTTAAAGCCACTGTTCGACATCCTGCTTTATTCCATAAAATAGCTAATTATTCATAAATCTACAGTCTTTCAGGTAATCTTAAGATGCTAACTAATCATTGGCCTTGACACTGTTATTTAATCCAGCTCATGGATTTTACACTCTGTGGAATAATCACCTTTGCAATTTCCCCAATGATATCTACAACTCCAAGAAAAACATTTTAATTACTGCCTACAAAGATAGTAGCTTAATTCCCTCAAAGTTACTATTTGGGCTAAAAACCAAATTATAAAAAAAAAGATGAAGAAGAAATAGATATTCCTAATGGAATTAAAATAATTTTATCTTAGTGTTAACATGCTTAGAAGCAGGAGGTTTGAAAAAATAATTTTAATTTCATTGAACAGGCTGAGTCTCCCATTTACAGGGGCAGGATCTCACAGCACGTGAGCATGTATCCAGTCTTCACTGCCTTTAGTCTTCTTAACATGCCAGACCTCAGATCACGGCATCCTGGAACCCCTAACAGTATGGAGCCGAATGAGTGTCTCAATAGCAGAGTTGGTTATGGAAGTTATTCTGGGATCTGAAACCATTTTTAATGGTTAAAAGAGCACAGGTGGTTAGGCAAGAAAGCCTAGTTGACTCTTTCTTCATTTTTATTCACTGTCAGAGCATCGATTTTGCTTTTTGCTTAGCATCATGTTAATGGTTCCAAGGAGACTGCACCTCCTGCCACCACTCCTGACAGTCAGAACATGCAGTTAGGATGGAGGCCGCTGCTGTCCACCTGAGGACGCTGTGTTTCTGCAGGGAACAGGAGAAACACCACCCTTCAGCGCTCCTCATTTTAAAACCAATTTCTAGGGACTGTTCAGTCTGTGGGATATTTTTCAAGGTGCAAGTACCAATCACAAAAGTACTGGGGGAATCCACCTGGTAGGCAAGTTTCTCCCCTGCAGTGGTTCACTCTGCTGTCCTCACCACCAATGCATTCCTTAGCGCTGGCTTTATTAAAATGTAACCACAGAGAAAAAGTTAAATGAGTAAGAACAATTTTATTTGTATTTTAGATGCTTTGAGTATATTCCAAAGGTTTTTACCTCCTAGTTGGTACGATTCCAGCTGCCCCCAACAGCTCTAAGGCATTCTGATGAATCCTTCCTGAGCCTGTGTCAGCCCAGCCTGCCCCACCTGCACAGACCCTCTAGCAGCCAGGTATTTTAAGGAGAATTGTGTGGTCTGAACTTGCATAGACAAAGTGTCTAATTCTGGGATCTGGCTGAGCTCGCCACCTGGCTGAGTGGGGCCTGAGGCTGACTGCCCAGGGTCCACTGTGGAGAGGATGTGTCCTCCCAGGGACAGACAAGAAGGAGGCTCCAGAGACAGGCAGAGAGCACCAGGCTTTCACCATGGGAAGTAAAGAGACCCACCTATGAACTGTCAGCCGTCCTGACTGCCCATCTTGTCCTTACTTCAGCTATGTGCCCACAGGTGGCCCTGAGCCCACCTCCTAGGAACCAGTCAGTTCCCAGCATTCTTCCCACTCACTTCTACAGGACGCCTCTCCTGACCAAGTGCTGGACATTTGATCTCTGATCACAGCCAGCCAGGGCGACCTATGCACAGGCATGTTCTCACTGCAGTACAGGCCTCCACAGGGAAGGAGCAGTGAGCTCGGGGACACGGCTTCCCTTTGTCAACCAGGCCAAACAGGCACACCACAGTCACACCCTGCCAGCCACGTGCAAGAGTCTTTTTGATCCAATCGACCTCTTGGTCTCATGTCCTTGCTGAGATGATGAGATCACAGGACTGTAGCCACGATGGGCAGCTGCACCTCTCAGTAGCCATCACTGGGCCCCTTCTGATTCCACATGTCTCTCTAGTCCTGAGGGCTCTGCCCAAGGTCCTACTGAGAACTCTGGTGGCCTTGCAAGAAAGTTTACAGTGGCCACTTCCCCGGAAGCATTCTCTACCTGGGTGAAGGCAACCTTCCCACACCACTGGTAATTCAGATGGGGAGGGGAGATCTGAGATAGAGCCAAGTTCCTCTCCCCTGGGCCCTACTCAGGAGTCTCCCTGAGAACCTGGTGATTTGGGGTGAAGGCTGACTACTAGCAAACCCCTAAGAACAGGGTCACAGCAGAAGATTTGAGCTACTCCATGAAGTAGTCACAGCGCTCGGTGGCAGGAGCTGACTGCTCCTGTTGGCAGACTACTGTGTCAGGAAAGTGTGCCATGCTGAGATTAATCTGGTGTCATGCCAGGGTGCACACCAAGCCCTTTCACAGCAGAGCACACAGTAGCAAGGGAAGCGAGGGTCTGAAGCAGCCCCTTCTCGCTGCTAAGTTTAGCTCTCTCCACTTTCCAGGGCAAGGGTAAGCCCTGCCCATGGCTGGGAGCTGCCAACACAGCCATTCTTCACTCAACGGCTGCCCAACGAACCCAGGGAGCTTATGCTCAAGTTCTTCTGAGCTTTGAAGGTGCAGAAGAAGGATCACAGGGAAGCAGGGGCAGAATCTTCATCCCTCTGTGATACTGCCTGGGTCCCAGCACACAGCCCTCGCTCTGATTCAAACAATGTACTCCACCAGGGGGCTTCTCCGTGCACTTGCAAGCTTTTAGCTTTTTTCCTATAGCAGACACTCCCTCTTCCAGCCGTCCTCCTTGATGCCCACACCAACCTGGGTCCATTGTGTCAACCGTCTGCCCTCAGAAACTACCAGGACCAGTTCACAGTCCCTGTCCTGAGTCAGGGTCCCCCAGTACCACCTTCTCCTTCTGTGCTGGGAGACTATGTCTTCATGTCGAGATCACAAGATACTCAGGCCCACCCTGGGCTTCAGCTGACAGCTAACGGCCACCAGAGAGAGGGCAGTGTGGGCATACCAGGTCCCATTCAGCGTTCTGTGCCAACTAGGGAAGAACAGCTCAGCCGCAGTCCCCTAAGGGCAGCGTCCCAGAAGCAGGGTGACAGGTCCACACAGTTGAACTGAGTTTATCCCAGTCCCCCAAACATCATTTCTGCAGCATGCCTGTCTCAGGAGCACATCTGAGCATTTGGTTACAGAAGTTCTGAAACAGAGTCTGTGCTGTGATAAAATATATATGCAGGTGCAGTGGAAAGAAGGGTAGAGACTCCTCAAAGAGCTAAAAGGAGACCTTCCATTTGATCCTGCAATCCCATTACCAGGTTTCTAACCAGAAGAAAAAAGTCTTGTATCATAAGGACACTGCACTATAGCAGCCCAATTTACAATAGTAAAGATGTGGAAACCCAAGTGCCCTTCAACACACGAATGGATTAACAAACTGGGGAATATATACACCATGGAACACTATTCAGCCATGAGAAAGATGGAGATTTTGTATTTTTTCCTAACAGCTTGGATGGATTTGGAGAACATTCTCTTAAGTATCACAAGAATGGAAAATCAAGCATCCCAGGTACTCAGTGCTAAATTGAAACTTGAGCAATGATGAGAGAAAAATTCAATTAAATTTGGGAAGGGAGGGGGAGGGAGAGAAGAGAAAAGGGAGGGGGGGAGGGAGGGGGAAGGAAAGGAGGGAGGAGGAGGGACGGGGTTGTGAGTTTCTACCTAGCAGGTGGGATGTACGGGTACATGGACACTTCCCGGGTGAAGGTCACAACTACAACTAGGACTTTACCTCACTAACGCAAACAATGTGACCTAATGGTAGGGTACTACCATGTTAACCATAAGTAAGAACAAACGTATATGTATATTTTTTTCAGTCATGTGCCATATAACTAACATTTTGTGCTGGTTGACCACAGACCACATATAAGACAGTGGTCTCATGAGACTACACAGGTGTTGCTGCTGTCCTTTTTCTGAGTTCAGCACACACGCACACATGCACACACGTGCACACACACACATACGTGTGTCACAGCCGCCAGAAGCAGCACTTAGCACCCTCACAGGCTGTACAGGTCTGTGGCCCAGGAGCCAAGGCACCATCGAGCCTGGGCATGCAGGGCTGGGCTGTGTAGGGTGAGAAAGTACATTCTGTCCCCCACCCTGTCCTATGCCTTGTCCCCCCACCCTGGCTATTCCCAAGATCCATTCTTTATAATAAAACTATAAATAAGGAAAGTGCTCTCCTGAGTTCTGTGAGTCATTCTAGAAAATTAGACCCGGGGTGGGGGGTAGGGAAGGTGGGAAGTCACAGGAAACCTGAAGGTGAGGTTAGCTGAGCAGAACTAGCCGGGACCCTGTCTGCAGGTACCGTCTAAAGGGGTGGGGGCAGCCTCGTGGCACTGAGCCTTAGCCTGTGGGGTGTGACCTGACTCCAGTAGGGTCAGGACCAAATTGACTCCCAGGACATCCAGAAGCTGGAGAACGAGGGTTCCTAGGCAGCAGCACAGCCCCAGAATGGGAGGCCTCACCCTAGGGAGCCCCCAGGGTACAGAAGTGCCCCAGCCTGGGCAGCAGGCTATCAGCCACCCCCACCCACCATCCAGTCCCCCCAGCTAAGAGCAGGGTTTTCCATCATAGATGACAGGGGATCAGGGCACAGCTGCAGCAACAAGCCCAAGGTGCCAGGGAGGCCCAACGTCATAGATGAGGTTGGTGTGGGACGGAGGCCATTAGCAGGCTGCTGCCCTGCGCACTGAAGCCAGCTCACTGCACGGACACCAGCCTTGCTATTTCTGTTCTTTAAATTAGCTGTTCCTCCCAGTTGTATACTGCACTCTAATCTTCAGGTTTTAAAACTAATTTTTACTATAATAACCTTTTTATTCTGCTTCCAAATGACTCCATTATAAAAGGGCATTTTTAAAAACCAAAGACTGTGGCTCCCTCGTGGAAGGTATTTGGAGTGTGGCGTACTCAGAGATGGGAACCCTCCCAGGATGCCCGAGAGCGAGGCACGTCTTTAATTAACCTTCAGTTACGATTCTTCTTGGCGTGGAGGAAAAGTCCTCTCAGCTTGCGGCTGCTGCATTTTCTTCACCCCCCACCTTTCACTGATAGCTGTGCGATAGCGCTGCCGATATCATGCATTTTCACAAACATATCAGAGCAGGACAACTTATCACTTGAACGCTATTTTTTCCCTGCAGAATGTGACAGTAGTGTAGAATTACACCTGCCGTGCACTGCAGATTCATTTTTTAAAGCACAATACCCCTCAGGAGCATGCATTTTCCCTTGGGCAACATCTGGCAAATGCTGGGACAGGACAGCGCCGTTTCTCTGGCTCTCAGGCTTTCAAGCATCTTACCACGGGGATCCAGGCACGGGGGTGGAGGCCACGGGCCTGCTGCCTCTGGTTGCGCCATCCTCTCCTCTCCTGAGCATCGACGGGGGCTCCTTTCAGCATCAAGAGAAGGAGAGAGGTGTCTTTAGTGTTAACACTCCCCTTCAATTACAGGCAGCCAAGTGCAGAAAGAGAAAGGTCTCCTATAGGCAGACCTGCCCGCAGCCACACTAGATAACGACCTCTGTACAGCAAGCCCTCAGGGCTGAGCAGTCACACTGAGACTACAGAGCTACGGCTCCATGACTGTTGAGTAACCTGGACAGACTTCCTCTGCCACCTTCTTGTCCCATGTGGTCTATGCTGCCCGATTTCCCGAGAACAGGGATGGGACACCCAACTGAGAGCATCTTAAGCCTGATGTCCTTGGGGCAGAAAATTCTACTGCACTCATCTCCAGAAATGAGCCACCCAGCAGCCCCCCAAGTCACTATGCTGCGAGAAAACTGAGTCATTTAGTGACAGGGGACCTCGAGGCAGGGCTGGCATGTGGAGGTCCTGTCAAGATAGGAGGGAGTGACCAACCCAGGTTCCTAAAGAATGACCCTGCCCCACAGTGTCTGGCCTCCCCCAGCAGTTGCCACCGTCCCAGGGCAGCCGGGCAGGGGGCCGGGGCTGGGCCCTGGGGTTTCAGGTGCTCGTTCCATTTTGTCAGGAGGTCGTGATGCCCAGGCAGGTGTGACAAGCATCACTCTCAGAACAAGGGAGTATCTGAACAGCACAGTGGCTGGAATGACACAGATTTCGTTCCTAAAATTAAAAAGGTTGGGACACTTGATTAGAACAGAATTTGTAGAGAAGCAAAAGTTGTTTGCGATTACAAAGGATGGCCGGCTGGTCCAGCTCTGACGTAATCAGAGACCCAAGATTCAGGCGAACCCATCTGGCTGTGCTGAAGTGCGACAGACCTCGGCTCTCTGCTCAATGACGGGCAGACACCCCTGAGTTTCTATCAGGGGAACTGCAAAATCACAACGAGGAATTTAAAAAATAAAAGGTAAAGTACCGTCAAAATTTTGCAGAACAGTAAGAAAGAAGTGAACAGGGTGGTGCCTGTGGCTCAAAGGAGTAGGGCGCCAGCCACATATGCAGGAGGTGGCAAGTTCAAACCCAGCCCCGGCCAAAACTGCAAAAATTAAAAAAAAATAGGAAGAAAGAAGTGAACTCAAAGTATAGAAAATGCTAGTGATGAGAAACATTTTTCTTTTCTCTTCTCCCAGCATTTCCATGGTTTTAATCTCAAACTTAGAATGCTATGCTATAGATTATACTTCCTCTGTCTTGGAAAATCAGGTGAGATCAAAAGATATCGGTACATTATTCAAAGTAAAAACCTGTCCTAAGCTGAGAGTGTCAAGTGAAACGACATTCATTTAAGAAAACTGACTGTACCTCAGCACCTGTGGCTCAAATGGCTAAGTCGCCAGCCACATACACCTAAGGTGGCGGGTTTGAATCCAGCCTGGGCCCTCCAAACAACAATGATGGCTGCATCTGAAAAAAAAAATAGCCAGGTGTTGTGGCAGGCGCCTGTGGTCCCAGCAACTTGGGAGGCGG
>NW_003852470.1:2150069-2156407 GCF_000181295.1 Otolemur garnettii | reverse complement strand
GAGGTGACAGTCAGGATGTGGGAAGACACAGAGGTGATGGCCAGGACATGGATCTGGGGAGGGCACCTCACACACAGAGGTGACGGCCAGGACGTGGATCTGGGGAGGGCACCTCACACACAGAGGTGACAGCCAGGACATGGGAAGACACAGAGGTGACAGTCAGGACATGGGAAGACACAGAGGTGACAGCCAGGACATGGGAAGACACAGAGGTGACAGCCAGGACGTGGACCTGGGGAGGGCACCTCACACACAGAGGTGACAGCCAGGACAATACGCCGTCTCCTTCACATGTGCTCATCCTGGTATTTCCCTGGAGTCTTGCCCTGCACTCCAACCATTCTGACAGATAATCCCATTTAATGAATAATCTGTAATTTATGCTGTTATCCTTAAGTTTATAAGAAAAAAAAAGTTTAGGGTTTCTGGTAGTAGCAAATATCTTCGTTTCCCATGAGAAAATGAAGTCAGGATAAAGAATTACATGACAAGGAGCACCCAGGAACACTTATCTCGAAATATATATATTAAGAGCAGAGTTTCTATTACTAGTCCAATTAGAGAAATTAGAGGGGGTTTCCATTATGAAGTTAATTGAACAATAGAAACTCAACGAGAAGTCTCTGCGTAGTGGATTACTTCAGCTAATTATTCAAGCAAATATAGTAGGGTGTAATTTGTGATAGGGACTGGCATTTAAACTTGGCGAAGCCGGGATTCTCTGCCGCTAATTACCAAGGTCGCCTTCATGAGGCTCACGCTGGTTATGATTTCCTGTTGGTGATAAAACTGGCTAATCACGGTATAAAACTCATGTTCCACACTAAAGTAATAAAAGTGAATTAGACTCACAGAACCCAGTGATAAAGAAAGTATTTATTTAAGGCACTAGAAAGGCTATCTGTGTAATTAATACGGAATTCTGGCTTGGGTGTTAATCTCCTATAAGAAAAATCATCGTCGGGGGCCCAAGTTTAACTTGCACTAGCATTTGTGATAAACTTTCCCTGGTGATCCTGGGCACTGGTGGTCCGGAAGCAGAAGAGAACCTTATGTGACCACGCCGTGGAGCCACTCAAAGGAACAGGAACAGAAGTGAGGGGCCGTGGAAAACCCCAGGGGCCTGGGGGAAGCCCCTGGCCCAGGTGACTGACACAGAGTTGTTTGACTGCAGCACTGCTGTATTTGAGAGACGGGAGCAAATTAAGTGTGATTCGTGATTTTCAAAGGTAGCATAAAAGGGAATCCCCTGGGTTATGCAGAGGGAGGATGGTGCTGTTAGAACGTTAAATGCATCAAACGCAACATCCTGACCAGCCTTTAAAATGTCATTTGGAAAATAGGCACAGAGAAAGGCCTAAAAGGAGAAGGTTTTCAAAAAAAGCGAATGTGTGGTGGGTTCTCTTTACCCCAGCCTAAACTGTGGCTGTCTGCAGGAAGCCTGGCCACTGTGTGTCCTCTCTTCCTTCTGAAAACGGACAAATGTACGTGAGAAGCCAAATTCACGCCCAGGGGAGTGGCCCCCAGTGAACTCGGGGTCTCAGATCTGGGCAGAACCTCCCAGGCTGCTCCCATGTCTGAGCCCTACCTGGCCCATGGGGCTCCACACGGCACCAGCTGTCACGCACACAGGCCGTGCAGTAAACTGGCTTGAGGGGTTTGCATCTTTAAGACACACACAGGTCCGGAACTGACCTCATCCTCCTTGGCTCCAGCCCGGCTCTTCCTCTCTGTGCGCAGCAGCAGGGTGGGAGGGCAGGGCGCTCTGCAGAGCTCTTTACTTTTATCTGTTGAACCAAAGCGACTGTTGTTAACATTCCATTGTCACAGCAGTTTGGAAAAACCAAGCAACCAAAGACAAAGAGTGGCCTTGAAAATTCACACTGGTTGGCGAACAGCGTGCATTCAACAGGAAGCGGCATTGCCAACTCCTTCACATGGGGCTCTGGTGACAGAGCTCTCTTCCCAAAGTGAGGACACCTGTGGGTGGGTGTGCAGGGACTCAGAAGCCTGGGCCCCCACCTGACACAGCCCTCGCCCAGCCAGGACTTCCAGGCTGAGCCTCTTGCTGTGCCCGGGTGCCTGTGACCTCTGTGCAAAGATGCCAGGGCCACCCGGACTCACACAGCCTCGGAGAAAGTCGCTGAGGAGGCACACCCAGAGGAGAGGCCCTGGGCTCAACTGTTGTCCACCTGCAATGCCCTTAGGGTGAGGCCACGAGACCTCTCCCAGAAATTGGCCTGGACACTGACCACTGCTCACAGCCCTGCTGGGCCCAGGGAGGAGGTACTGTGCCAAGAAGTGTGGGCCCTTTGTGGGTGTCTCTCACATTCCCAAGTCCCCAGGGCTCTGGGAAGAGGGGACCTTCCTCCAGTGACACCAAATTGCTCCCTAGACTCCATCTATGCCATGCTGGACACCAGCTAAAACGGCACTGTCCATGCCTGTGGACCAGGTCATGTGGGTGATGGACACAGGTCATAGGGCACAGGCCCTCCTGGGCAAGGACAAGGGACCAATGTGGGACAGCAGAAGCAGCCTTGCTGAGGCTTTAGCAGCTGGTGGCCATGATGGGCCCTGTCAAGGGGATGAGGCGGTCCAAACTGGCCAGGCCTCCAGGTGCCAAAGTGCACACCTGGTCACCAAAGTGGGCACAGGCTTCTGTCCAAACCACACTACAGTTTGAAAGTAGTTGTAGTGGTGGTGGGGGTGGGTGGTGCAGAAAAGGGCAAACATGGAATTCTGAAAATGAGAACAAAGATTACGTTTTCATCTTTTCCCCAAATTTTTAAATAATCTTCAAAATTTTGTAAGTAGTTTTAGCAAAAGATAATGCAGAGAGATTGACCACATTTAATACTAAGAATGAAGAGAACACCTAAACCATCTGGTTGTGCACCAACCTACAAACAGGTGAGTTCCAAGGGAGGAGCCCTGGAGGGGCCTCCTGTGTTTGCAGGGCAGGACCCCCACTGAGGGGTCCCCACTGCTGAGCAAGTAGAAGGGTCTCAGGTATGTTCCCTCCTGCAGAGGGAGGAAGGGGCACCGGTGAGAATCCCTGCACACGTGTGCTCACCTCACACACACAGGCACACAGCAAGGGTGTCCATGGCTTCCTCCATGGGGACACAGTTGCCTTCTTTAACCCACTGCCAACTTGGGTTCCCACTACACCTGCCCCGGGAAGGAGGCTTGTGGGAAAGGCCATGGCTTGGGCCCTGGTGATGCCCCCTATGGTCATCTGCGCCTGCCTGGTTGTGGCTGGGGAGCCAGTGGTCTGCTGTGCCCCTCTCAGCCCTTGATAGGAAGCCCTCACTCAAGCAGAGCTTGGCCAGCAGCTGCACTTTAGACATGGGGTAGCCCTTGGGGCAGCCTAGGCCTGGACCACCTGACCCTGCCCCCAGAGGCATGGGATCTGGAGGAGACAGAGGTACCGAGTCTCATCCCTGACTCCCCCTCTATCTGGTAAGTGGACAAAATGGCCAGAGCTGTCATGACGACAGAGAGTCCATGTCCAGCACTGTCACTCTGAAGAGTCTTGGCCCACAGGCTTTCGCAGGGACCAGATGGCCCTGCTATCTGAGGCACAGCCGCCCTTGGCTGGAGCTACTGGCAGCCAAGCTGAGCACGAGCCCCGTCCCGGCCAGGCTCCCTGTCGATACCCTGTCTACAGCAGGTGTGTCAGGGCTGGGCCTCTGCGGGAGCTTGTCCTTCACAGTGCTGACCACAGGGCTCTGGGCAGCTGTGGCCACCACCAAGAGACACCTCGGCCTGGAAAGACCACATACAGGTCCAATTGCAAGATTGCCCTTGGGGAAGGAATGATCCTTTGGTTGACCTGAATAACCATGCCTGAGTCAAGAAATAAATTCAAGGGCAAAGGAAATCTTTTACTGTCATTCAGGGTGACAGGCCCTGTATTGCATTAAGATGTTCAGGTAATCACTCCCCAGAGCCCATTCCTTGGCAGGCGTCAGGCATTCCCAGGCCCCTTCTCTGCCTCTTCCTCCACCTAACTGGGATTAGGAAGTCATTGCATTTATGCCCAGAGAGGGGCTAACAGGTAGGGAACTGCCAAGCCCAGGGAGACCTTGTCTGACGTCAAGAACTGACTAGGCAGGACTGGCCCCGTCCCTCTGCTTTGTCCTGCAGACACCAGGAGTGCTTATGGGGGAGGGAGAGGAGACAGAAGAGGGAGGAAAGATAGGAGGGGAGGCAAGAAGGAAGGAAGAGGGGAGAAATCAGGAAGGGGACAGGGGAGGGGGAGAAGGGAGAAAACAGGGCACGGGCAGGAGAGATGGGGAGAAAGGAGGGAGGATGGGGGAGCACCCACCATTGCTGGGTCTAACTGCAGCTGGCCTGGCCCCAGGGGCAAGGATGAGGCTGAGCCAGCAACACCCAAAATACTACAAAATATGACCCTCAAGTTATTGCCCTTTTTGACTCCAAAGTCAGTGGTCCTCCCTTGTTGGCTGGGGGGAGGGAGGAAGGTAATGGCAGGAGTGGGGGAGGACTGGCAAGCTGACCTGGCCTGCCTGCATCACCCCCCTACACCCAAAGCAGGCCCAAGGCAAGGGAGGAGAAAGATAAAAGTCAACTGAAGTTGGGTGCATGGTCACCCTACACTCAGACTCATGCTGTGACCAGATGTGACGGTGGCTTTTTACTACCTAAGAAGGAGCTGGAAGCCATTTGGTTTAAACTTCATCCAAAGTGCAGTGAGAGGAGGTACCGTGAAGTGCATCTGGGCGGCTGTATGGGAGGCAGGGTGGGCCTGTGTCTTCACGGTCAACCACACCACACAAGGCCATCACACTAACAGGAGCATGCCAGCATCTCCTAAGAGCACTCAGATGAACACGCAGATGAACGTGTCATCGTGAGACACCATGCCGAGGGACACAGCGGGAAGCCCTCAGGCCTTCTTCCTGGCACTCGGAGAAAGTGTAGTGAGGAATCTCTATCTTGGAAGCAGTTGATCTTTGTAAAAATCAGATCATAAATTCTGGCCTTTGAGATAACGATTTCCATTGCTCTTCCTGAGTGCTTCTCAGAGAAGGTATTTGTGATGGTCATTTTATAGCCTGTCACAGACCTGCCTCCCTGCAATCCCAGTGGCACACGCGTCCCTGCCCTGAGCCACTGTCGGGCCAGCCGGCACTTCTCACCAGTGCACCTTGCAGCCACCTTGCAGGTGCAGAGCAACACGTGGGCCCGTGTGACAGGCCTGTGGCCGGCCCTGTGTGCGGGGAGTGCACTGCATGGCTCTCCGTGGGCCACTTCTGGGGTCCACTCTGACATGCTTAAGTGATCTTTGCTTTGGGGCTCTCCACAAACTCTGATGATGTTGCTGTAAAGTGCTCCCTTGAGTGGCAACAGGAACTAGTTTATGGAGGAAAATCAACAAGTTGTATGACCATGGACATAAAGTGCTTTGGGGAGAGCACAGTATATGTCCACCCTCGGAGAGCGGCCTGCCGGTAATACCTCCCTGCACTGTTCCATCTACTGATCAGCCTGACTCTGTGACGCCAAATGCTCCCCTGTGACCCTGGCCACGATTTTCCTCCTGGCAGTGCTGAGACAAAGGGAAGGGGAGGTCGCAGGGTGTCTGGAAGGAGGGTAGGGGGGTTAGGGCAGAGAACTGCTGGCGGTCAGCTGTCAAATGTGTATTTGCTGCTCCTGAGGAGTCGTGGGGACCCCAGCATTTGCGGGGATGGTGAAAGAAAGTGGTGTGAGTGGTTAGTTTTTCCTGGATGAGCTGTGGGAACCGGCAAGGGCACCAGTGGGGGGGATTTTCCAACAAGAGCCCCTTTGAAGGAGCATAGTGGCAACAGCCCACCTCCCAGAAAAAATGAGGATTAAAAACCATGCCCATCTCTTGGGCAAGACAGAGCCTTGGAAACTCTCGGAGCTCAGCAATTAATTCCCTCTGTTCCCTAAACCACTGGGTGGGGTGGTCTTGCCTGTGCCCTGAGGCAAGGTCAGTGTCCGCAGCTCTCCAGCATTTTCCTGCCTGCTCATTCTTCCAGATCGGAGCCACAGGTTTTCTTAGAGTCTCCAAAACGTGAGGACTCACGGGCATCTGGCGTCACCTGGTACCAGGCCACAGACCAGGCGGCAGGACTGTGCCCACCCAGCTGAGCCTCAGCACCAGCAAACGCCACTCACACAGAATAGAGCACTGAGATGTTTAATAATTTTCAAAAAAGCGTTAACTACTATAGACAGAACTGTCTAACTTGTCAAAAAGATATTAGGAGTGTATCAACCTCTCCTACTTCAAAGGACGATTTGAAACTCAGTCTAATTCTTTTTTTTTTTTTTTTTTTTTT
>NW_003852470.1:2146905-2149805 GCF_000181295.1 Otolemur garnettii | reverse complement strand
GAGCCACTCAGTCTAATTCTAATTAAAAAACCACTGACTTCCGGTGACCTCAGCTTCCTCTCCATAAAAGGCACCAGTGTTTTGAGTCTCTTCCAAGTCCAAGACTCTAAAAATCAACAGGACATCTGGAACCACTTGTGGAGCAAATCTCAAAGAAATACAAGATGAAATTACAACTGTGGAGAGGTGGGAGAATGTTCCACTTCCAGCTTTCTCTCAAGGGAGGGGGAAAGTCAGGAAAATGAATGAACCTTAAGAAACAGGGCACAAGAGAGAATTAACTTTTCTGTTTGGAGGCCAATGGTGACAGCCGACATGCTTCCTTCAGAACCAGCCTCTATGATTTGGAATTAGGCAGAGAATCTTAGACCAGGGGAGTCTGTGCCATAGATGGCCCTGACGCTTCCTCAGGTGCCCGTGAGGCTGCAGAGGACAGCAAGTTGAATAGAGGGCTCCAACTGCTGTAGACCAATGATTTTCAACCACTGTGCTGGGGCATACTGGGGTGCCATGAGAGGTCTTAGGTTAGCTGGGAAAAATGTTTAAAGATCATTCATTAACTTACTTTTGACAGAAGTCCAAAGTACTCTAAGTATATTCATTCTCTTTTGTTGTTTTTTTTTTTTCTTGAGACAGAGTCTTACTCTGTGCCCTGGGTAGAGTGCTGTGCCATCATAGCTCACAGCAACCTCAAACTTTGGGCTGAAGTGATCCTCCTGCCTCAGCCTCCCATGTACCTGGGACTACAGGTGCCTGCCACAACACCTGGCTACCTTTTCTATTTTTAGTAGAGACAGGGTCTTGCTCTTGCTTAGGCTGGACTGGGACTGAGCTTAGGCAACCCACCTACCTTAGCCTCGTAGAATGCTGGGATTATAGGTGTCGGCCACCATACCCAGCCAATATATTCTTTTTCTTACTCTTTTTTTAATCAACATAATTTAAGTGTGCCGTGGAAGTGTGCTGTGAGATTAAAAAAAAAAAAAAAAGGTTGAAAAACACTGCTGTTGATCTTTGGCTGTTATGGGAAGGGTTTAGGAAGAAAGTCCACACCAGGATGCCCTCTGTGCAGCCTGGCCACGGCATACAGTGTCCTTGAAGCAAATGAGACAGGTGCACGGGAAGCTTGCTTGGAAACACCTGTGTGTCGCCAGGGAGAACCACCAGGCCTGTGCTAGACACACCCATAGTCAGGCATGATCCCAGAGTCCCGGGGCCCCCAATGTCTATGTCTGGCACAGCCCAGGGGCCCCGTGTCCACCTATGAACATTTTTCCCCCCAGACTTTCACCATCCCCTGTGTTTGCAGAGCCGTCCGGGAGAACAGCAAGTGACACTCGAGTCTTACATGCCATGTCCCCATCAGCCCTGTTCTAAAACAATTTCCATGACGCTCAAAGCAGGCACAATGATCTCATTTTACACACGAGAAAAGCAGAAAAGATGAGTCATTTTCCAGGTTACAAAGTAGACCAGGAGGGAGGGCTGACATTATTTTTCAGTTCAAGCAGTACTGAGCTCCTTTGAAAATCTGATAATAAAATAACAGGAAAAAGCAATTTATGCCTAAGATAATAAAAATGGTACACTCGGGGCCCGTTTTATGTGGCTCTACATGAGGCTTGGTGAGTGTGTGGGTTGGCCGTCAGTCTCTGCAGTAAGAACTGAAGCATCAGAGCCACCTCCGCCCTCGGGAGAGCACAAGTCCCCGAGCTGGGTGGGAGCAAGAGATTAACAACAAGCAAAATCTGAGGCACCCAGGGGACTGGTGGCCCTGGACTGGGGGTGCTGTGCTGGGACTGTAGCTGCCTCTGGGAGAAGGGGCTACAGAGCAGGGCTGGACACCCAGGCACAGTCCAGACTCCACACCTGTGCTCAGGGTGACGTCGTGAAGATAATGTCCACTGGGGGGGAGGCTGTGAGAAAGGGGAGGACTGAGCAGCCCCTCACGCTGTCCAAACAGCCAGGATTGGAGGGGAGAGGCAGAGGGACAGATCCCTGGGGTGGGGGTGGGGCTTTCCTGCCTTTCCCTGCCAGGGGAGGAGCTGGCGGTCAGAGTGCCATGGTCCCCAGGGCTCTGTGCAGCCAGAGTTTTCCTGCCTACCTCTCCCCGGAGGACACGCAGGAGGGGTTCCTGCACCTCTCAGTGCTTGTTACCTCACAGAGCTGCTGACACAGCTGGGGACTTGAGACCACAGGTCCAGATGACCAGACGCCAAGAGTGTCACTGCTACAGCCTGAACAGACCAGTGGGGACCGTGGTGCTGGGGACAGTGGCACCAGATGCACCTTCATGGATCAGGAGCACGGTCACACAGTCACACAGAGACCCCCAGGCTGGAGGCTCCTTGTGAGGAAGGAAGGAGTTGAGACAACAGCCTTGGTGGACACCCCAGCTCTACTTGAGAAGCGGGTGGACGCCAGAGGTGGGCGCTGTCTGTGGGGGCCCTGGTTGGCCAGGGTCACCTACTGCCATCTTCCCCAGCACCAGCTAGACACCAGATCCCGGAGCAGCTCCCTGAGATCCACTATAGATGAAGATGATTTTTATACAAACAGCAAATCATTCCTGAGGCCTCCTAAATTTTTCGTAGGCAGTGATTTCAGAGTTGACAAGCTGCAGAGAGAATTAATTTTCTACCCATTTCTAACATCTTGGATTTCCCTGTGCAAGAACAAAGGGCTATAAAACACTCAGAGGGGAGGACAGGAGCTTGGCTTCCCCAACAGGGAGGGGTGCAGTGCTGGGAGGTGGCTGTCCCTACAGCAGGAACCACCCATGACATCACCCCCACCCCGTACAGTAGGAACCACCCATGACATCACCTCCACCCCCTACAGTAGGAACCACCCATGACATCACCTCCACCCCCTACAGTAGGAACCACCCATGACATCAC
>NW_003852470.1:2145922-2146312 GCF_000181295.1 Otolemur garnettii | reverse complement strand
AGGAACCACCCATGACATCACCCCCACCCCCTACAGCAGGAACCACCCATGACATCACCCCCACCCCCTACAGTAGGAACCACCCATGACATCACCCCCACCCCCTACAGTAGGAACCACCCATGACATCACCCCTACCCCCTACAGCAGGAACCACCCATGACATCACCTCCACCCCCTATAGTAGAAACCACCCATGACATCACCCCTGCCCCCTACAGTAGGAACCACACATGACATCACCCCTACCCCCTACAGTAGGAACCACCCATGACATCACCCCTACCCCCTACAGCGGAACCACCCATGACATCACCCCTACCCCCTACAGCAGAAACCCCCATGACATCACCTCCACCCCCTACAGTAGGAACCACCCATGACATCACC
>NW_003852470.1:2139884-2143480 GCF_000181295.1 Otolemur garnettii | reverse complement strand
GTAGGAACCACCCATGACATCACCCCTACCCCCTACAGCGGAACCACCCATGACATCACCCCTACCCCCTACAGCAGAAACCCCCATGACATCACCTCCACCCCCTATAGTAGGAACCACCCATGACATCACCTCCACCCCCTATAGTAGGAACCACCCATGACATCACCTCCACCCCCTACAGTAGGAACCACCCCTGTGACATCATCCCCACCCCCTACAGCAGGAACCACCCATGACATCACCTCCACCCCCTATAGTAGGAACCACCCATGACATCACCCCAGCCCCTATCCCTGGAACCACCCCTGTGACATCACCCTCACCCCTATAGCAAGAACCACCCCTGTGACATCACCCCTACACCCTGCATCAGGAACGCCCCCCTGACATTACCCCCACCCCCTGCCAGAGGCTCCAGAGCCCTGGAGACATGTGAACCAGGAAAAAAAGAGACAGAGCAGTGGAGGTGGAGAGGCAGGTGGAGCCAGGACAGGACAGGAGTGCAGAGGGAGGTCCAGTCGGAAGGTGGAGGTAGAAAGCAGGAGAGATCCAAGTGGACGTGTAGCCATCATTTAAGACATTTCCCTCCAACTTTTCCCCAAAGTATAAACTCACAATCCCAGGCTGAGATGCTCAAGACGGTGGGAATTACAGCTATGGGTGGGGGATGCAGCTACAGTGCACACCTGGAAGGGGGTGTCCCTCCCAATGGGTCGTCCTAAGAGTCAGAGCCACTCAACACTGCTGGCACCTGGTGTTTGAGCTGGCACCGGGAGGCTCGGGCACCCATCTGAGAGAGTGCCACACACATGCACACTCAGAGACACACACAACAACACAGGCATTCACACACGGGCATGCACACACGGTCACACACCATAACACACAGGGGCATCCAACACACACGGGCACACAGCACACACGGGACTCACACATGGTCACACAACACCATGACACACAGGGGCACCCAACACACACGGGCACACAGCACACACGGGCTCTCACACACGGTCACACAACACCACGACACACACGGGCACCCGACACACATGGGCACCCAGCACACATGGGCACCCAGCACACACAGGCACACAGCACACACAGGCACACAGCACACACGGTCACACACCATAACACACACGGGCACCCAACACACACGGGCACACAGCACACATGGGCTCTCATACACAGTCACACAACACCATGACACACAGGGGCACCCAACACACATGGGCACACAGCACACACGGGCACACAGCACACACGGTCACACACCATAACACACAGGGGCACCCAACACACACGGGCACACAGCACACACGGGCACTCACACACGGTCACACACCATAACACACACGGGTACCCAACACACACGGGCACACAGCACACACGGGCTCTCATACACAGTCACACAACACCATGACACACAGGGGCACCCAACACACACAAACACACACAGACAACAGTCCAAATCCTGCCTGCCAGCTGTCACGGAGGCCCGGGCTGGCCCCCAGTGTGCTGCTTCCTTACCCTGCACCCTGCACTTGCCCTAATAGAACAGAAGCAAAGCTGCTAAGTGAAGCCGGCAGCAGACAGGCAGCAGTGTGGCGGCTTTCTGTGAAGGCGACGGCTTTCTGTGAAGGCGACGGCAGAGCCGTGTCTCCATTATGGACCCTAATGCTATGCACAGCCTTTGAAAACTGTCCCAGTGCAGCCTCCCCGAGTGCTCAGCCTCCAGAGCAACCATGTCATCTCTTTAATGGGTGTCATTGTGCCCACAGTGTGTCAGAGAACAATGTGCATGCTGGGCTCCACATCCCACCAGGCCCCACGATGCAGTCAGCGTCCCCTCCTGGCCCACCACAGGGCAGCAGGCTCGGGGCAGATGTCAGCTCGCTGGCCTGGGAGGGCACAGGGGGCTCCTGGTACATCACTCTGCATGGACACTCCACTGGGTCGCCACTGGCCTTCTGGGCCCACACTGACTTCTTCATGGCTCTATCACGCGTGAGGCTGGTCCCACTGCGACTGCCACCAGCCCCTCGGAGCCCTGCTGTAGCCCAACTTCCACCCACTGTCTGCTCTCTGCAGAGACGGCCCTGGCCTTGGCGGCTCCTCCCTAAGCAGCTCTGAGTTCTTGGACAGCCGCAGCCTTTCTCTGGCTTTCATCCTGGGCTCTCTCAGCTTCTTCGCCTGCTCAGTGGAGCTTTAGCACCAGCTATGCCCAGGGGACCACAAGGAGGGACCATGGCCAGGAGCCTGGAGCCGGCTCTGAGCCACGTAGCCCTCAACCCCCCCCTCCACACCCCCGCCCCAGCCTCAGGCCCTGTCCATGTGCCCTGAGGACTCCACCACAGAGCTGGGCTCTCCCCGGAGGGCACCACTGGGCATAGCTTGGAGCCTCTGCACAGAGAAGATTCCATTTTACTTTGAATAGAATTGTGTGTGAACAAGACAGTGGCACAAACAACCTTCCTGTGGTTTAGCAGGATTTCCCTGGACCAGCACAGGACGTAAGGAAGCTGGAGAGTTTTTGGCCCCCCAGGTGGTTTGGGAAGGATGACACTGGCAAGCCACACAGGACAGGGGACACAGCTCTCCTGGCGAGGGTCAGTCTGTCTGTCCACAGGGCCTGGGAAGAAGCAGGGGCCTTCCTTTGGAAACCTGGTGTGCAGACTTTCACCTGACAGGTATGAGACCCTTGAGCTGGCAGCAGGAGGCTCAGCTGCCCATCCCAGAGGCCGTGCTGAAGTCCCTCACCACCTGCAGCACCCTGGTCACCCCTGGGGCTCCGGAAAGCACCCACTGCAGGGAGGTGGCCACCCCTGCACCCCTAGGTACCTCCTGGAGCCCTCAGGACTCAGCCTGGGGCACCGGCCGCATCAGGGAGGCTCTGGTTGGAATGTGTGTTTTTCCACACTTACGCCTGTCTCCTTCATCAACTTAAACAACAGAATCAACAGAGGAGACTCCACCGTACACTCCAAAGAGCCACAAATTAATTGTTTAATGAGAAAACAAAGCAATTCCAATAGCGCCTGCTAACTAACTACTTCATCGGCCTCGCATTTAATAACCCGAGTGAGCTCATTAGTGCCAGTGTGCCTCCCTCGGGGATGCTCTGTGCTGGCATCGCCCAGGGCTCCATCTCAAGGCCGCACCAGCCCGACCTTGCAGCCCTCTCCCCGCCCTGACAGCAAAGGAGACTCTGAGCCAGGGTGGGGGGCCTGGGGCCTGCTGTGCACCTACCTGCCTGAACTACACCCTGCACACGGCGGATCTGCAGCCGGATCTACAATGTGGATCTGCACCTGGATCTACACACCTGGATCTGCACCTGGATCTACACACCATGGATCTGCACCTGGATCTACACACCTGGATCTGCACTTGGATCTACACACCACGGATCTGCACCTGGATCTACACACCTGGATATGCACCTGGATCTACACACCTGGATCTGCACTTTGATCTATACACCATGGATCTGCACATCGCAGATCTGCACCTGAATCTGCACCTGGATCTGCACACAGCGGATCTACAATGTGGATCTGCACCTGGATCTACACACCACAGATCTGCACATC
>NW_003852470.1:2119748-2138786 GCF_000181295.1 Otolemur garnettii | reverse complement strand
CCTGGATCTGCACACAGCAGATCTACACCTGGATCTCCACCCAATCTGCACACCTGGATCTGCACACCTGGATCTGCACCTGGATCTCCACCCAATCTGCACACCTGGATCTGCACACAGCAGATCTACACCTGGATCTCCACCCGATCTGCACACCTGGATCTGCACCTGGATCTCCACACAGCGGATCTGCACCTGGATCTCCACCCGATCTGCACACCTGGATCTCCACCCGATCTGCACACCTGGATCTGCACCTGATCTCCACACAGCGGATCTGCACCTGGATCTCCACCCGATCTGCACACCTGGATCTGCACCTGGATCTGCACATCGCAGATCTGCACACCATGGATCTGCACACCGGATCTGCACACCGTGGGGCCTGTGCCAGGAGCTGAGCGTGGCCTGTGGCTGCAGTCCCCGTGTGGCACTATTTTTCTCAGTCTAAGAACACCCTGAACAGAGGCATGAAGACTCTCTCTCAGAGACTTGGGGCAGCTGGGCCCACCCTTGGGGACTGCCTTCCCCCACCTGGACAGCAGCCAGGGTGACTGAGCCAGCCTGGCATGTGACCCCAGGAAGGTTACACAAGGCCCTTCCTGCTAACGTGGCTACCACAGGGGTCAGGACTGGGGGTCTCCCAGCAACTGCTTCTGGTCCTGGTGACTTTCAAGGGCAACAGGAACAGGGTTGCTCTGGAGCCAAGGGACAGGGCCTGGAGCTGCTCTCGCCAAGGTGGTGATAGGAGGCAGATACGGGCACGTTGACAGATCTGCCACCCTGCTGGTCTGGGGCTCCAGCCTGACCCTCAGAGAAGCGACCAGAGCAGGTTCCAAGCTCAGGAATTCCCAGTTCGCCCAGGTGAGGGGGTTTGCCTCAATACAGCATCATCACTTTTTGGTTAAAGATATTTGCCGAGCACCACCCTGCTCCTAGCATGACTCAGCTCCAGGGCAGCTGGAGGGAAAGAAAGGTTGGGTGGGCAGGCAGTGACCAGTCAGCACCTCAGGTGACCCCTGCACCTGTCCTGCATGGAGTGGGGCTTCCAGACAGTGACACTGAGACCCGAGCAAGGGGAGGGAGGGGACAGAGCAGGACACGCACACTGCCACAGAGAGAGGAAGAGCAGGAGCCTGTGCCAGAGCCAGGCAGCTGTGCCCAGCACGGGGCTCACCACAGAGGGCACCAGAGAGGAGGGGCGGGATCAGGCCCAGACCAAGGGCAGTAGCCTCTGGGCCTGGCAGGGAGCTCTGAAGGCTGAGAAAGCACTGATGCCAACATTTAACTCTAATGCCCTATTCATGGCACATACGATGCATTACATATAGAGTATAATACGGTGTTTTCTAAATGTTAATATAAGCAACTAAAAATGGTTAAATTATATTTTCACATTAAAGATTTTTAAGGCTATTGTTTTTATCAAAAATGTTCTTATTTGCTAAAACACAGCAATGTAATTTAGGATGTGAATATACGTAATGGTGGGTTTCTACTTACTACCATTACTGTTACCACGATTACTCAAAGGGAGCCCCTGCCATTCTCAGGTGCACTCTGACAACACTAAAGTTAAATGCCACAGTTGTAAAGTTAAAATGTCGTATTTAACGCTTTACCTATCTTAGTATGAGCATTCATAACTTCCAATTTTGAAATTCTTAAAATACCTTTTTATGTAACCTTCAGTTACATATGGAAGAGAAAGGCATGATTAAATATACCCACACTCTAAATTACTTCATTAAATTTTATCAAATAGGAACATTTTGTCAAATAAAAGGATTCCATATTAAAGCCTTCATGATATGAAAAGGAGACCGGTGAGCCTCTCTCCAGAGCAGCAGGTGTCCTGCTCACTAAATGAAATGAGTGTCAGTCACACTGTCACCTTGCAGGGCGCCAGGGAAGGTGCTGTCCTTCAGGAGACCCTGCCTGCTTTGCTGTCACAACTGGGGACCTCCAGGGTCAGGCAGGAGAAGGGCACAACCCCCGCCACTGCCCCCATGGCCTTGAGCCCACAGCCCCAGCACCAGGGGTCACTGCTGCTCTCTGGTTCCACATGGTGGGGACAACCATGGCCATAGGATGTCCCCAGGATGGATCCAAGGCCTGGGGCAGAAGGGGCAAGCTCAGCTGAGGACTGGCTCGCTCTTTCCACCTATCTGGGGGCTCTGAACCAGTTGAGGTGAGACAGTGGCAGCTCCACTGGGGTCCCCGAGGTTTGCCATCAGGCAGGCTGGAAATCACCCCTAGCTCAGCCAGTGGCTTGCTAGCACTGAGCTGACGGAACAGTCACTCGCCCCTTGTGAACTTCAGTTTCTCCACTGAGAGAACAGGAAAAACAACAGAGCACAGGAGACTCTGGCTGTGGACGGAGCCTCTGGGTACGCATCGCCGCACACACATATGTCTGTGGTGACGCTACATAACAGGTGACATCTGCCTGAGCCAGCCTCACCCACTGCCAGGGGCTGCCTGAGGCTGAGAAGTGGAGAGGACCCAGCCTGGGCGCAGAGCAGAGGGGGCTCTCTGTGTCCCCACCTGCCTCTTGTGCAAACTTAGCCCCTCTGGATCCAAGTATCTTCTGGGCAAAATGGAGTGTGTTCCTCCAGCTGGGCCTTTTGAAAATGGTGGTAGCAATTATTCTATCATGAACATCTTAATGGAAATATTTGACAAGTGTTTTTTACAAATACATCAGGAAAGACCACTCACTCCCCGCAACGCAGCACTGCCCACGTAAACACGTCCCTGCAAATCCAGACCTAGAAATCACAGTTGCCCTGCACAGCACAGGTCTGTGTGTGCACCCAGTGTGTGTGCTGGTGTTTTCACGCACCAAATATTCAAGACGCTTTACAGGTCCCTGAGTATCATGTGAATGGGCATGAAGTACTCTCTCCTACCTCTCATAAAGATGGGTTTTGCCTTGTCATTGAGTAAAAGAGAGGAAAACACACATCAAATGAGGATTGTGAGTCCTGGGGGCTCACTCACCACCTTCAGTCCCCTCTTCCTAGCCAAGAACAGAAGGGTTTCAGCAAGCATATAATTTAAAGGAATAAATGTGTATTTAAAACATTTTTAGACATAAATCACACTTAGTGATGAATTCACCCTCACTCAACCCCTGGCATGTTTTAAATGAACAGAAACTTGCAGGGCCTATGCCCCATGCACAGAAGGGCACTATGCTTCTCACAGCTCTACGTGACAAGAGCTGAGGAAGAAATGCTCGAGCCCCTGTGTGCACTGGCCGAGGTGGCCTGTCGTTTACATGCACTCTGTTCTAGCACGTACAGGCCCTTTGTTGTCCAGAGAGCCATGCTGAGTCAGCGCCACGGTTCCCAGACTAACCACTGTCCCCACCTGCCTGATTCATCTCACATCTAGAAGTAATAAAATTAATAGTACACTTCTCATCTCAGTGATAAAATTAACTTGGACTCTTTTTCCTAACCAACTTCTTCCAGTTATTTTCTTATTTTCAAAAGGGAAGTTTTCCCAGTCATTTGATACAAATGGCTTTAATTAGCTTAAAGTAAACATAACCTTTAGCGGGGACAGGCTGGGAACCGCTGCTTGTGAGCTGAAGGATAAACCAGCACGGCGCCCGCCACGCTGATTTGCGATGGCAGGCAGCACAATCCAATTTGGTTGGCATCAAAGCAAACCACCCCTCACTTGAAAGAATTATTCTCTGCCAAGGCCATCGAGAAGCCAGCCCATCCCCAAATATACACAAAACGCATTTTTATGACAAGGGCGGGCACATTTTTCAAATGACGGGCGAGGGAGGAGATGGAATATGACTATGCTCTACTTGGCGCCTCCCAGGAGCTGGGTGTGCCCCGCTTAGAGCACAGTAGGTGCTTTCTAGGGAACCTGCATTTTTATTGACTGTTTCTTTTAAAGATACTAAAACATTTAAAATAATCCTAGACTTATTTCAAAGCAACCAGGGAAAAGGAACCCTTTGTGAAATATTCAGTTGAAGGTTCTCACCTGGGCTTTACCTTTCCCGGGTTCTGCTGGGCTGGTTACCAAGTGGGTCAGCTGTTTGTCAACCAGAGTTGGATTCCTGGCCCATCCACCAGCACTTCCACTGTAGGCCTGACCTTGGACCACCCTTGTCCTTCAGTGACACTGCCCTTTGCACAGGGAAATTTACCCCCATCCTTCCTCACTGGTGTGGTATCTGTTAGAGATTCTCCACTGCCTGCCCCCCCCCCCACACAGAACAAGTGCAGAGTCCAGTTCAATGCTCCTGCTCTCTCTGGAATACCAGCCCCTTACCCCCACTCCATTCATCTTTTTTACTGACTGACTTCTATTCCTTCCTCAAACTGAGCCCAGGGCCACCCTCCCTGGACTGGACACTGTCTGTGACTCCCATGGTGAGAGAAGCATGCTGGGTCCATCCTCCACTCCACACTTCTTCTTTCTTCATAGACGATACTAAAGTCATGGCTCCTGTGTCCGCCTCCTTCCTGGAAGACAGGGCTCATAGAGGTGGACCGTGTCCTCAGCCAGCAGCTGCCCTCTGCTGCAGGCCCAGAAGGGACTCCACTCCCTTCTCTGGTGGTCACTTCCTGTCTCAATGGCCAATCTTTCTATTTGCACTTGGTGATGCAAGCGGGGTGTTAGCCCAGAACCTCACACATCCCCTCCTCTGTGCCTCCAGACTACAAGTTTGCATTTCTTGGGATTCAGTTCCCTCCCTGCCTTACAAATTCCTCCTCCTCTTCTTAACAGTGACTCTCTGCACTTCAAGTGCCACGTCAAGTGACCCGCTGCCCTTCTGTGCTTTCAAATCACGTTATACCTATTTCTATGCTAGCACATTGCATTCAAGTGACCCTCTCCATATCTGTGAGCTCTCCAGAAATAGAAGTCATGTATTTTGATCTTTAAATCAACTGTGTGATTGACACAAATAGACGTTTAATGCACACTGGCAGGCTACTAAATGTATACACTAACGGTGAATGGCTGTCCCCTTGCAGACATAAATGGGCTTGTCAATCTGCCCCTCCTGCACGCAGCACCATCGAACAAGAGTGAAGAAACAGTAAATAAACACTAAACAGGATGCAGGGCTTGGCCCGAGCCACGGCAGCTGGCAGGAGGGTTTGCTGTTCTAGAAGCAAGCCCCCCAACCAGGCACTTCAGTGTCCCACTACCATAAGGCTGGCCCCTGGTTTACCCAGCCATAAACACAAACTCCGTCTCCCACGCTGAGGTCCCCATCTGAGCTCACTTCTTTCTTGCCCCCACCCCCCACGGTGTGCATGGACAGCCCAGAATGGCCAGACAGCAGGGCGAGTCCCACACAGAGCGCAAACAACCAGAGGAATCAGGCAGGTGGGTGACAGCAGGCCTCGTGCAGCAGACAGAAAGGCAAGACCTAGCTGGGAGCCTCATCACGTCCCCAAAGGACGTTCTTATCTCTATGAGATAAGAACCAAACGCTACTTAAAAGTAACTATTAGAAACCATAAATAAACTCTCTAGGAAATAAGTATATTGTGTGTGTCCTATTATAGAATATACATATGTGATATTCTATAATAGGTATAACACCAAAAGCGTGATTAACAATGAAAAAAATAAGCCGCATTTCATCAAAATTTAAAACCTCTGTGCATCGAAGGACACCATCATGATAGTGAACATCCCGTTCGAGGGTGGGATCCTGGACCCACAAAGTCCTTGTGTCTGGAACGTGTGAAGGTCTCTTACAGCCAAACATGAAGAACAGTCCACCTTCCAGACGAGAGGAGGACTTGAATGATGGTTCCTTTAAAGCAGGTGTACAAATGGCCGACAAACACATGGCACTCACTGGCACAAGCCGCTGAGGAAACGCAACCAAACCACAAACACAGGCCATGTCATGCCCACCAGGAAGGCAACCAGTTTTTGAAAAAGGAAAATTATGTGTTTTCAAGAATTTGGTGAAATGGGAACTTTCGCGGTTTGATAGAGGAATGTAGAACGGCTCCTCTGCTCTAGGTGACAGTTTGGTAGCTCCTTAAAAAGTTAAACAAAGGATGAATACAAGACTCAGTGGTTCCACTCCTACACATATGCCCAGAAGAACTGAAAACAGGTATTTAATCCAACACCTGCAGGTGAATGTTCATGGCAGCACTACATCTAGTAACCAGCAGTGGGAAAAACACACAGCTGTCCATCGGTGGGTGGAGGAACAGCAGGGAACATTAATCTGAGATCAAAAGGAATGAAGTCCTGAGACAGGGCACCAGGCAGATGTGCCCAGTAGACGTCACCCTCAGTGAATGGAGCCAGATGCGCTGCCCATGTGATCTCATTTGCGGAACGTCCAGAGTAGGTAATTCTGCACAGACAGAACATAGGTCAGCTGCTTCTGGGGCCTGGGTCGGGGAGCTGGGGAGCAGCTGACTGACAAGGTAGGAGTTTCCCTGGACAGCGAGAACATTTCGGAACCAGGTAGAGGTGACGACAGCACAGCCCTGCGACGGTGCTAAATGCCACAGAATTGTTATTTCAGAACAGGTGATTTTGTTATGTGAATTTCACTTCAAGTAAAAAAAGGTAAGAAACACAGAGATATAAAACAATCAGTCCAGGAAGTTGAACACCCAACCAATGCAAGGTCTGGAAACACAGAGGAGACAGAGAAGATTTTCTGGAAGTTCCGGAAGCTTTGGGTTTAATGGCGGCAGAGTCACATCTAGACACACTGGGGAGATGTGCTGGAACAGACAGGAAAATGAAACTGATCCTCCCTCGGGGGACGGCAGAGGCTGTAGGTGACAGTCGCCATGTGGCCCTGAGCAGACACTGGCCATTGTGGGTCTGGGTGAGGGCAGAGGCCTGCAGCATGGAAGGTTCTAGATGTGGCCTGCACCGGGCGCTGCACACCCTGAGATTCCCTGATGCTCACTTTACCCATTTGTGGACTTTGGTCTTTCTTCATCAGTCTCATAGATAGGAAGATAATGCCTCAGTCTGCCTCCCAGAACCAATGTTAGACTGAGGCCAGGTGACATTTATGAGAGCTTTGAATCGTCAGAAGTTGGGAATGAGAGCCACACCTGGTCCTGACCTCACACGGCCAGCCCCTTCACCCCTCAGGGCTTAGCCATCCACCTGGGCCCCCCACAGCCAAGCCCCTGCCCCAGAGCCCATGAGAGCTTCAGCTATAGGGAATAGGGAAGCATAGGCCACAAGGTGGGCAGGGGACAGTGAACTCCGTGACAGCACACCTGTCAATCACCACAGGTCACCCACACCCAGTTCCTGTACACGATGGAGTGAAACAGAGAGTAAGTGCACGGAGAAATGGACAGTCACTGAGGCCACGCCACCTCAGAGCCAGGGTCCAAGCTGAAGGCCATGAAGCTGCCCTGGTCCTAGACAGAGGGCAGGTGTCCAGGTGGCTCAGGGGGAGCATTTTATCTGGCCACCCACTCTGCTTATATCAAACCAGCTAGCCTCTCGTGGGACTGGCCTCTGTCACTCCTCACCCCCACTCCTGCATTGTGCTCTGGGTGAGGGGGCAGAGCTATGAGGTGGTGGCCACCCCTCTCCTGCTTGTCACCCCCAATTATTCCATAGTGGAAACCCAAAACAAAAACAATCTGTCCGATCTGCCCCTTCCGGGATCTCCCTCGAGTCTTGAGTTTTCCAGGTTCCTGCCCACCTCCTTCACTGTCTTGCCACTGCAAAGGGTCCTGGGTAAGCGTGCTGGGGCCACTCTGTCCTTCCAGAGAGCTCTCAGGCCAGGCTAACGCAGTCCTCACCCACTTGGGTGTGCTTTTGGGGAGGACTTAGGGTCAACAGGCAATAGAGAAAGACCAGGGCTCCCTGTGGAGAGGCACACCCCAGGCTCTCACAAGCTGGGCAGAGTGGCCATCCCTTGGCTGTTGAGCCTGTCACCTTCTGCAAAGGGTCAGGTTCAAACAAGCTGAAGCCAAGCCCTGCAGCCTCCCCAGTGTCCCCACACACTCCCCAAGCGAGGGCCAGGGAGGGGCGGTTCCATTCCCTGCCTTGGGGACAATTAGAGCCAAGAGCATGGGGCTTTTGACAAGAAGATGGAGGGCTTGGCTGTCCCAGCGGCTAATTGGTCATGTTATTTATGTGTTTTGAATGCTTGTGAAGTTCCCTGGCTGTTTCTGATGTAATTAGTTCCATCGATGGCAGGGTTTATGAGTTGAAATAGTGGGTACTGAAGTGCCACCAAATACAAGGGGACACAATAAAAATGAGTGTGCCTTGCTCATTTCCATGCAGAACACCTAGAAAATGGGCTTCAAAGTTTTACCGGGTGATAAAAGATGCCTCTTACCCACACAATTATTCATCCACATTAGAAATACACAGACTACAGTCTGAGAGGCCAGAACTTCAGAAGTAAAAGGCAAGTATTTACAAAAACAATCACAGGCAGTCCCCGCTCTAACTAGTATTGCAAGAACAAAGCTGTGTTTCTATGTTTCAATTACTCCTATATTCAGTAATGGGCACATAATTAGCGTTAACTCAGGACAATTAGTAGAGAAAATTCAAAAGACATCTCATACCAGTTCTTTAGTAGTTTAGGCTTTGGGTAATCTTTTTCAGGCATAAACCCTATCTGCATGTGGGATACGGCTGTGTTTTTCTTTTAAAATCAATTTAAATTTTAATAGACAACATAGTCACACGATTTTGATTTCCCAAGGTAGTGGCATGACATGAATGGTCCCTCCCCTCTGAAATCCAGCTGAACTGTTCTCACAGTGACCGTTAGGCACGGTGCACATTTACAAATGTGAGTGCACATCCTTTCTACTCCTTTGTTCTGTACACAGACACAACAGAATACAGACTTACTTTGTACTTTCTTTTTTTTTTTTTTTTATTATTTGAGACAGAGCCTCAAGCTGTCCCCCTGGGTAGAGTGCCGTGGCATTACAGCTCACAGCAACCTCCAACTCCTGGGCTCAAGCGAGTCTCCTGCCTCCGCCTCCCAAGTAGCTGGGACCACAGGCGCCAGCCACAACGCCCGGCTATTTTTTGGTTGCAGCCATCATTGTTGTTTGGTGGGTCCGGGCTGGGGATTCGAACCCGCCACCTTAGGTGTACGTGGCTGGCGCCTTAGCCGGTTGAGCTATAGGCGCCGAGCCTACTTTGTACTTTCTAAAAAATCCAATATTCTTGCAATCCAGATAAAGTATCATCATCATTGTCGTCATCTACAAGGGCTCACAGCACCCTCGGCATGGTTGCACCAGTGTGTGGGCAGTGCAACCCCTGTGGAGGGACATGTGGGCTCCCCAACACTCACAGAGCTGTTACAAATACTGCCCTATATGTCTCCAACACTCCACTAACCCCCACCCTGGACCCCAGGGTGGGTGTCAAGAGACTTTACATGATGAGAAACCCCCACAGGGGGACTGGCTGAGTTTGATCATGTGGCCGTTCCGCATGCCGTGCTGACTAGCGCCCACTCCTCCAGCCCATTTGGGTGTCTTCCTGTACCCTGGCCATACAGCATGACACGGAGTTGATCTCTGAGTCTGAGAGGTACCAGTCTCAGAGGTGACTCTGCTTATCTTAATAGAGATCCACTTTGCTTCTCCTTTGTCCATTCAACAAACAGTTGCTAAGACCCTCTCCCATTCCAGGAACTTGGCCAGTGGGGGGGCATGAAGGGAGAGAACAAATAATCAAAGTCTGTGCCCCCAGGGAACTCGCATGCCATGAGGGGCCGGGATATGGTGCATTCATTGCTTCTGAGCACTTTCCTGCAGGTGAGGAGAGACGTGCATGTCCTCTTCTATGACCCACAGACCCTTGTGGGTTTGAGGCTTGGGATTTGTCCATCCCGCAGGCTGGTGGGCCTGTGGGTCTCAGGTAAGAATGGTGGCAGGGAAGGGAGCAAGATGATGGCCGAGTAACAGCTGCCTTGCAACTGTGCACAGTGAGATTGGGGAGAGAAGAATCTCTGGCTGGTGGGTTCTGCCCAGAAATATCCCTTTGGTATACAGGGAGTCAGCAAGGGATTTCTGGACCCCATGAGGAAGACAAAAGCAGTGGAGAACTGGCAAGTGTTTGCGTGTGTTCACTCCGTCTAATCCCGCCAGGAGCCGTAAGTACAGCAGCAGTCAGACTGCAAACTGGAAAGGCCTTACATGTTTTGGTTTTTTGTTTTTGTTTTTTTGATTTAGCACTCAGTCAAACTGCCTTGGGAGAACTTGGGCAAGAGTGTAGAGGACTTTAAGCATTGTCTAGGGCCCTGGACTGCACCCCTGAGCCATATGGAGCTAATAGTGTTCAGCTGTGGGCTGCCCAGAGCCCTTGTGGAAGAACTGCCCAGGCAAGCTCCACCCTCAGGGTTGCAGAGCAAGGATTGGGTGGGAGACCTTGGGCGAGTAATCTAGTGACTGAGCAGCCTAAAGGTGGGGACTGAGACAACTTACAGCCTTGGCCCTCAGAGGCATAGGGTGAGACCGATTTGGACACACTGGGTAAGCGGACAGCCACTTCAAGAGTGATCCCAGTGACTAGTGCTTTCCTGGGAAAGCTTTTGCTTAGCCCAGGTTAGCAGTTGAAAGTGCCTTTTATGCAGGCTGAGGAGAGATTTATGCTCTCCACCCTGCAAGGTTTAAAAAATCAGCAGAGGCCTCCAGTCTTCATCTTATATAGCCGTGTCAGCACTGTGATTAACATTTCATACCCAGAAGATCACCTGTTGCCCAGATAATATTCAGCAAGATATATATGCTGCTTTTTTTTTTAAATTTCAACATTCTCCCTCTAGATTTTTCTTTCTTTTCCTTCTTCATTTTTCTAGTTTAAATATAATTTCCATTGTTGCCTTCTTTAACAATTAGAATTTCATTTTTGCTAGTGTTTTTACCCCTATTATTTGGTTTCCCCCCCAATTTTATCCTGTAAAGTTTTCTGTTTGCTTGTTTTGGTTTGATTTATAGCATATTTGTCTTTCTTCTCTACTCGGTGGAGCTTTAGGGTACAGGCTAGCAAAGAGCTGCCAACCTCAAGGGAACCACCCAACCTGGCACCCCCAGAGTTTGGGGGGTTTTAAGGTTGGGTCAAAGTTCCCTACTGTACACCTATATTGCTCCTGTCTCCCTCTTTCTGTGCCTCTCCTCTTTTTGTCAATATTCCCTTTTACTTATCCTCTTCCTTTCTCTTTCTTCTTTTCTTTAAAATATTTTTTCCCTTCTTGCTCTTCAATCTTCTCATCTTTCTAGTCATGTACCGAAAGGACTCATCAAAACCCTAGGCCAGAGGCACAGTAACTTAAAGAGCAAGAGTAAGCAAAAGAAAAATTAGGGCAAGGAAACAGATAAAATAAAACACTCATGAGGAAGAATCAGCAGAAAAATCCTGGCAACATGAAAAACCAGTCCAGAGCAACTCACCATGGGACCATGAGGGAGCTACCGCAGAGGACTCCACCTGTAAAGAAATGTTAGAAATGACAGAAGGGGAATTTGGAATACAGATGATGGAAATAATAACGGAAACTGCTGATAAAGTGGAAAATAACCAAAAGGAAATCCAAAAACAGAATCAAATAAGAGATGAACAATATTAAGAATATAGAAAGGCTATACCAGCTGAAGGAATTGAAGCAGTCAATTATCAAACTTAAAGATGCAATAGAAAGTATCAACAATAGATTAGATCATGCAGAAGAAAGAATCTCAGAGGTAGAGGACAAAGTTCTTGAGATAACTCAGGTAGTTAAAGAGGCAGAAGAGAAGAGAGAGAAAGCAGAACATTCACTGACAGAATTATGGGACTTTATGAAGCATTCAAACATACAAGTTACAGGTATTGCAGAAAGGGAAGAAAAATGCCCCCAGGGGAATGGAAGCCATACTGGAGAATATTATAAATGAAAATTTCCCAAATATGACCAAAAATTCTGCCGCACTCCTTTCAGAGGGATATTGGACCCCAGGTCACCTCAACTCTAACAGAGCTTCTCCAAGACACACTGTGATGAACCTGTCCAAAGTCAAGACAAAAGAAAAGACTCTTCAAGCTGCCAGGAGTAAGCACCAGTTGACTTATAGGAGCAAATCAATCAGGGTGACTACAGATTTCTCTAATGAAACTTTTCAAGCAAGAATACAAGATATATTACTTAGTAGGACGTAAGCACTCTAATTTGCACAAATAATCAACACATTGAATCCCACAAAGGCATAAATGTATTCATGATCTATGTATATGTGACTTAATAAAAAAAAAAAGAAGACAAGGATCATTTACCTTTAATCTACTTAAACAGAACAATTTCCAGCCCAGAATTCTATATCCTGCTAAGCTAACCTTTAAAATTGACAGAGAAATCAAATCACTTACTGATATACAAACATTGAGGAAATTTGCCACAACAAGACCAGCTCTACAGGAAATACTTCAACCTGTTCTACACACTGACCATCACAATGGATCAACAGCAAAGTAAGAACTCAGAAATTAAAGGACAGAACCTAACTTCCACAGTGGTGCAAAAGATAAAACTAAGCAATGGACTCTCACAAAATAAGACGAATAGAACACTACCATACTTATCAATTATCTCAACAAATGTTAATGGCTTGAATCCCCACTCAAGAGGCATAGATTGGCTGATTGGATTAAAAAACACAACCCACCTATTTGCTGTCTGCAGGACACATACCTAGATTCAAAAGACAAATTAAAACTCTGAGTTAAGGGTTGGAAGACAATTTTTCAGGCAAATGGAATTCAAAAGGAAAGAGTAGTTGCAATCTTATTTTCAGATACATGTAGATTTAAAGCAACTAAAGTCAAAAAAGACAAAGATGGCCACTTTATATTGGTTAATACAGGAAAAATACAGCAAGAAGACATTTCAATTCTAAATATTTATATACTCAACTTAAATGCTCTCAGATTCTTGAAATAGACCTCACTCAGTATGAGCAATATGATATCCTGTAACACCATAATAACAGAGGACTTTAACACCCTTCTCTTAGAGCTGGACAGATCCTCTAAACAGAAATTAAACAAAGATATAAGGAATTTAAATGAGACCCTAGAACAACTGTGCTTGATAGATGCATATATAACACTCCATCCCAAAGATAAAGTATATACATTCTTCTCATCACCCCATGGAACACTCTCCAAAATTGATCATATCCTAGGACACAAAACAAACCTCAACAGAATCAAAAGAATTGTAATTTTACTCTGTATCTTCTCAGACCACAAGGCACTAAAGGTAGAACTCAACCAACAAAAATGTTCAACCCCACACAAAGGCATGGAATTTAAACAACCAACAACTGTGGAATGACAGTTGAGTGCAGGAAGAAATAAAAGAGGAAATCATTAACTTCCTTGAGCATAACAACAACAAAGACACAAGCTACCAAAACCTGTGGGATACTGCAAAGCAGTTCTGAGAAGAAAATGTATTGCTTTAGATGCCTACATTCTGAAAAACAGAATGAGAGAGCATCAACCAACTCACAAGTCATCTTATGGAATTGGAAAAAGAAGAACAATCTAAGCCTAAACCCAGAAGAAGAAAAGAAATATCCAAAATTAAATCAGAGATCAATGAAATTGAAAACAAAGAATCATTCAGAAAATTAATGAAACAAAGAGTTGGGTTTTTTAAAAAAATAAATAAAATAGATAAACCTTTGGCCAGACTAACTAGAAATAGGAAAGTAAAATCTCTAGTAACCTCAATCAGAAATGATAAAGGGGAAATAACAACTGATGCCACAGAGACACAAGAGATCATCTCTGAATGCTACCAGAAACTTTATGCCCAAACATTTGACAATGTGAAGGAAATGGATCAATATTTGGAATCAGACCCTTTCCCTAGCCTTAGCCAGGAAGAAATACAGCTCCTAAACAGACCAATTTCAAGCACTGAGAACAAAGAAACAATAAAAAACCTCCCAACAACAACAAAAAATGCTCTGGTCTGGATGGTTTCACACCAGAACTCAAACATCAAACCTTCAAGGAAGAGCTTATTCCTGTACTGCAGAAATTATTCCAAGAAATTGAGGAGGAAAGAATCTTCCCCAATACATTCTACGAAGCAAACATCACCCCGATACCAAAACCAGGAAAAGATCCAACTAAAAAGGAGAATTTCAGACCAGTTTCACTAATGAATATAGATGCAAAAATTCTCAACGAAATCCTAGCCAATAGATTACTGCTCATCATCAAAAAAGTTATACATCATGATCAAGTAGGTTTCACCCCAGGGATGCAAGGCTAGTTTAACATATGCAAGTCTATAAATGTTATTCGCTGTATTAACAGAAGCAAAAACAAAGACTATATGATCCTCTCAATCAATTCAGAAAAAGCATTAGATAAAATCCAGCATCCCTTTCTAATTAGCACACTGAAGAGTATAGGCATAGGTGGCACATTTCTTAAATTGATCAAAGCTATCTATGACAAACCCACAGCTAATATTTTAGTGAATGGAGTAAAACTGAAAGCTTTTCCTCTCCGAACTGGAACCAGACAAGATTGTCCTCTGTCTCCATTACTATTCAACATAGTGCTGGAAGTTCTAGCCAATACAATTAGGCAAGACAAGGAAATAGAGGGCATCCAAATAGGAGCAAAGGAGGTTAAACTCTCCCTCTTTGCTGATGATACGATCTTATTCTTAGGGAACCCCAAAGACCCAACCACAAGACTCCTGGAAGTCATCAAAAAATACAGTAATGTCTCAGGATATAAAATCAATGTCCACAAGTCAGTTGCCTTTATACATGCCAATAACAGTCAAGATGAGAGGCTAACTAAGGACACAACTCCCTTCATCACAGCTTCAAAGAAAATGAAATACCTAGGAATATATCTAACAAAAGAGTTGAAGGACCTCTATAAAGAAAATTATGAAACCCTAAGAAAGAAAATAGCAGAAGATATTATCAAATGGAAGAACATACTATGCCCATGGCTGGGAAGAATCAACATTGTTAAAATGTCTATACTTCCCACAGCAATCTACCTATTGAATGCTATCCCTATTAAAATACCAAAATCGTACTTTTAAGACTTGGAAAAAATGATTCTGCATTTTGTATGGAACCAGAAAAAAACCTGTAAGGTTCAGGCAGTTCTTAGTAATAAAAACAAAGCTGGGGCATCAGCATATCAGATTTTAGGCTGTACTACAAGGCCATAGAGGCATGGTACTGGCACAAAAATAGAGACATAGACATTTGGGATCAAATAGAAAACCAGGAAATGAAACTAACATGTTACAACCACCTAATCTTTGATAAATCAAACAAGAACATACACTGGGGGAAAGACTCCCTATTCAATAAATGGTGCTGGGAAAACTGGATATCCACATGTAAAAGACTGAAACTGGACCCACACCTTTCTCCACTCACAAAAATTGATTTGAGATGGATAAAGGACTTAAATTTAAGGTATTAAACAATAAAAATCCTCAAAGAAAGCATAGTAAAAACACCGGAAGATATTGGCCTGAGGAAAGACTTCATGAAAAAGATTGCCAGGCCACTTACAACAACAACAAGAATAAACAAATGGGACTTAATTAAACTGAAAAGCTTCTATATATCTAAAGGGACAACAACCAAAGCAAATAGACAACCTACACAATTGGAAAGGATATTTGCATATTTTTAATTGGACAAAATCTTGATAACTAGGATCTATAGAGAACTTAAATTAATCCACATGAAAAAAGCCAACAATCCCATATATCAATGGACAAGAGACATGAATAGAACCTTTTCTAAAGAAGACAGATGAATGGCTAACATTAAAAAATGCTCATCATCCCTAATTATTAGAGAAATGCAAATCAAAACCACGCAGAGATACCATCTAACCCCAGTGAGAATGGCCCACATCACTAAATCTCAAAACTGCAGATGCTGGCATGGATGTGGAGAGAAGAGAACCCTTTTACACTGCTGGTGGGACTGCAAACTAATACAACTTTTTTGGAAGGAAGTATGGGGAACCCTCAAAGAACTCAAGCTGGACCTCCCATTTGATCCTGCAATCCCATTACTGGGCATCTACCCAGAAGGAAAAAAATCCTTTTATCATAAGGACACTTGCACTACCAGGTGTTCTCAAACTACTGCCTGCAGGCCACATGTGGCCCACTGAGGACATTTATCCGGCCCACTGGGTGTTTTTGCTGCTGTTGCCTGTCCTACTTAGCAGCTGTCTCATGCTGGGGCCCACAGTCTGGCCCTCCAACGGTCTGTGGGACAGTGAACTGGCCCCGTGTTTAGAAAGTTAGTTTGAGGACCCCTGCATTAGACTGTTTATTGCAGCTCAATTTACAATCACCAAAATGTGGAAATAGCCTAAATGCCCACCAACCTGGGAATGGATTAACAAGCTGTGGTATATGTACACTGTGGAATACTATTCAGCTGTTAAAAAAATGGAGACTTTACAGCCTTTGTATTATAATGGAACACATTATTCTTAGTAAAACATAACAAGACTGGAGAAGACAATTAATGACATGGTGGGGTTGGAGGAAGAGGAGAGCAGAGAGAGAAAGAAGGAGTGAGGGGTGGGGGAAAGGAGCAGCAGAGAGAGGGAAGGAGGGTGGAGGTGGGGCCTTGGTGGGTGCCACAGCTTTTGGTGGCAAGACACAATTGTAAGAGGGACTTTATCTAACAAATGCAATCAGTGTAACCTGATTTCTTGTCCCCTCAATGAATCCCCAACAATTAAAATGAAGAAAAGAAAGCATTAATACAAGTCATGCTGTTAGATTAGCATCTATTACAAAATACCTTCTATATTAAGTGTGACCTACAATTATCATTATTTCCTTAGAGCAAATAAATCCTAGAGGTATAATATCAGCATTCTTTTTCCAACATTGTCAAAATGAATATAAATATCAGTATGGAGAGGGACGTATCTGATAATTTCTTTGTCAGAAAGTGCAACTCTAAGCAAATATCAGTATATAGAATTCAAGAGTCTATTAAAATACTAAAACCATAAAGAAAAAAGAAAAGAATGGTGGCAGGCTGCTGTCCTGACTTTGCTTGTGATCTTGGTTGCTATGTCCTGGATTTGCATTTCAGTGGTCAGATTTCCCATTCTTCTCTTTCAGAGACTCTGGGGTGTGTGCAGTATTGAGAAGTGGGCTTCCTTCACTCCCAAACTGCATACGAACTCTCTCACAATTCCCTCTGGAGGTCTCCTGGACCCCTCTTGCATGCCCTTCGTGGCTCCCTGGGACAATATCCGGGTGAAGGCGTGCAGGACAGACATGCCTTTGCATTTCACCAGCTGGCCACCCTTTTCCTCAATAGCCTTTCCTGGTGAAGACTTGAAACGCCATCTCCAACACCGAGCAGGATTTTCTAGGCACTTGGGCTGATGCCCAGACACACTCACACGCGGTGCGCCCAGTTCTGCACATGTGCACAGGTGCACCCACACGACATCGTCAGAATGCAGGGCAGTGAAGGCCAATGGGGGTGTGGTGTCTGCTGAAGCATAGGTGTCACTGAGCCCAGCCCACCACGGTCCCACTGCCTCACTGACTAAGGCTGCTGACCACTGCCAAACTCTGGTGGTGCCTGAGTACAGGGCCTTTGCCCCCTGACCAAGGCTGTGTGTCAGGCTCCAGCATGCTTGTAATGTGCTCTTATAGGCTTGAGGGACAGAACTGAAATGGGGAGCAGGTGAATGTCTTTATTTGTCATTTTTTGTGGTAAGTGGAGCATTGTAGAGAGGACACCCACATGTGCTCCCAGGGAGCCCAGCACAGGCCTGACCAGACCTCGCCTGGCAGGAGTGTGGCTGTCCTCCTCTTCACCTGCACACACCTCAGCCTGGACTCTCAGACACCAGCCAGGATGGCCTCATACATCAGCCCCCCCATCTGAGAGGCCAGGCCACTGCCTGTACAGCCAGGACACAGCTCTGACTCAAACTGAAATTGGACAGAATGGAAGCCCTGCTTCTCAGCACTGAGCATGGCCATAGGGGCCTGCTGCTTCCAGGGCAGATGGAGAGGCCCAGGGGCCAGACAAAGGAGCCTCCTGGCTGGGCCTGACATCATGTGCTCCTTGCACACTGGGGCTGTGACCCAGCACACACCCAGCCTCCTTGCTTACCAGGGGCTTCCCAGCCTGGGATGTCTCACACCGACACTCTGTCTTCTAGTGGACACATGCTCCATGGCCTGCCCAGCACAGGCATCCTATCCTCTGAGAAGCTTTCCTGGAACTTTGGGCAGAGTCTGTGCCCTGCCTCCAGGAACACTGATCTCCAGCTTCCATTGGTGCCGTGAGGGGTGAGCACCAATACCAGCAGATACTCAAGGCTGTTCCTTGGAAAACCGCGTCATGTGGTAGCAGGAAGCTGGTGCCCAGGGCCTGGCAGTGGGCTGGCACTCAGTGGACGCACGTCACGTCAGGTGAGTGAGGGAAGATCAGCTCAGTTGGCAACCCTAACCCCCAGTCAATGCCCCATTTCATCCACTTCCTGGGGTGTCGTAAGTGTCCAATACCCACAGCATTCTCATTGCAGGGACATAATAAAAAGGAAGAAAAATTAATGGATTGTTGCTTTGATAAACTCTTTAGGTACCTGCCACATGCAGAGGAAGTTTTGACTTCTACAGATGGGATTTCTCTGTAGGCTCAGGGCCCTCTGAAATCACGCTCTAGCTACCACCTTTCGAAGGATGTGATGAATATGATCTCTCCTTAAAGCAGAGACGTGGGCATGCCCAGGACTGTGTGAGCACAGGACCCTGTGTGTTTGCAGAGGAGGCAAACGCAGCAGCTCCTCCCAGTAGGCAAGCGCTGGACACGCGGTGGGAACCAGAGGGTGCTGGGCTAGGCGACACAGCCACGCCGGACACGCAGTCGGAACCAGAGGGTGCTGGCCCAGGCGACATAGCCACGCTGGACACACGGTCGGAACCAGAGGGTGCTGGCCCAGGCGACACAGCCACGCCGGACACGCGGTCGG
>NW_003852470.1:2113343-2119704 GCF_000181295.1 Otolemur garnettii | reverse complement strand
GCCCAGGCGACACAGCCACGCCGGACACGCGGTCGGAACCAGAGGGTGCTGGCCCAGGCGACACAGCCACGCCGGACACGCGGTCGGAACCAGAGAGTGCTGTCCCAGGCGGCACGGCCATGCTTCTCCCAAGGCTGAGTATTCTCCGAGGACAGCCTCCACTGGCAGGTATCTCCTCCACACTCTAGTTTCCAATCACCAGATGTGCAGTCTCCACTGTCCCAACAACTGCTAAGATCGAAGCCTGGTGCAGACCTGGAGGCCAGGGCAGGAGGAGCCCTGGGGGTCAGAGGTCACCTGGGACCAGCTGGGATGCCCTCGCCAAGCAACTTACTGTGAGTAATAAACGTTACATGAACAAGGAAGGCAGCTGCCTCTGCTTCTGCCACAGATGACCCGAGCAGGTTACTGTTACTGTGCACTGTGTCTCTGTTATTACCACACTGTGACACATAATGAAATAATTATGTGGAATCACCTGAATGCAAAATCAGGAGAGCCCTGACCTTGTTTTCCTGCAACTAGGTGGCCCCAGAGCTAGGTCACCACTTCAACCTCAGACCATCAGGCACTAGACTCACACAGGAGCCACAGCCGGAATCCCCCATGTGCACAGTTTACAGTGGGGTTCCGGCTCCTGTGAGACACCAATGCCGCCACTGACCTGATGCAGCTGGAGCTCGGGCAGCGATGCGAGGGGCGGGGAGTGGCTGTGAGTACAGACAAAGCTTCACTCCCTCACCTGCCTGCCACTCGCCTGTTGTGCTACCTGGGTCCTAATGGGCCACAGACTGGTATTCCTCAGGGCCACAGCATCCGTCCCCTCCACAGGACACAGCCTCATGGTCCAGGGAGCAGGAGCCTCATGGCAGCTGTCAGCTGGGAATCTGGCTCAAATCACTCTCCAGAAATAAGGTCAAAGATTTCTCTTTCCTTTCTATTTTCTCTGATACAAGCGGCAGAAAGTTTGTGAAAGTATAAAAGGCAAAATGAAGGCCGTGAGCCAGCACCAGGAGGCAGCTGCCTGGGAATATTCCACAGCCTTCTGGTCCTTACCAACGAGCCTCTACCCAGATGAGACCTCGGAGTATCAAACCCATGTGCAGACCGCCAGGCTCGTGAGCCAACACGGGGAGGAGCCCTCTCTAAAATTACAAATCAGGGGTGGCGCCTGTGGCTCAAGGAGTACTATTTATAAGACACACATTAGAAACCACCTTCTGTCCCAATAACAAATAAACTGTGTGTAAAATGTGTGTGCCCAGGCCACGGGATGCCACCGGAGCAGCTAAGACTGGAAATTCCTCCCAAGTCACTGCATTTTGTTATCAAGGTATATTGCAAAGTTAAAAATGTCACCTGGCTAAAATATACGTGCTATGTAATCACATCCAAGTTAAAAAGCCCTCTGCATTACTATGCATATATACTCAGCAGAATAAGCTGGAAATGTTCTGATTATCACACCAGAATTTTAACACACGCTTCCTATGTGAAGAGAAAAGGGTTAGGAGGAGGATGATTCTATATTCTTCTAAACTGTTTCCATTTGTAAAATAGATTACGGTCACGTGCTAAAGTTTAATTAGAACACAAAATATTTAAGTAGTTGAGTCCAAGGCTGTGGAAATGCACAGCCCAGTCCTAATCACTTTATGGCCACGTGAATCACAGGCCCCCTAAGTGAAGTCTGGGGTGAAGAGGCTGCTTCTGGTTGACAGATTCTGGAGAAAGCACTCAAAGCCGCAGGCTCATCACACAGCTGCTGGGAAGCCCCCTGCAGACCACAGCCCTCAAAGGTTTCAAATGCCTGCAGTGGCGCCGCCTCAGCAGAGGTAACTGTGGTTGTGGGTGATGCCTTAGCACCATGGACGGCCCTCCAGGCCTTGTGCTCTGGATTATGGAGCACAGATGGCGATCTCCATCACGACCTCCGAGATGTCCCTGCAGAGACTCACAGGGCCCTCCCTTCAGACCAGCTCTTCCCACAGAGGACGAAGTGTTCAGTGAGGTTGAGGACAAACAAAGAAGTCCCCAGGATCCCTTCTGTCAGAGGACAAACCGTTTCCGGTAGAATATTCAAGTTGGCACCAAGCACTTGTACACATCTCTCTCTAAAGCAGCGGTTCTCAACCTGTGGGTCATGACCCACAGAAACTGTATTAAAGGGCCACGGCATTAGGAGGGTTGACAACCACTGCTCTAAAGGAAATGCACAGAAAGTTCTTGTGGATTCTGCTGCAGAAACACTCTAATCCTGTGAAGCCACTGAATTCTGGGCCAGTGAGTGACAGCAACAGGGACTCAGGGCCACAGGCCCTCCTTCTGGTGGCTCTGCCCTCCCCAGGGTCTCAGGGCGCCCAGAGTCCAGAAGGCCTGTGGGGATGGGAGGTGGAGAAAGTGGCTCTTCTTCCACTCACTCTTGGCTGGCTGGGATGGGCGGTGCGGACGTCCCCAGGCTCAGGCCACAGGGAACTCAGGCTGTTTCGGGGGCCACCTTCCAACTACACCACTGCACCTCGGAAGGGCATGGGCAGCCTTGAGTGGACACCTGGCTGAACACACAGCGCCACAGCCATGGAGGGGACTGTCAGTGCAGTATGCCACACTGTGGTCTGAGTTGAACACACAGCGCCACAGCCATGGAGGGGACTGTCAGTGCAGTATGCCATGCTGTGGTCTGAGTTGAACACACAGCGCCACAGACACGGAGGGGACTGTCAGTGCAGTATGCCATGCTGTGGTCTGAGTTGAACACACAGCGCCACAGACACGGAGGGGACTGTCAGTGCAGTATGCCACGCTGTGGTCTGAGTTGAACACACAGCGCCATGGACACGGAGGGGACTGTCAGTGTGGTGGGCCATGCTGTGGTCTGAGTTGAACGCACAGCGCCACGGCCATGGAGGGGACTGTCAGTGTGGTGGGCCATGCTGTGGTCTGAGTTGAACGCACAGTCCACGGCCATGGAGGGGACTGTCAGTGTGGTGGGCCATGCTGTGGTCTGAGTTGAACACACAGCACCACAGACACAGAGGGGACTGTCAGTGTCGTGGGCCATGCTGTGGTCTGAGTTGAACACACAGTCCACGGCCATGGAGGGGACTGTCAGTGTGGTGGGCCTTGCTGTGGTCTGAGTTGAACACACAGTCCACGGCCATGGAGGGGACTGCCAGTGTGGTGGGCCATGCTGTGGTTTGACTTGTATGCCCCCAACCCTGATGGTATTCAGAGGCAGGGCTGTTAGGAAGATCATAAGTGATAATAGTGGAGCCCTTGTGAGTGAGATTCCTGACCTTGTCAAATGACGAGAGGGAGCTAGTGCAGACCCTCCATGTGGGTCACCACTGAGGTGCTGAGAGTGGCCCCCACCAGATGCTGACCATGCTGCTGCCTTGATGTGGGACTTCCCATTCTCCAGACTCCTATGAAACTAAGTTATGTTCTTTATAAATTTCCTGGTCTGAGGTACAGGCTGGCAGGAACAGGCTAAGACAGGTGGCAACCTGAGAAGCAGCTGGAGGGGCAATTCTGCCTGCCAGACGATCTCTAACCCACCAGGGCTCCCGGATTTCGGCCCCTCTGGGACCCTGTGGGGCTTCTCCATCACAGCCTTACATGGGGCTCCTTGGACCCCAGGAAGGTGGCCCAGGGGAGCAGGGAGTCTTTTCAAGTCACATCCCAGCTCTAAGAAGGACAGAGTTTCTCTGCTGAGGAACGCTGAATCCCTCAAAGATAAAAATAAAGTTGATATCGTTATCAGAGACAGTTAATTACAACTTCTGCTCTTAATACAGCCACTTTAATCAGGTCACTTGGTCTCAGGGTGTGCCCCCCAGGAGTGGGTCCCAGAACCTCACAGACACGAGTGGAATGTTTTGACGGAGTCTGCCCTTGGCCTGTCACTGAGGACACAGAGCCCCGGCTGCTTCTGTATTGAATTTTATTCACTGAGGACGTCATCTCCCCATCAATCAGCTGCTGCTAATGGGATGCTGACCCCCAACAGTGACAGGTGTGGGGTGCAGGACATGTACCCACCTGCTGGACTAGGGGGTCAATGGGCCCTGGAAGGGGCTGCTCCCTCTGAGCTGAGGAAAGGCTGTTTCTTTTCCATGTCCTGAAAACTGGGTATATTCTGGATCAAAGGATGTGAAAGGGTCTCAGGGGACCTAGGGGCTCCAGAAAACTGTGGGTCTTGGTGTCGACACCATGGGATCAGACTCAGGAGCTCTGGCCACTTGTCCACTTAGCCTCCACCAGCACAGCTAAAAATAAGGGTTGATGACAATTTGATGCAACCCAATTGTTAAAAAGAGCCTGTTAGGGCCCTTCCCGGCTGTGAGGGGGAGTTCGTCCTGAGGGCTGACCCCACTCCCAGCAGCTGCGGCACTGGGTCTGGGCCAGGCACACACCAGCTTAGATCCCATCAAAGGACATCTGTCTGGCATGCTCCCCTAGTGGCCAAAATAAACCAGGTAGTCTGTGGCATGTGGGGGAAAGTTCTTCCCAGGACAGATTCCCTGCAGTGATAGCCCCAACCCCTGTAGGGGATGCTCCCCATCAGCACCTTCACAGTCCTGCCACAGACGAGGCAGGCTGGCTGCAGGAGAGACATCCACCTCCTGGCTTCACAAGGATGGAGGAGGTCCTGGGCTCAGTGGACGTCCTGCCCTCAGTCTGGGGTCCTATCTAGAGGCCTGATGTGGCCCAAGGCCTCTGTCCTGGGTCTGTCAGTCCTGTGCCCCATTCCCGCCCTCTGAGGACCCCCCTGAGTCAGACCAGGCAGCTTCTCACACACTCAGATGCACCCTTTCTCACAATCCAATTTTATCACACTTGGTTTTATTGCCGTTTGTGACTGATAAGTAGTTCCCCTGAAAAGGGAAGGAAAATGTTAATCTTAGCAATTTATTCTTTTACCCTCGCAGCTCCCTTAGCGGAATGCCAGGTAATTAACAAGGAAGCCCCAGCCTTACTGTGGAGCACAAATCAGAGGCTCCAACCATCAGCTGTGTCACTTAACTCCTGAAATGTGAAGCTGTGAAATCTAAGTAGGTTTTCAATTTCTCCTAATGTAAAAAAATAGCAATAAAATCAAAAAGTGCAAGAAAAAGAGGAAAAAGTTAGACTCTGGAAACTGCATCCTCCATGAAACTGCATTCGGAGTGAATTATTCCCACAGAGACTTCTCTGTGGAATTGCCTCATATGAGCCTCAGTCTCATACTATGAGACTTTTTAACATACTGAACTTTTATTTAAAAAAAAGAAAAGAAAGAAACACCTCCTGAGTAGCCCAGTGGAGGCCTGGCGATGCCGTAGGGAGAGGGAGCCGCCCTCTGCAGTCTTCCCCGCACACTTTTTCCCTGGCCTGGGAGTCAAGTGCTTCTGAGCCCTCCGGGGCCACCACGGGAAAGCAGCCAGTTGCCAATGCCAGTTGCCAATGCCAGGACACCTGGGCTCGCAGGCTCAGCTTACACAGGGCTCCTCCTTCCCAGAGGCTGCACAGGACACCAGAGCCTGTGCGATTCCCGGGATGGATACAAAGAGTCCAGGATCTGGCCCTGACTGAGGGCCCCCTCCCTAGGCCTACGGCGTTTCACAGGGTACGGGGCCCCCCAAGGAGCCACACAGGATGCTGAGATGTGCAGCCTCAGGGACCACAGGCTGGAAAACTGGCTAGAAGCTCTGTGTTTAGAAATGTAAAGTGAAGACAGTGTTCCAAGGATGCTCTGGGCAATAGCTGGACCCCCCACCTGGTGTAGCCCAAGGTCAGCAGAGGCAAATTGCAGGAAGGCTGGATGGGTCACCAGGAGGCCTGGCCTGCTGGTACTGACAGCCCAGGGAGGGCGGGGTCCATCTGTAGAACACACATCCTCTTGGAGAAACGATGCCCCTGCTCCAAAGGGAGGCCAGGAGGAAAGGCAGAACCCTGGGGTGGCTACGAGCCTGGCCCTGGGTAGGCTCTGAGTGCAGAGGCCACTACTTAGAGGGGGGCAGCAAGCTCAAGAGGGAGCCCCGTGACAAGGACAGGCGTCCAGGCAGCAGGTGCGCTGGGCCACCCGGCCCCCTCTCATGAGGGCTGTGGGGGGTCAGAGCCAACATGGCCAAAGCTCCATTTCATACCCAAATTATTAAAAATACTGTGTAAAATTAACTTCACGGGGAGCATGTATAGTACCTGTAAATTACCTTCACGGGGAGCATGTACAGTACCTGTAAATTACCTTCACGGGGAGCATGTACAGTACCTGTAAATTACCTTCACGGGGAGCAGGTACAGTACCTGTAAATGACCCTCACGGGGAGCAGGTACAGTACCTGTAAATGACCCTCACGGGGAGCAGGTACAGTACCTG
>NW_003852470.1:2111075-2112975 GCF_000181295.1 Otolemur garnettii | reverse complement strand
CTGTAAATTACCCTCACGGGGAGCATGTACAGTACCTGTAAATTACCCTCACGGGGAGCATGTACAGTACCTGTAAATTACCCTCACGGGGAGCAGGTACAGTACCTGTAAATTACCTTCACGGGGAGCAGGTACAGTACCCATAAAGCACAGTGAACTTTGCGTTTAGACTTTCATCCCACCTCTAAGACATCTCATTGTATTTATGCAAATATTCCAAAATCTGAAAAATATTCAAAACACTTCCAGTTCAAGTATTTCAGATGAGGGATGCTCAGCATGTCACTCTTTCTCGGCCTGGTTTTAACAAATAGGTGAAAATGAGAAAGATCGTGAACCATCTAAGTGGAAACACTAAGTGTGCTTCTGATTTCTGGTCTAGCGTCAGACAGGGTGGAGGCTCGGATCACGACTGGAAACAGGAGCTTTATTCTAACAGCATTAGGGAATCATCATCAGAACAGACATTTTATGCACACACTCTATTATCACAAATGTAGACTGTCTAAATAAATTCCCTTTAACTACAAAATACACACAGCCTTTGCAGACTGTGGGTTCTACTGACCTCTGAGTAATCACTCTCATGCTACAGGGCGTGACGGCCTCACCTGTCTTCCCAACACAGAGACAAACATCATGTCCCCACAGGGAAATGATTATTATATTCTATAATGATTTATGTAGTTATTAAAATAAATTATGAAACAAACTAGTTTATAATTATCTAAATATAATTACTTAAATAACTTCAGACTGAAAGTAGACTTTATGATAATAGTTTCTAAAAATAAACACTTTAAAAATTAATGTTTAATGTATCATAATCATAATAAGGTGCCACCCCAACCAGCAAGATTACCGATATAGTTTACTACCTAGAAATACAGTGTTCATCAATCGTACCATCACATTATGCCACCAGGTTAGTGACACCAAAATAATTTCACTGGTTGATCATACTAATAGAAATGAGAACTTAAAAATCTAGAAAAAATTTCTCCTAGTCTACTTTTCTTTCTCTTTTTTTGCTACACAACGAACATAAGTGAGATAAAAATAGCCTGGAGAAAAACAGAAGAGCAGCTGTGAAATTCAGGATAATACCAGATTCTCAAGTGCTCTGCCATGCTCTCTCGCTCGCACTCTCTCTCTCTCTCTCTGATTATTGCTGTAATCTAAGGAAAACCCATTTTCCAGATGAGAAGGCTGAGGTTTGGAAGCATACAGCTTTCCCTGGGGTCTCACAGCCACACAGCTGATGTCAATGCAAAACCCACAGCTCATGCCCCCTATCCCCCCGGACCCTTCAGTGTCTGCTGGAGACAGAGCCAGCTTGCTATGACGTGTCCCCATCCCAAAGCCCCCTGAGAAGGGAGACACCCAAATGGTCCGGACTTCCTGGGGAACACAAGAGGAAGCAGACACAAAGAGAAAATCCCCACTGGGCAGGCTTCCTGCAGTGTGCAAAGTGATTTTCACCTCCTGTCTGCAGCTTAGAAGACAAGGAACATGCTTGGCTTATCAGGCATTTGGGGGTCACCCTGTGTCCCGAGGGTCCCACAGGCCTTGTCAGCTCCTCCCCCTCTGCTTTCTCATCACTCCTTCCTTCCGTTTTGCTAACATCCATCAGGCCCGGGTTACACGGCACCTTCTGCGCATTGGTAATAAATTATATTCTCAATCAATAACTCATTTTCCAAAAATTAGTTTGTGAGCAGCAGTGCACGGGCCCCGGTAAAATTGAGAAGGCCCTGCAGACGTCCAGAACCCCAAGCCCTGCCTCACATCCTTGCTGTTCCCTGCACTCCCCAGAGCACTGAGCCCTGCCTCACATCCTTGCTGTTCCCACACTCCCCCAGAGCACTGAGCCCTGCCTCACATCCTTGCTGTTCCCACA
>NW_003852470.1:2101908-2111055 GCF_000181295.1 Otolemur garnettii | reverse complement strand
TGCTGTTCCCACACTCCCCCAGAGCACTGAGCCCTGCCTCACATCCTTGCTGTTCCCACACTCCCCAGAGCACTGAGCCCTGCCTCACATCCTTGGTGCTTCCCACTCTCCGTATGTGGTGCTCCCATGAACTTTAGCATTTGCATTTAAGGTCATCATTCACACACACCCCCTTGTGACTCAAACCCATGTGGGGGCTTCTGCGCCATGATTCTCCAATGCTGCCTGCAGCCCATGAGGTTGTGCTCTGGGAAGGCAGTTGAGGGGCCCTGGGGACGTTACCTAGGCCCTCTCCACTGAGGCACAACAGCCCTGTACCAGCAAGTGTACTGGAGATGGGGTGGCAGAGGCCATCCTGGGCCAGAATTAAATTAGATGCCTGGAATCACGACAGCAAGTAAGAGCCATGGCAAGACAAGGCACCTCAGCATGGGGCCAGTCACAGCGTCCCCCGTCAGACTGCCCCGACAAAGTACAGGGCTCCTTGCCTCAGTCCCCTTCCCAGCATTACGCACACATCGTGGCAGGAACTAGATGTGCCAGGACATCTTGTGTTCTGTAAGCTGCCGTGACAAGTAACGCCCCAGTTCCAGCACTGTCCTCATTCACAGCCTGGCACAGGTGAGTGGACAGCCCCAGCCAGGAGAGCTGATGCTTCAGCTGAAGGAGGACGGTGCCAGAAAGACTCTAGGTGGCTTCTTTCATGCATATAGGCTGCCTCACTGTCACTCTGAGAGCATCAGCTTCCCTAGATGCAGCACAGAATTGCAGGTGTGGGGGAAAGAGGCCTCCAGGAAGTAGACTCAGGCTGAGAATGGGCTCAAGGGGTACCAAGGACCAGGCTGGCAAGGACGCTTGGCCACGGTCACGTATTGCATACCTGGCAGCTGGCAGCATCCATTTCTCTGATGAGAAAGTATTGTGCGAGGACTGTAAAATGTGCAGGCAATCACATAAACAGAAATTCCCACCGAATTAATTCCTCTGTAAAAGCGTCTTTTTGCTCTTGCTGAGAAGATGCATGCCAATCCATGGATGTTTCTCTTATTTCTTTCCCAGACTCAGGAAGCAACATGATAAAACATGATGACACTAAGGTTCTGTGCACACAAGCACAGGCATCTCTCCCTGAGGGCTGATGTCCTGGGCGGTGCAGGAAGGGTGCTCCAGAGAGAAACTTCTCTGCCCCTTCCAACTGTGTGACTTTGGGAAAGATGCTTAACCTCTCTGTGCCTCAACTTTCCCATCTGCAGATGGGATCATAACAGCACCTCACTGGCCCTTTCCCGTGGGGTTGCAGGGAGACCCAGGTGAGCATTTAGAGCCGTGCCTAACCAAAGAAAGGAACAGGCAGTGATTGTGGTTACTATGATTATTCTCTAATGGGATTATGTAAAAATTTCACAGAGGAAATCTAGATTACTTTGAGGGAGCAATTTAGAATCATGAGTTGGCTCAAGAAGAAGAAGAACTCTATTTTCAGAAGCAGCTTATGATAGTCCCACTGTGAAAATCTCCCAGCTGAGTTTAATTCTTGGTTTCATCCTCAGCTGAGCAAAGCCCAAAGCCACACGGCACTGGATTTTATGACCTCAGTGGGCAGTGTGACCCAGTTGTCCTAATCTCCCAGCATCGGGCTACCATCCTGTCACCCTGGGACTGAACCATCCATGCACCAAACACCAAAGCGTGGCTGGCTGGGCTTGCACCTGTCTCCTTCATCCTGCTGCACTCACTGGCACCGTCTCAAGCCAGACACAGACACAAGGTAAAAACAGCCCCCACTGCCTGTAGGCCCAGGCATAGCTGATTCTGCAAGGTTGTAATTCTAAAGTAGTGAAGGTGGCATACTTGGTGGGGTCCACATCCTTGGCCTGAAGTTAAGGGTGTCACAAGTGTATCAGGGGAAACTCCATTTACACAGCCCAAATGCATGCCGGGAAATTCCATTCATCTACACTAGACATCTGCAAGATCAAGATGATTAGGTCTTAGCCAAGGTGTCCATAATTAAATCTGCCTCCAAAGTGGGACGATAAATGAAGAAACTAAGGTCCCAGGTGATTTCACAAATGCACAAAGATGGCTGTGGAAGGCCTTGGTTATCCTGAAATCACCATCTCCACTTTACAGCCCAAGACTCTTAGTTACGCCTGCAACCACCACATTAGTTCTCTTTCTGAGAAGCTAATAAAACTATAATTAATGTTCAAATGCTACTGGGCAAGCACATGTGCAAATAAAAGCCATTTACACTAAGAGACAAAAGCAATAGGCTGAGGAGTCAGAACGGTCCAAGGCAGGACTGCTGGAGTCAGAACGGTCCAAGGCAGGACTGCTGGTGCAGCCCCGGGAGACGCGTGGTGGGAAGTGTGAGGGAGGCCCTGTGAGTGGAGGGGCTGCACCCTGGAGCACGTTGACAAACGCCCTCTCAAAGCCACCGTGTGACCCTCAGATATACTCATCAGCCCCCAAGTGCCCCTTTCTGCCCCTTTGAGGCAGGTGGCCAAGGAAACCATTTCCTAATCAACAGCACAGTGACGATCTCACGCTGGTCCCAGGGGCTAAGGCCTGGCTGCAGACTCTGGGGTAGAGGAGCCTCCCTCCCTCCAGCGGCCACGCTGGTGACCAGGGGATAGCAGACTCTCCCAACCCCTGATCTGTGGCACCCCAGAGAATGTCCCATGTCAGGAGGAAGACGGAGAGTCCAGACCATGCTGAGTTAGCACCTGCACACTGGCCCACACACTAGAAACCCAGGGGCTTGCTTATTGGAAATGTCTACAGAAATTCGAACATAGAAATGGATATAATTGGAGCAATAATTCATATTATAAAATTATTCTTCATTAGGACCAGATGTTTGTAAACTCCCGTAGGTATTTATCATGATTCTTCAAATTCTTGGTCAAGTATCAGTGAGCAGCTAAGCCCTCAGGGGCCAAGAGCCCTACAGCCTGGGTTTTGATCCCAGGTCAGTGGGATCTGTCTGTCCATCTGGCCTGATTGTGCCTTGGTGTCCACATGTGTGGAATGGAGATGCTCTGGAGATGCAGGGTTAGTTTACACAGAGCAGTTAGGTCAGCCTCTGGCCCCAGGTTAGCCCTGAGCAGCACACTCAACTCTCCCATCCTGCTCAGTGTGTTTTCTGGAAACACCTGAGATGCAGGAGCCCCGAACGTGCCCTGTGGGAACTCAGTTCCACAAAAGCTGAGGGCCACATGCTGAGCTCTGCACCATCCTGGGGGTGAGGCAGGAGGGCGCACTGCAGCCTGCTGGGTCCTGGGGAGGTGCTCACAAATGCCATTCTGTCTATAGTGAGGACAACTCTGATGACAGTGGGTGCAATTTAACCTAACAGAGAGTCCTACCTCTGTGAGGATGGGAATGTGCTTGTAATGTTCAAGAACACACGCGGACATAATCAGTAGAACAGTAAGCACGGTGACCCCTGACTGCAGACTGGACAGCCACTTGTGAACTCACAACCCCTGCACAATGCTTCCTGCTGTCCTCTGTAGGGGCCTTACAGAGCCCTTTGTGGGAGGGCTCATATCAGAGGCCAGCAGGGCTGTCCCGGCCTCACAGAGGACATCTGTCCTAATCTGGTCCCTGAGGCCCCTGTCATCTCCCTCTCTCCAGATGCCCCCCCATGCCTGGGACCCAGGTCAGGACCCCCCCGACCCCTGTCTGTGTCACACCTTCCTGGGACCCAGGTCAGACCCCCCCCAACCCCTGTCTGCGTCACATCTTCCTAGGACCCAGGTAAGACCCCCCCCCCAAGACCCCTGTCTGTGTCACACCTTCCTGGGACCCAGGTCAGACCCCCCCAACCCCTGTCTGCGTCACATCTTCCTAGGACCCACTGCTCACTTCTTCCCTGGGACCCTGTCGGAGCTGGCACCTTCTCAGCAGCACTCACGGCTGCTCCCAGCACCTCTGTGCCTCTTGGTTCATGAGGTTCTTCTCTCCCAGAGTTGGACCCCCCCTTTTAAGAAACTAGCACTTCTATATACACTTTTTGATAGCAGGCCGTCCTCCCCGTATTCACCTGCTATGCTCACGTCACCTGAGCATGGAGGGGTGGGGATGTCCTTATGCCCTTCAGCAGCCCTGCGAGGGAGAGCTGGGCTGACACAGGAAGGCAGCATGGGCTCCGTGTACAGGATTCCCAGCCCTTAGGTTATCTGAAGACGGGGTGGGGGGCGGTGGAGGAGGGCAGGGGGACAGCCAGTAACTCCAGACAGCAGGAACCAGTCCTGGAGGAGGCCACCTCATAGTCCTTGCTAGACACTGGAGGGGGCAGACCTGCTAACCAAAAGCCAGGGGACAGCACTGACATTTAATTGAATCTGTTGTACATATTTAACATTTACCCCTGTTCTGTGCCAGGTGCCCCTCTGAGGCCTCCACAAAGGTGGTCCCCTGGAATTTTCATCCCAGCTCTATTGGTGGGCCACTATCACAGTTCCCATTTTCAGATGGACAAGCCACTGCTCAGGGAAAGAAGGACCTTGTCCAAAACCATGTGGCGGAAGAGCAGCCCAGGCCAGACTGACGTCCACTTCTCCCAAGTGGGACACACTCGCCCCAACACTCCTGTCCAAGGCTACTTCATTTAAAAGCCGTGCTGGCCTTGACCCACCAAGGACTTCTTCTCATTTGAAAACCTCCAGATCGTAAGTTCTCCAAGGCTCTTTCTAACCCTGCACACCCATGATTCCGGCGCTGAGTCCACATCTCCCCACGGAGCACCAGAAATGAATGGCTAATCACTGAAGATTATTTTTAAGTTGATGGAAGCATTTTAAATTGGGAACTCACCACCAGATAAACACATCAACCACCAAGAGAAAATTACCTTAAAATGTATATTTAAATATAAATGGAAATTTTCAATCCTATCTAGTTTGATTAAAATGGAATAAACATAATTGGCGAAGGTCTAATTCTCTGTGGAGGCTCCTCGTTCACTGATGGGATGATCAGATCTGACAGCAGAAACACAGAACTGAGCCCAAACCACCACCGCCGGAAAGAGACTGAGGGAGGGGAGGGAGGCTGGGAGGAAGTGGGATGGGGGAGAGCAGGAAGGAGGGTGGCAGGGACCGAGGGCTAACTCAGACCCCCAAAACAGCAGTACTCTGAAGAGTGCCCTAAGGGAAGTGGATCTAGCCATGCTCCAGGGAAACACGAAAGCCTTTTCCATGAGGAAATTATATGACCAAGAAAAATAGAGACCACAGTGGAAAGCACAGTGACACCAGTGTACTGCTTGTCAGAGCTGAGTGCTAAGCAGAACTCTGCCACAAACACAAGCTGAGGTGTGGACACAGAGCTGCCTGCTGTCCTCGCTGCCCACCGTCCTCCCTGCCCACCATCCTCACTGCCCGCCGTCCTCGCTGCAAAGCAGAACCTGGCCAGAGCAGGCATGGGCTGGGACAGGAGCTACATCAGTGTGCAAACTGGAGGCGGGCTGCACAGAATTGATTTGTTTTAAATAAAAGTCAGTTTTGCATTAATAAAACCCAGCTGGGTGTCATCAGCTAGTCAGTCCCTGTTCTCTCTACGCCTACTCAAGATGGAGAAATAGAAAAACAGTCCTCAGGGGATGACCCAGAGACAGAAGTGGGTCAGGTGTGGTGAGAGGGAGAGGCTGGGGCAAAGTGGCCTCAGAGCCTGAGGCCCCACTTTGGATGCACCAGGCCCCTTCCACTGCCACACCAGCAGCCACCTGCTCTTTCCACGGCCTGGATGAGGTTTTGCTTCTCCAGGGTTATTCAGAGAATCCTGGGAGAACATGAGCACTCCCCTGCTTTGAGACTCTGAGCACATTTCTTGGTGTCATCCTCACGTGTGATGTCGTAGAGGACACAAAGACTTGCAGGGAGGACCAGGACCAAATTTCTGAAGCTTAAAAATGATCTTTTTCTCTCTATTTGGGCCCTCATCAGGGACAGACCTGACCTAGTGAGGAACAGAAAATGGAGCTAAGAAGATGGCCTGCCACTTGGCACAAACAGTAGCCTTGCACCTCTGCTGGCCATGGGGCACACAGGGACTGGTGGCTTTTATAAAAGGCATTTTGTGCCAATCCACAGCACAGGGATGGGAGGAGGATACATAGGCCTCAAATCCCTCCAAACAGTCTGGGAGTGGAAGTGCTTCTGACGCTGCTCAGGGACCATTCAGGGACCATGAGACCATTCCCAAGTCCCACTGCAGTAGCAAGGGGGAGTCGAGACCTCTCCCCAGGTCATATGACTCCAGCCAGCAGTGGCGTATCCCTCTGGCCACCTTGCCCTCTCACCCCCTCCCCTGTTCTCCACCCACGATGCCCATGGTTCGTGGGCTGACATCTCCATGTGGGTGGCAGAGTACAGGGGAACCAGGTCCCCATAGCAGAGCTCTGAGCCTGGATCCTGGCCTGGTCAATGCCCAGGTGTTGGTAGGGAACTCCTGAAATCCAACTGCCTGGCCAATAATGGCACTCATGTGTTTGGAAACCAGGGTGCGGACCAGAAATGAAGGCAGGAGGCAGGGTAGAAATCTCCCTCTCTCTCTGCCACACTGAGGTTTGCTCCAATCTGTCCTGCCCAATAACTGGATGATTAGTTAAAGAATGAAACAGACCCAAGGGCAGAAGCAACGGCCAGGCCCGGCTTGGCTTCTCCCATGTGCTGCCTCTCCCAGCAGACCATGCTTCAGGGAAGTAGCGGGGGGAGTGCAGACCTTTACCCAGGGAGGATTCCCTCCCTGTCTCCCTCAGAGCAGGCCCATTGTGCCAGCCGTCACTGTGTCAACAGCACATGGCCTTTGTACATGTCTCTGCGTAGACAACTGTACGTGCTGTGTTAGCAACATGAACACATCTGACAGATACACAAAATCACTAGAAATGCCTGGAAACAGGCACCCTTGCTGGCCAGGCCCAGAATCACCAGAGCTGTATGCTCCCGGCATCCCCGGCCAGCCACCCAAGAACTACGAGAGGATGGTCAGCTGAGAGGGATCAAACTAGAACAGCGGTACCCCAAGGTAAAGAGCAGCAACCACAGCAGTGGGAACAACAAGGCTCACACCTCTCAGGCTCTTCTGGACAGACACGTTCTGCTTCCTCTGGGCAACCAGAGGAAGCCGGCATCTTCTCCAGTGGACTGAAAGATTCTGGGACGGTCCCCGCATCGGGTGGAATCAGCAGAAAAACTCTGGTAATTCAAATAACCAGAGTAGATCAACTCCCCCAAGGAAGGATGGGGCAGATGCAATTGAAGATCCCATCCATAAACAGATGGCTGAGATGTCAGAAATTGAGTTCAGAATTTGGATAACAAATAAGATTAACAGAATGAAAGAGAGGAGAGAATTAGAATTTCAAGAAATGATTCAAAAGATGTCTCAAGAATTCAATGATTTCAAAGATAAAATGACCAAAGATTTTGAAACACTGTGGCAAGAGGTTGCAGCCCTCAAAGATCTGAAAAATATGGTAGAATCTCTCCATAACAGAATGGAGCAGGCAAAAGAAAGGATCTCTGACATTGAAGACAAAGTTTATGAATGTTCCCAAGCACGCAAGGATGAAGATAAATGGAAAGCAAATATGGATTACTCTCTCAGAGAGCTCTGGGATAATTCAAAGAAAACTAATATTTGTCTTATAGGAATCCCTAAAGGCAACGAAGTGGCTTCACAAAGCACAGAGGCTCTACTTCATGAAATTATGAAAGAGAACTTTCCAGACATGCCAAGAGATTCTGAAATTCAGATAGCAGATAGTTTCAGAACCCCAGCATGACTCAACCCGAACAAGACATCCCCCAGGCACATCATAATTAACTTCACTAAAGTTAATATGAAAGAGAAAATTCTGAAAGCAGCTAGACGTAAGAAAACCATAACCTACAAGGGGAAGAATATTAGAATGACTGCAGATGTCTCTGCTGAAACCTTTCAGGTTAGACGAGGATGGTCATCAACTTTTAACCTCCTAAAGCAAAATAACTTTCAACCCAGGATCCTGTATCCAGCTAAACTGAGTTTCATTTATGATGGAGAAATTAAATACTTTAATGACATGTTGAAGTAATTTGCTATAACTACACCAGCCCTTCAGGATATTCTCAGACCTCCATATAGACCAGCGCAATCCTCCACCAGAAAAAATTTTGATCAAAATTCAATTTCCAGAGTGGTGAAAGGATTAAAGATGTCCTCTGGACTTTTGCAAAACATGATACCCAAAATTACACCAGGTTTATCAATATTCTCAATCAATGTGAATGGCTTAAATTGCCCTCTAAAGAAGCACAGGCTGGCTAACTGGATACAAAAACTCAGGCCAGGTATCTGGTGCATACAAGAATCCCACCTTACCCTAAAAGAATATAGACTCAGGGTGAAGGGATGGTCATCTATATTCTAGGCAAATGAAAAGCAGAAAAAAGCAGGTGTTGCAATTTTATTTGCAGATACAATAGGCTTTAAACCAACAAAAGTAATGAAGGATAAAGATGGACACTTTATATTGCTTAAGGGTAATATTCAATATGATGAGATTTCAATCATCAATATTTATGCACTCAACCAGAATGCACCTCAATTTATAAGAGATACCCTAATAGACATGAGCAACTTGATTCCTCCCAGCTCCATCATAGTTAAAGATTCGAATACTCCTTTGGCAGTGTTGGATAGATCCTCCAACAAGAAACTTAGCAAGGAAGTTTTAGATTTAAACTTAACCATTCAGCATTTGGATTTCATGGACATCTATAGAACATTTCATCCTAACAAAACTGAATACACATTTTTCTCATCGGCCCAAGGAACATACTCCAAAATTGACCACATTTTAGGTCACAAGTCTAACCTCAGCAAATTTAAAAGAATAGAAATTATTCCTTGCATCTTCTCAGACCATCATGGAATAAAAGTTGAACTCAGTAACAACAGACTCATACAAAAACATGGAAGCTAAATAACCTTATGTTGAATGATAAATGGGTCAGAGATGAGATCAAGAAGGAAATTACCAAATTTTTGGAACAAAATGATAATGAAGATACAAGTTACCAAAAACTCTGGGATACTTCAAAGGCAGTCCTAAGAGGGAAATTTATCGCACTGCAAGCCTTCCTCAAGAAA
>NW_003852470.1:2084260-2097596 GCF_000181295.1 Otolemur garnettii | reverse complement strand
CCCCCTCTCTGGACATTCCCCAACACGACCCCCGCGTCCACAGTCTTGCTGGCGTCCCCCTCTCTGGACATTCCCCAACACGACCCCCACGTCCACAGTCCTGCTGGCGTCCCCCTCTCTGGACATTCCCCAAGATGACCCCCACATCCCTGCTGGCTTGGGAAGGGGCTCAGTGGGATTCTTCACTGTGTGTTGATTTCATAGGTGTGTCCAGCCTTTTTTATTCTCTGCCATAAATTCAGAGAAGAGTTGTCTCGGGCCACATGTCAAACACACAAGCACTAAAGACAGCTGCTGGGCGAAGGAAGGGTCTGTGCACACTTTTCATGACATCTGACAACAGTCCTCAAATTACCAGCCCTTGGCCACAGGCTGGGCACCCCTGATTACAGCCTACTGATGAAAGCTCCGAGTAAGCTCAGGTCGAACCAAAATGTGAGTCGCTTTCGTAACTGTTCTACTTTCTCATAAGAAACGCACCGTGCAGGACAGGGGAGATGGACGGGGGGGTAGGGGGTCATGATGTGTGGCACATCTCTTGGCAGTGGGACACAATTATTAGAGGGACTTTAACAGATGCAATCAGTGTAACCTAATTCGTTATACCCTCAGTGGATCCCAAACAATTAAAAATAAATTAAAGAAAAAAAAGAAAGCCACTGCTTTCAGACTCTTGATTTCTGGTGCACAGAATGTGGAGATGTCTGCAGCTCAGACTAGATCAACGTGTCATCTGCAGGAGGTGCCTGGAAGGGGAGATTCAAGGGAAGTTCTGTGTCCCACCTGCCAGGGCTCCCTGACGCCCTTGTGTCCCCTGTCCCTGGACAGCTATGGTGGGGGGCATGGCCAGGCGAGAAGACCTTGGCTCTCAGGGAACACCTGCTCCACACCCAGCTCTGGCCTCAGCACGGGGCTTGGGGAGGGGACCCCTCCTGCACGGCATGAGCCACGCCTGCTGCTTCTCATGAACTCGGTTTCTCTGGGAGACACATCATCCAACTGCTTCTCCATGCTGGAGTGGCCTCTGTTATGCCTGATTCTACCTCTTTCTTCTCAGTGGCCCATAAATCCCCAAACATGCTCTGGGATGGATCCTGAGAACACGCCTGTCCTTTAGTCATCGTGTGTGTCACTGCAGGGTGCTCCTGTCATAAGACCTTTAAGGGGAGCCGCTGCGTTCTGCACCACCCTGCTGCCCACACGTCATGCTGTGTGCCCACCCGAGCTCGGTGCTGTGGGGACTCAGCATCACAGCCTTCCCCACAGCTCTAGGGGCGGACGCCTTCAATGCTCCGTTTAATGTCCTGGATTCACTCTTTCACCAGTCAGCATCAGGGATACTGAGATGATCCGCAGAACCACCCAAGCTGCTGGCGGGGACAGTGGCCCGGGACACGGGCAAAGCTAGGTGGTTCAGTCTTCCCAGGTTGGCAGGTCCGACGGGAGACACACGGATGACCACTCAGAAGAACCCTGGAAGGACTTCCTCTTCCCAGCACAGGGCATCACTGAGGAAGCAGGAACGTGACGAGCCGCTTGGCCATTTGGCACTGTCCCTGCCGCATCTGGTTTGCACTTGAGGAAAAAGAAGAGACACGTCCAGCCTCCTGGACTTACCCAGTGTGTGTGGCTCAAGGAAATGGCTCAGAGATGGAGGAAAGGGCACAGAGACCCGGGGGCCCTGCAGGGCAGGGGGCTGCCACCAGGTCCTGCTCTCAGCTGTAGGGAAGGGGCTCACCTGAGGCCCCTGGGGTATCAGATTGGGCCAGGCCAGGAGCAGAATCTCTGAGTCCCAGCAGTTCCTATGAGTCTAGAAAGCTGCCCAAACCCTTGCTAGTGGCTGAAGGCCAGGTGGCTAGGGTGTGGGGACAGGGAAGTACCTTAAGGGCTGGTCCTAGGCTGCACCAGCTGCCCTGCCCAGCGCCCGACCCTCTGTGTGTGTGGTCTCAGCTCTGCCTTGGGGCCAGGGCCACTGCAACCCAGGGCCACACAGCACCAAGCAACTAGGGACCTGAAGTATGTCTCCTGAGACCCCCATCCGAGGGCCTCCTTCTCCCCACGTCCCCCCAGACTGCAGAGGGAAATGCCTCCCGCCGCGACCACGAGAGGGGAAGCTCCCTTCCAGGCTGCTGCAGGGGCAGGCAAGGCTCAGCCCTCCAGGAGAGGCAGGAGGATCCATGCCCCACACATGGCTGGGTGGACAGCCAGGGACAAGGACAGACCAGCAGTGCTGGTGGCACAACACACAAACAGAGGAGAGGCCCCTTCCTCCTGCTGTGCCTGACACAGAGGGCAGATGGGAGTAGAGAGGTTGGGAAGTATCTGGCCCCCTCACAGGGCCCACAGAGCCAAGACTCCAGCTCACTGCTGCTCGGTGCTAAAGCCATGCTCCCTCTTGCATTTGGGGGAAGACGCTGACGTAGAAAGCAGATTAGCTGCAGCCTGGCAAGGCTGCTTCTGTGGAGGGTACCACAGCCCAGATGCAAGCGTCCAGCGGTAAGAAGTGCAGGGATCAGGCTCTTGCCCCCCGCCACACACATGGCCAGCAGCCCGACTCAGAGGACATTGGGCACCTGCTCTTGTACATGCAGTAAGCTGCCCCTGGGCAGAAAGGGGAGATCAGAGCGAGTCTACACTTTACAGAACCATGGCTTCAGAGATGCCAGCTCAGAGCATGCATTTATGTGTGCTCAGACTTCTGTTTTTATTTCAGACCAAAGATGCACTATAGCTGAGTGCAGGCCCAGCCGCCATTCGCTGGCACCAGGATGTAGATAAATAGGGCAACACATTCGAGGGGACGCCCCGAACCTCACCACTAGCTTGAAGGTGTCTCCTTAAAGTCCTGCAGTGTGGGAAGAACCCCCGACTGTGTCCCTTAAGTGACTCCCACATGTAATGGCCTCTGGGCTAGATTTAAGCTGGACACAAGCACCCATCATCATGAGCACAGCTTCAATATCAGTGACGCCTTCACCATCTTGGTGAGGAGAAAGGACACGCCTCAGATCACACACTCAACTCCAAACACCAGTTCCCTCCAGCCCTAACTTGCCTCGTGAGTTTCTCCAATCAACAAAATTCTCATCTGTCCCAGAGACAGGTGAGTACACTTCCAGAATAGTGGAGAACCCAGAAAACGTTTGGGTTTTCAAGTTTTCCGTCGGAACCTTACAAATCAGGATTATAGCCGTGAAAACCAGCATTTGGGAGATGCGGGTTTTCCTGTTTGCGGCTGAGGAGCTGAGACGTGGTCTCCATGCAGACAAGGACGGGAGGTGAGCGGCAATCAGAGGAGCAGCTGGCGGAGAGATGTGCCCAAATCCAATTTCAAGGCATTCAAGGTAAATTAGCCACACAGTAAATACATGTAATCAAAAATAATTATAGTTTAAGAGTGTAAATGCCCAGGAAACAAAAACTAGGTTCATTCTGAACAAAAAAATACCCTGTTCTTGCCTGGAGCTAGATGGGCAGATAAAGTGCTATGTTTTCATGTTTGTGTTAAACCTGGGGGAGGGGGAAGTGTCCTGCCTCAGCGTGACAACATGGAAGTACAGCAGAGTCTTCCTCACTCCCACCAGGGCTCACCGGCCTCCCTGCCTCTGGCCTCCTCCCAACACAGGGCTGAAAATTGATTTGGCCCCACCCTCTCAGCCCCAAGAGAGGACAACCCCCGTTCAGAGACCCATTCTCCACTGTGTTCTGTGGTGTGGCCGCTGCCCAGGGCAGTGAGATTTGTTTAATGTGCCATTGCCACAGTAGGAAGCAGCCCAGTGCCCACACTCCAGGATGGCTCTGACTCCACATCTGCCAGGGGTGGTCCTGGGAACCACAGCCCCAGAGCTGTTCTCCAGGGTCAGGCGTGGGGTCAGCACAGTGGGAGAGCTGGGGGCACCCAGGACTGAGTGGGCAGAGGTGGCCCTAGGCTTTGGCCAGCTCCAGGATGGCCTGGCTCTCCTTGCTCTTGGGGTCTGGGAGAGGCAGAGCATCCAGGGCCCTCACCCCAGGGAGACCCAGGACAGCAGAGAGACCCAGGACTGCCCTGCCCAGCCCAAGGCTAAGGATGGGAAGCAGCCTGTCCACATTCATAGGAAAGAAGGGGGTGGGGACGGATCACAACTACGCAGCAAAACATGGAAACCCGTGTTGCAATTTGCATTCTTTGATTATTACTGAGGCTACACTGACTCTGTGTTTTATCAATGTATGAATTTCCCCTTTCTTGATCCTTTTATTCATATTATTTATATTTTTATAAATCGGAGATCGTGTCACGTCTGGCACCAGCAAGCAAACGAGGTCTGATTACCATTGAAGTCCCCCAGTCTGGGCTTTGGTGGCTTTTTTCTTTCATTTCTACAATTTACTCATCTTTTTCCCTCTGGATGTTTTCCCTGGTTAGCACTGATTTTTATATATAACTTTATAATCCATTTTTAATGCTACATTAAAACATAAATTTTGAAACTATCAAAATATATTGCAGAGAAAAGAGAATCTGTCATTTTAATCTCCATTAAACTTTTAAGAAATGTTTTAACTCCTCTCTGTCTGGATGTGGTTTGTCCCAGCAACCTCCTGTTGAAATCTGGTCCCCAGTGTGGCTGTGCCAGGAGGGGGAGCCCAGTGGGGGGCATTCCTCTCCCTCTCTGAGTAGTGAGTGGGTCTCACTCTGCAGAGAGGGAATGAATTTGTTCTCGGGTGAGTGGGTTGTCATAGAGCCAGGACAACCCTCAACCTTTGCACCTCCGGGCATCAGCTTCCTGGTTGACCTCCAGCCACCCTGTGACACAGCAGAGAAGTCGTCCCCAGAAGCCACACAGACTCTGACGTCGGGCTTCCTGAACTTCCCAGCCTGCACAGCTGCCATCTGAACAAGACTCTATCCTTTACAGACAGCCCACTCCCAGGTATTCTCTTGTAGCAACAGAAACAAAAGAGGAAAACTCCTTAAAAACTCTCGGAAGCAGGCCATCAGGTATTTTTGTTTCGGTTTTATTTCCTACTAGTCTACCAGCCCATTTTATCTGAGGCAGCCTGTGCTGTCAGAAAGACACTCGTGGGAGATCGGCTAATTTTACTAATGCAATTTCATGAATCATTGCCATTACAAATAATATTTTTGCAATTCATCACTAGCTGTTAGGCAACCAAATTCTCAGAATGATGGGATGAAATATAAAAACTATGGAGCAAAACTATTAAAACCTTTCTTGGAAAACTTCTGAGAGAACTAGTGGTTCCTGGGCTGACAGCAGGATGGCTCAGGAGCTGGAGAGAGCTGACCGCAGAATAGCCTGCAGCCCTGCAGCCAGCCTGTGAGGGCAGGAGCACATTCACTCCCTCCTGGTCCAGAGGGTGGACCATGGCCACCACTGGAGGGACATCATTGAGACATGTTGCTGGTTCTCTGGGCCGGGACAGTTGGACTAAGCAGAGAGCAGGCTGCTGTAGGAGGTGGCCACAGCTCCTGACAAACGGAGAGTCCAGCCAGATGCACCAACCCCAGACACCACAGACAGGCTCCTGCATCTGCTAGGGGTCACTCAGGTTTACGGATTAAATCCGTAAAACCAGCACCCACAAAAAACTCTGTGCCTGGGGCAGTTTATCTTTCAAGTATACTGCCAGAGTAGCTTTCTAAGAGAATTTCAATGATGCCATGAATAAAAGATGGGTGTTTCACCTGAGGAAGGGTGGAAGCTGGCTGCTTTAGACACAAACCTCCAGAGACACAGCTTTTCTTCCCAGGGCTGAGAGAAAGAGCTTTCTGGAAAGCCCTGGCAGAATCTCTTCAAAAAGGAGGCAGGGGCTTAACTTTTGGCTCAACAATTCCATTTCTAGGACTCTGTCCCAAAGCCAGTGTAAACAAGAATAGAGATTTGTATATGTATATGTACAAATATGTTATTTGTAACAGTAAAATGTAACTATGAAGTTACTGATAGGCAAGTAATCTAACAAATGATGAGGCGTCCAAATTATGGGATATTCTGTTGCACTTCACAGAAGTCAAAATCTACTTATATGGAGAAAATTCCAACAAAAATTGCTAAAAAATCAACATATAGGGTGGCACCTGTGGCTCAAAAAAAAAAAAAAATCAACATATAGAGCAACAGTTGTAATGCCCCTGTCTGTATGAGCCAGCAGGACCTACAGGTGTCTGTGGACAGAAAGAGACCTAGGAGGGGCCGCCAAGGCGGACAGTGAGTGCTGCTAGCCCTGTGGGGACAGCCGAGTGTGTCGCCTCAACTTCTGTTGTGTGTGAATGGTAGACAATGAAAATGCACCATCCATCCCTTTAAAAACAGCAGTAAATCCCTGTAGAACATCCTACTGCAGACATGTGCCTTAACTGTAGCGTGACTGCAGTGCCACAGTGATCTCTGAGATGAGCCAATTAGAGACGTTTCACCTCAGTTTCTGTGCCAGGCAGTGGGTCACTCCAGAATCCCTTATCAGAGCCCCCAAGGTCAGGGCGATGTGACCTCCTCTCTCCCAAGACGCTGTGCTCCCTGCTCCCCTAAAGCCCTTCAGGCTTTCCATCCTGTCATCAGCTAGTGGAGACGGGTCCTCTGAGCTCACACGCGAGGGGACCACATGCCTCAATATGGGCCCTAAAATCCATCCAGTGGCTCTAAGTTAGCTAACCCTGCCACTGTTTTAAGAAATTGAATAAAAACAGCCATTTGTTCACCAGCCATAGGACTCAGTCTCAGAATAGCAACAGACCATGTGCTGGTGCCCCATGGCAAGCACTGCACACCCAACTGTCTGTGCAGGCAAGATTTCACACCTGCACGGCCTGCAGCCTGCTCTCCTACTCAGCTTGTCCGTAGTTAAAAATGCCATCCATTCCCTTAAAGCCATCCACACAAGGAGACGTGCTACGTCCCTTTATCAGCCCCCCCAGGGCGAGCCCCCCACTACCCAGGGTTACCATGTCTACGGTGAGACCGCCTGGAGCTCACACTCTGAGGAGGAAGCACCCAGGCAGGTGAGAGCGGCCAACTGAGTTTGAGACTCATCCTAGGAAACGTTCCTGCTGAACATCACCAGGGTCACCCTCCAGGTGCTCCCCTCGGGGAGCTGTGCACTGATGTCACCTTCCAGGTGCTCCCCTCGGGACCTGTGCACTGATGTCACCTTCCAGATGCTCCCCTCGGGACCTGTGCACTGATGTCACCTTCTAAGTGCTCCCCTTGGAGAGCTGTGCACTGATGTCACCTTCTAAGTGCTCCCCTCGGAGAGCTGTGCACTGATGTCACCCTCCAGGTGCTCCCCTTGGAGAGCTGTGCACTGATGTCACCCTCCAGGTGCTCCCCTCGGGGACCTGTGCACTGATGTCACCTTCGAGGTGCTCCCCTCGGGACCTGTGCACTGATGTCACCTTCCAGGTGCTCCCCTCGGGGACCTGTGCACTGATGTCACCCTCCAGGTGCTCCCTTCGAGACCTGTGCACTGATGTCACCTTCCAGGTGCTCCCCTCGGGAGCTGTGCACTGACACCAGCACCTAGTCCACCCTTCAAAGCAATTTTGGAACCATTTTTCTGGAATGGCCATCAGCTGTCACCAAAGTCAGACAATTAAGTTCGAGAACTGGCCATAGAAAATGCGCTCAGATGTTCCTGCTGGTGCACAGGGAGCTCCAGTCTCATCTGTCCACTTTGCCTGGGTTGATGTTGTCACACACTTTACCACACGCACAGTCCGAGTCACCTTCTGCCCTGATGGCTCTTTCTTTGCAGCCATAGCATGTGCCTTCCTGGGGCCACCTTTGCTCCAAACTCTGCAGGGGCCTGTCCACTCCGAGCGCAGGAATGCCCTGGAAATCCCACAGAGGCCCAGCTCCCTGCCCCGTCTCCTGCCCCTTCCCTCGGCCTTCTTGCTAGCCTGTGAGCAGGGCAGGCTCAGCTGACCTGGGCCCCTGTACTCCGTCCCCACTATTCAGCCAAACCACTCAGCCTGTAGGCTGTGAGCCCACCTGAACCCTGTGGCCAGAGCCTCCTGTATTTGCTATAAGGCTGCACCTGAGCTTCCCTCTCTCACCTCCTCCACAGCCTCAGGCACTTTCTGTGACACCTCATGGGACCCACTGACCCCAGAGCACTTAGGGCCTCTTCCCTGGAGGGCAGAGACATTTCTGCTGTTTCTCAAGCTTTTCCAAGGACCAGAATCAGCTCCTGGCACTTAGTAGGCACTTAACAAATATTTATTGGAATAGGTATGTGGATAAATGAGCAAACCGGCAAAGATGAATGCCCACACCACCCAGCTCGGCACTTTAACTACATTGTATCAGATTAAGTAAAACTGCAGATGGGCAGTTTCAAGGACTCTCAGAATATTTCATTATTTTAAATAGTACTTTAAAACAGTGTTAAGGAAGAGGTTAATCTCTGAGGCATATCCAAAGACAACGTGCTTCTCCCAGAGGGTTGTCAGTGGTGTTCTCATCCTCTGGAGGATGCGTCTCATCATGACGCCGGGGGCCGTGAAGTGCAGTCCACGTCCTCCTATCTGACGGCACAAAAGAGCAACAAATATTTGCTGAGTGAAGGGAGGGTTGAAAGTGCTGCCCTATGTACTGGACTGAGCTCCAAGGGAGGCCCAGGGCTCTGCATGTCCATCCAGAGTTTTCACAGATACGGGAGGCACCTGGGGTGGCTTCTTGTTGCTCCCAGAGACACTTCACAGCCTCACAGCAAATGCGTGAGTAGGGCAGCTTCGAGGATTTATATTGAGATAAGTTGTCCTAAAAAGCCAAGAACTTTATTGCAGGTTTGCAAAAGGATGGGGATGGAGGCAGGGAGGGGCTGGCTTCCTAGTGGCCAAACGTGTGGCCCCACTTTGACAGCCTTCCTGCCTCTCTGCTCGAGAAGCTGGTCCAGGGCTGGGAGGGTAGGAAAGGCCAGCTCCATGGTCCATTCAGACTGCTTCTCGCAGCAGCTCCCTGCAGGTGGAAGGCCTTGGAGCTCCCATCGGTTCTTTGAGCACATGCACCAGGGTTGAGTGGCACCGTCATCTGTGTGCCCTTGTTTAGGCATTTTATGGATTCTGAGTAGTGGTACTGTATACAGCAGCTCCCCCAGTCCCAACTCAGAGCATTCCTAACAGCAGCATGATGCAAAAATTTGCCACATTTTCCTCAAAATACTATTTGTTTTTTGAGAAACTGAGGAGCCAGTAGAGGCTTCAGGGCCTGCCCCTCCACCCTCTATTCCCTTGGGGTCCCCTGCCCCAGAGCTGGGCTCTGCCCACAGCCCCCTCATTAAAGAACCCACACCAGGGTATAAGGAACAATTGTTGCTCCCCTGGGTGTAATATTTGGAGACCGACTATGAAGCTTTCACCAGAAGGAAGGATTGGCAGAGAAGGCCAGTCCTCCCTTGGGACTGTAGTGTCTGGGCAGGGGTCTACCAGGCAGTGCTCCAAGCTCACCCAGGAGCCATCTGCAGGGGTCTTCACACAGGCTGGCAAGCAGGGAACCACTATAAGGAAGTGATGGGAAAAAGTCTCACCCTGGTAACGATGGCTCCAGAAGTGCTGATGGCTGCATGCTGGAAACAGGCCCTGTACCTGTCCCCAGACAGTCTGCACTTTGTGCAGGTGGGGCTGAAGGGCAGGAGGGGCAGGGCAAGTGGCAGCTCTGACCCAGCACTGCAGTGACTGGACCCACGCCCAGTCTGGCAGCCCCAGCTTGATGGGGCCCGCAGGCTGCTCTATTGGCTCTGCCTGCCACACGGGAAACCTGAGAACACAAATGCCAAAGCCTCCAGCCACATGCACACATTTTCATCTGCTGTGAACCCAGGGGAGCATTTTCCTGGAGCAACTGTCCTTAAGGGTGGTGGGATGGAAGGAAGCATCGAGTGGAGCCAGGATACAGCTTTGTACTCCCACCAAGAACAGGAGGAGTGAGGGGCAGCTGCCCTTTTGAAACGTAATCCCACCCTTTACTTGAGTGTAGTCTTTGGCAGACATGTAAAAAAAAAAAATAAATAAACAATAGTCCATAAAGTGTTTGCTGATATGGGAACCAAAGATAAACAGATAGAGAAGAGGCTGCCACCAGAGACAGCACAGCAGTGCCCAGAATAAAGATGAGAATGAAATGCCAGTGCACTTCTCATCTCCTCACCATAAAGGCACATCCAAGGAAGAATCTGTTGCCTTATTATCTGTTTATTTAGTTATTACTTTAAGGAAAGCTTTTTGCAGATTTTGAGAACTGGTCAAACCATGAAAACAGTTTGGTACTAATCAGAAGCACTCCTGGACACTACCCTTCCTGCACCAGAGCTGTGTTTGCAGGGACTGTCACCCAGAACTCAGCAGCTCAGGACAGGAGGTCACAAGGGGTCAGCAGAGCCACTGGGCAGAGAGGGTTTTACAGGATTGACCTCGAGCCCTGAGACACCGAGTGCCCCAGGAGAGTTTGCCCCCAGTGCTATGGAAACCCTGTCCGGGACCTTCTGCCTGAAGGAGTGTGTGTCCTTATGTCACATGTGGGGATGGCGGAGTCTGTGTCCTTATGTCATGTGTGGGGACCACGGAAAACCCTGCCCGGGACCTTCTGCCTGAAGGAGACTGTGTCCTTATGTCATGTGTGGGGACGGCAGCAGAGCTTCCAGTCAGAGCCAAGAGCTTTCCCTGGAGTGGGGTGGGGTGTCCGGCACACAGCAGAGTGTGTCTGATGGGGTGCCAAGTATCTGGCTGGATGGCTCACAACACGTGACCAGGAAGTAAGCACCTGGGCTTGGGGAGAAGCCCTTACCCCAAGTCCCCTCAGGCCACACAGTCTCTGTGATGGACACCACCCCAGTCCACATGATGCCCAGCCCTTGGGAGCCCTGTAGCCTTTGGCTGAAACCCAAGAGGTTCTGGCCATGCCCATTCCAGAGCAGAGGAGACCCCAACACCCCAAGCCCATCCCCAGGTCTCTTTCTCAACCAGAAAAGAGCAGCCAAGGCCCGTGGGGACACAGTGAGAACCAGGGGCCAAAGAGAGCAAGACCAAGTGAGTGAAGGGGAAGGCTCAGCCCTGAGGAGGGCACAGAGCATGCAGAGAACTGAGCAGAACTGAAATGAGAGAGGATGGAGGGGGTGTAGGGAGCCGAGCAGACGTCACCAGTACCGGGACCAGCAGGGGTGTAGGGAGCCAAGCAGACGTCACCAGTACCGGGACCAGCAGACAGCCACAGTGTGTAGGGAGCGGCACCCGCTCAGGGAGTGGAAGGTGGAAGTAGGCAATACATTTAGAAAACAAAGTTAAGGAAGTCTACCAGAATTGGAAAAAGTAACAGAAGCAAAAAACACATGAGCAAAGAAAGAGAGATAAAGAGAGATGTCACAGCAACTGAGCACTCGCTGGCTGTGGACACAGACTCGTCCCCAGGACCTCAGCAGACAGCCATAGCCCCTCCTACCAGAGAAATCAGAACTGTCCTGGGACGGGTCTTGCTGATGAAGCCCAGTGGGCCTCTGTGGCTCTGGAAAGGGCCTTGTTGGTAACACTGCCACCAGCCACCAGGCACCAGCCTGCAGAGTACGGATTGTGGTGAAGGGGCCTTGTTGGTACACTGCCTCCAGCTGCCAGCCTGCCGGGTAGGGACTGGACCCCACCACACATGGGACCAAGTATCAGCAAAACCTGATTAACGAGTCAAACAAAGGAATCTGCAGGGCAACATTAATTATGGCATCAATCCCTTGGGCAGGGTTGCTGGGCTGAACGGCTTTGAAATTTTTTGAGTTTGCCTATGATTAATTATTTTGGGGGATAAGAGCAGATATCGTAGCTTGTTAATAGGTTTAAAATAATCACTAAAAACAAACCGAGAGAGGTTTAAGGTCTGAGTTTTCTAAGAGCCCCCGCTCTCGTCCTGTGACAGGCCTCCCTTCTCCCAGGTGGCCTCCACCATGGTGAAGTGCAGCTCTCCGAGGGCAGGAGCAGGAGACACAAGCTCAGCCACACCCTGGGAGTCAAATGGCAGGCCCAGGCCAGCATGGGGCCTTCTGAAGGGTCTCTGTGGATGGGTTAAACGTTCTGTCCTCCCAGAGCCACTCCAGCTGAGGGCAGGATACAGGAGGGGCCTGAGGAACTCTCTACCACTCCCATGGGTGTGGCGTGACTCAGAATTCAGGGGCCACACTGGGAAGTAGCAGGAGCCAGGGCAAACTCGACATCCACCCTTGACCTTCAGGACTGACATCCCCAGGGCAGGCGCCTCCCAGCAACACAAATCCAGATGCACAGTCCTGCCCGGAGCACACAGGAGCAGTCACACACTCTGGGGAAGCAAGATTGAAACACAACCAGCAGATGTCCGTTCCAGATGTCATCCTCACCCCACCCAAGGCCCCTGAGCTATCACACAGGGTGCCCTGAGCTCAGGGAGTGGGGTGTGCAGGGAGGCAGGTACACGAGTCCATTCAGCAGGCAGTGAGCACGGGACACCGTAGTATCCCCAGATGCAGAATGAGTGTGAATTATGCACACACATGAACGCATGTGTACACACACACATCACAGGTGGACAGGGGCATGTCTTCATTGGAGCAGTGACTCAGGCCAGGCTTATGCAAACATACCTGTGTCCAGCAGGCTCAGAGTGCCTGGAACATGTAAATTCCTCTCCATGAATCACTCCAAGTCAAGCGTGGTATTCACACCACGCTGGGCACTAGCCAGCACTAGTTTCATCTGCCCGGTGCTGTTCCCTACAAACACATTTTGCAGGGTACGGTTCTGGCTGGGGTCAGTGTCCCCATCAGGGTCGGGGTCAGCCTGTGGCCTCTCCCTGAGTCTTTCCCTTCACTGTCCCCAGTCAATAGCCAAATGATACTGAAGCACCAGCTGGACCTTTTGGGAGCCCAAGTCACATGAATGTGAGGTACAGTGTCTGTGGCAGAGGCTTGTCACAACCTCAGATGGGACAAGAGGGATGAAAAGGACCTTGAAGGGACAGGACCCTCAGGGAGGGACACCTCGGAGAGGACTCAGCCCCTCCCACAGTCCATCTTTGCTCTGCCCACACGCCGGGGCCATTTGCTATTTTACTATTGTTTAAATGGTTCTGAAATCCGATTCCCAAAACAGCCTCCTTCCATCCCACCACTGTCATTGCTCACCCGGCCTCCTGCCATGAGTCATGTCACACTCACACATGTCTCAATTCACTCGTGAAAATCTCACCCAGGCACGATCAGACACACCCGCTCACACCCTCACGCACATCCCTGGACACAGCCCACGGCCCGCTCACACCCGCTCACACACGTCCCTGGACACAGCCCACGGCCTGCTCACACCCTCACGCACATCCCT
>NW_003852470.1:2075151-2078837 GCF_000181295.1 Otolemur garnettii | reverse complement strand
GCACATCCCTGGACACAGCCCACGGCCCCCTTACACCCTCACGTATGTCCCTAGACACAGCCCACGGCCCCCTCACACCCTCACGCACATCTTTGGACACAGCCCACGGCCCCCTCACACCCATCCCTGGACACAGCCCACTGCCCCCTCACACCCTCACACATGTCCCTGGACACAGCCCACGGCCCCCTCACACCCTCACACATGTCCCTGGACACAGCCCACTGCCCCCCAACACCCTCATGCACATCCCTGGACACGGCCCACGGCCCTGAGCAGATCAGAGAAAACCCTGGAATGCAGGGTAGAAATGTGTCCCTTGTTCCCCATGATCTTTGAAATGAGCAAAAAGGATAAAGAAAGATCCACCTTCCAGGTCATACATGAGAAAATGCATTTAATGAGTGTGAAGTTTCTTGGGCACTCAGCAGATGTGGCCACAAGCACTCCAGTCTGATCGCCGTGGAAACACCTCCCAGAGCAGAAGGAGCCAGTTCCACAGAAGCTTCCTGAGAAGCCGGCATCCTCCACAGCTCTTCTGGGCTGCTTTCCACACGTGGCCCTCAGAGGCCACACGTGTTCGGAGCACGGCTGCAGGTGGTGAGAAGGTCAGCAGACATGGGGACTCGAGCCCGGGAGGGAGGCCCCCCGCTCGGCAGCATCCTCCCTCTGTGCCCAGAGGCCATCACGCTCCATGGAATCCTGCTGCCAGCCAGTGGCCTGGGAGTGGGGAGTCACCACAGTGAAGGCATGAGGGGACAAATGAAGCCTCACTGTGAGCACAGGAAAGCTCTGACTTTGCCGGGGAAAGCCCTTCTCATATTTGTTGCTGAGGGAACAACGTGAGGGATTGAGAGTTGCAACCATGGCAGTGCCTCACTAAGATGCCCAGTGCCTGGCACTGGACAAGGGTGGACAGCATGGTGACCCCAGGACATGGAGGAACCACCTTTGGGGAAGGAACAAAGGGAGGGAGGCAGGGAGGGAGCAAGGAGGGAGCACCAACTCTGGCTGACTTTCTCTTGCTGAAAAATGCGTGGTTGGCATTTTTGACACCTTCACCCTTTCCCTGGGTGGTGACAGGAGGCAGTCAGTAGGGAGGGACCTGGCTGTCCCCTTCCCAGGGTGTTAGCCAGAACTAAATACAAAGCTAGAATAGAAATCACCCTCCAACGGCATCACTACAAGAAGAGTACTGGAGAAGCTGCTCTCATAACAAACATGAAGAAATGCAGAAAACAACTTTACAAGCGATTGGGAAGATAATGAAATAAACTTTAAAGTCAGTCGCCTGCTGTGCATATGCACACGTGAGCACGCAGGTACGGCTGACCAACACCAGAGCAGCCCGCGTTCCTGCCTTTTCACAGGTGGTGACTCAGTCTGTGTCCAGACTGCTCCTCTTCCTGGGCTGGGCACTGTCCCAAGGCCAAGTGTCGTCCACCTTGAGTGGCCTTGGTGCTACCCGGGCCTGAGGCGCAGCTGCCCTGGACTCCTCTCCCTGCCCCATCCATCCGTTCTCCCCCTGGCTAGTCCAGGTCAGCTCAGTAATTAGAGCGAGGAGAGAGGACAGGACACAGGAGGCTGCTCTGGTCATCTGGACAGGACACAGAAGGCTGCTCTGGTCATCTGGACTGACCAGGCATACATGGTGGCCTGGATGCAAATCAAATAAAAACACTGCAGGGAGGAGACGGCAACACTCAGCCACATGCTGATGGACGGTCAGTGAGACAGAGGACACTCAGGCTAGGAGGATACAAGCCACTGGTGACCTGGTGGGGAGGGGCCAGAGTTGGCTTGGATCAAGTTCAAAAGGAGACCAGCAAGGAGACACCCGCTGGGAGGGGTTTTGTTCAAGGACAAACGGAGCAGGCTGACAGCTAGGGATGCACCAGGGTCAGACCGGGTCCTTCGTCTGCAGCACTGACCGTCCCATGTGGCTAGTGGCCTCTGTCCACCAGCTGCTCAGGACAAAGGCCTTGAGGTCTCCCTGACTCTGTCTCTCATACCCACAGGCATTCTGCCAGCCAGGCTGCTGTCTGTACCTTGAAGTCTAATCTGAACGCTCCCCTGTCCCCCACCAACACCTGCCTTTATTGCTGGACCCAGCCTCTCCCCAGAGTTACTACAATAGTGCCCTGGCAGCTGTGACTGTCCAAAAGTCAGTCAATTAACCGAAGTCACACACAGGGACACTAAGCCATGACAGCGTCTGCAGGAGGCTGGTCCTGGAGCCCTGGCCTGCCCTGCACTCCTGCCACACCCAGTGCATGGATGGGAGTCACAGTCACAGCCTGCAGTGGGCACATGCCGGACCCCTGCAGAAGAGTGATGGGTGGAAGGCCCGAGCACCAGGTCCCTGGTGCAGGGTACTTTTCTGCCATGAACCTGGGCATGGCTGTGTTCTGGGGGCTCTGGGGCTCCCACCCCAGCGCCACCCTTCAAGCTGGGCACTTAACCTGCCTTCACGGTAGCCTTTTGTGTAGTTTTGCCGGTGTCTCCTCCCGTCCACAGGCCACCTCCCCCATTCAACTAAAAGTCACTCAACACCCACTATGTCTGGACGGCCCTGGGGACCAGGGCCATCTGTGACACTACAGCAGTACCGGGCTCGGCAGCAGGTCTCTCAGTGTGGCCATCACTGAAAACGCAACTGTGGCCCCTGGGTTTGCTGACCCGTCACCACCTCCCAGGTACAGAGGAGGATGGTGGGCCCAGGATGAGAGCAGCCTGGGTGGCCCTCAGGACAGCCTGGGGCCTCTCTCCTCCCACCGTCTCAGTCCACAGTGAGCCAAGGAGGACCCTTTCCCAATGACTCTCTCCCCGATTCCAGCTGTAGTAATCATGAAGCTTAGAGAGGGCAGGTCACGTTACAGATCACACTGGTGTCCTTTACTGCTGCCCCCACTGGCCAGCAAGGGTGAGCCACATGCCCCCAGGTCAGCCACACCCGGAGTTCACTGACGTCTTCCTGTGGACACCAGAGATTCTCTTTGCCCTGGCTGTGTCCAAGAGAAACACAAGGGATCAAGGGCCTAGTGGGACCACACAGGGAGAGCTGGTGGGAAAGGGCAGCCGCTTTGCTCCCCGAGTGGGATGCTGAGAAACTCACCAGCCCTTCTGCACAGTCCCCAGCAGGACGGACCTGTCACTCTCGGGCACACAAACTACAGAGGCCCCCTCAGCTCCATGGCACCCCCACCAGGCTCACCTGAGATCTCTGTCCTGAGGCCTGCTTCCTCCAAGTCACATCCATCCTTGGGTAAGCACCAGGGCAGCTCCCAGCAGGACTAACCAACCTTGGCGGACAGGACACAGTGGGAGCTAACCTGGGCCCTGGACGCTGGGTCCTCCTAGGGAAGCAGCCCCTTTCCTGGCCTCACCCTAAATACTAAGAATCAGGCCAAGTTCCAGGAATGTAGTGGGAGCTGAGGAAAAGTGGGACAGCGAATCTACTTACTGAGTAGGGAACAGAATGGGTGGTTTATTTAATAAAATTCAGATTCACTCTACTTGTACCTTAAGCAGACACACGTGGAATTTCCTGCCCTCTTAGCAGACACAAAACCCCAGCTGAACAAAGGTCAACGGAGGGAGACAGAAGGCTCTGAGTGCCGTGCTCTCCACCAGCACTGGACTTCCAGACCAAGGCTCAGCTGCTCTGACAGCAGGCTCTGAGTGCC
>NW_003852470.1:2056342-2073013 GCF_000181295.1 Otolemur garnettii | reverse complement strand
AGGCTCAGCTGCTCTGACAGCAGGCTCTGAGTGCCGTGCCCTCCACCAGCACTGGACTTCCAGACCCCAGGCTCAGCTGCACCGGGGTCCCCAGCAGTGCCTCCAGGGCTGGCAAACACACACACAGTGGGGGGGCATCTTCCACATGGAACCACAGGGCTCCCCTTTGGAGACTACCCTGACTCAATTCCCTTGTGAGAAGCTTCAGATATCACCCTTTTCTCCACCTGTAGAAACTGATAAACTGTCTATATCTCCAGCAAAAGCTGACATCATGTGTCCACGCCCCTCCCAGGTGCTTCCTGTGTGCAAGGTCAGCTCACTGGCCTGCACATGTTAGAGGCCTGTTTATTACCAGTGACAAAGGATCCTGGGGGGCAGAAAGCCACACCCTGCATTTGGACACGGTGCTGCTCCCAGCAAGGCTCAACTTATAGAGACGGCTCACACCTGCCCAGGAGAGAAGCGAACACCTGAGCAAACACTGCTCTGGGCGGCCAGGCTGCCTCCCCTTGGGGGAGTAAAGTGGCAGAGTCGTGCTCCTGTGTTAGCAGGAGGGTGCAGGAGGGAGGGCAGGGCCTGTCTCAAATGTAGACATTTCCTGCCTGCCTGACAGTAGTTAGCAGAGCCCACCTTGCTCCTGTGTAGATTCTAGAAACAGCCACATAAGACCACTGGACCCTGCTGGCTGCAGGGCTTTCTCCTGTAGCCGGTGGGTCATAACATTGAAGAAGGATAATGGACCGGCCATGCTCAGTGGGGCACCACCTGGCTCACGTGTGGCCGTCCCTCCTGTGCTCACGTTGCCTGTAGGGAGCTGGGCCTCAGCACGGTTTGCAGGTGTTCTATAGATGTCTATTGGGGTGGAAGGATTATGGACAATTTGAATTTTCTTGTTTATGCTTTTCTATTTTTTATCCCAGGTGAGCCCTTACACAGAATAACATGAGACTCTCAGGAAAGACATTGCAATTTGGGAAGTCTTGGCCCCAGAATGTGGGGAGTGCCAAGGAGACACACTCAGGTGGTGAACGTTGCCCTGACCCCAGGCTGGAGCACAGCCTGACATGGGCCACAGCAGGGACAGAGGGCAGCTGGGCAGAGGGCACTGCCAGTCCCTCTCCCTTCCTCCCCTGACTTCTTGGCCAGACTGTTCCACGTGCCCCAACAAGCAGGCTCAGAACACTGGTCGGCCTGAGCCTCTTCCCAGCCCACGTTCTCTTTCTCACAGCCCAGGTGGCACACGGTGTGCCCGGGCTCTGACCTCTGCAGTCAGCTCTCAGATTTCACTACTAATGTCGGCTCCACTTCCCAACTGTGCATCAGAGGCTGGCGCCAGGGACAGCTGCAGCGCGTGGGAGTCTGAGTCCAGCCCTGGCCTGGCAGGTCTGTCTGCCGGTGCCAAGAGCAAGTCCCGACTTCCTGCTACCTTCACTCTCTGTCCCCTGCCCTGTGCCCTGCAGGTGCCTGACCCCTCAGGACACCCCTCCTCTGCCATTCCAGATGCTGCTTATTCCTGCCGTCACAACCACCAGGCCAGCCCCGAGTTCCTGCAGAGCCCACCTGGTCTGTCCAGCTGCCCCAGGGTGCTGTGTACTTGGGCCCGCTGTCCTCACACGTCCACAGGCTTCCTCTTTATGCCTCAGTTCCCACCTGCTCCAGCCGCTGATGTTGCCAGAATCCTGGCGGCAGGGAGGCTGTCATGGAGCCAGGTCAGGGGTGACAGGGGGCCCTAAACCACAAGAAGGGAATGGGCTGTGCAGCACTTTCACTGCTTCCTGCTCACTGCTCTTCTGCTGCGGAGTTCCAAATTACCTGGAATGGATTTCCTTTGAGTGCTAATGAGAACATACCTCCCTCCCTGCAGGGGTGGACGGCACATGGATGGGTGTCCCCCAAGGGCCTGCCCGGGGCAGGACCCAGTGCACAGAGAGACTCTCCTCTCTGTACTTTTTATCATGGCAAAACATCAAACTTGAAATTTATCATCTTACCATATTTAGGTTCCAGCTCAGGGCATTAAGTCTATTCACGTGGCTGTGCATCTGTCACAACCCAAACTCAGGACATTTCCATCTTCCCAAACTAAAGCCTCCCCCCATTAAACACTGACTCCCCACTCTCGCTTCCCCCAGCCCCACCCCCCACCTGTTTAGCATCATTTGACGCCTGGACGGCTCCCACCTGCCGCCTGTGGCAGGATGGGGGATGCTCTGCGGACGGGTGTGGGTCACAGGTGTTTGCTGCTGGATCATATGGCAACCCCACACCCACCTTTCTGAGGACCCACCACAGAGGTTCCCACAGAGGAGCTCACCGTGGCACCAACGCTGCCTTGGGAGCGTTTGCTCCAAGTAGCCCCCCCCCGTGGCCTCTAGGGACTTACGCACCAAGAGGAAAGGCCATGGAATAAACAGGGCTCTACGTCCTGTCAGCACCAGCTGCCCAGCCACAGTGCTGGTCATCAGGTCACTGACCTCAGGAGGATGGCCCTGAGGTCCATGTGACCCACTGCAGGGGTGGGAGGACGGGACACAGGAAGAAACCCTTGGAGATGCTCGGACAAGGGAGCCAAGCCCTGGGACTCAGGTGAGTCAGTCTGTGTTGGCCTCTAGCCCCATCTCCAGCTTGAGATGATGAGACTGGATACACAAGGTCCACAGCCCTGTTGGTTAGAAACTCAAGCCCCATAAGAATGTAACATCCCGGTTATGACCTCTCCTCTGTAACATCCCGGTTATGACCTCTCCTCTGTGACATCTCGGTTATGACCTCTCCTCTGTAACATCCCGGTTATGACCTCTCCTCTGATGTCCTTTGCAAACAGCCTCTCTCCCTGCCAGATCACCCTGGGATTCGTTTGCCAGGATGGGACTGGGAGGGGTGTAGGAAGACAGGGTCAGACTGTCATACAGAGAACAGAGGACAGCAACAACACCCCAAAATGTCAAATGAGAATCACCCAGCACTCTGAGCAGTAACTGCCAATAAAGTTCTGCTGTTTCAAGCCACCAAGTCTGTGACACAGTCCACAACAGTAAAAGGCAGCGAATCAGTGCATGATACAAGCAACAAAGCAAACACGCGGGTCACGGGAAGGCATTTGTTCCTGAGGGTCCTTTAGAGCGGGAGCACCCAGGCCACTTCTCAGAGCTGAGGCCTTAAAGGAGGAGGAACTGTGCCTGGAGGTGAGAGGAGAGTGCTCAAGGCAGGCGGAACTGCTGTGCAAACATCCCCCGGGTGGAACCCAGCAGAGGACTGTGCTTCCAAAGCAGGAGGTGACGGCTGCACCTGACCTTTGAGCACGCAGCCCAAATGCCCACCAGCGGCAGAAGCAATAACACAGAGACAGGGGCAAATGTCAGCAGGGACACCTCTAAGAAAATACATATTTGAGCAAAAAGACAACCACAGAAGGCCGCACAAGTTACGTTCACATTTCTATAAAATTCAAAAGAGCCTAAACAAGGCAGCGTCATCTGGAGATAATGCCTGTGCCTATGACAGACATTTCTAAACACAGTGAAGGGACCAGGAGCACACACGTGCTCAGTGGAGCAGGGCTTCTGGGGCGGGAGGCTCCCGGGAAGCCTGGGACGCGGGGACGCCTCCCTCTGCAGGCTCAGGTGCCTACCGTGCATCTCCACACTGGCCCAAACGGACACATCCCTGTGCACGATGCTTCCACACCCTCCTGTAGAACACAGAGAGAACTGGCACTCACGGCAGAAAGCGCCGATGGAGACGAGGGTGTTTACCAGGGGAGGGGGCAGCGGTGGAGACGGCGGTGGGACCAGAAGTGTTAGACCTGGCTGAGAGGGGGTTTCCCCACCACGGTGGGTGTCCTCTGAGAAATCCATCATCTTACATGCCTAAATATAATAATGCCAGGTGGAATACTTATAGTTGCATTCTTTTTACTTAAAAATATTCAGGGGATGCAAATGCCTTTGTTACCCAAACACCTTGTATGCATATGAGGCTTAAGTTGGGTCTTTAAGTGAGCAGTCTTAATATGAATCCACTTATCACGGATAGTAAAGTGCACAAAGGATTTTTGTTTGTTTACATCCAGTATATTTTCCTACTAAAGGCAGCTTGATTCCTCGGATAGAAACACATGTGTCTTTCTCACAGCAGCCAGATGAGTTTCAGGCATTTTGGGGGATAAGTAATTATGCTGCTACAGTATTTCTGTCTGTGAAAATCTTTAAAATGTTAATATGTATTATGACATTTATTATTATAGTGGAGGAGGAAACAATTCCTGGATGATAAAAAAGGAAAAGTCTTTATCCCCAAATGGCTGACTATTGTCAGGGAACCTGTGCTGGCAGCTGCAGGCCCCGCTAATGAGCGAAGCCGACAGCCACATGAAAGGCCGCGTGGTCGGATGCTGGCTCGCAGACTTCGCCCACTTGTTATGTGGCTTGGCTGGGAAGTTACTGATAGAACAAAAAAAAAAAAAAAAAAAAGTCACTACCCAGCTGTTCTGTGGCAGGACAAAATGTTAAATTTAAACCATTAAATAGTTCCGGAAGCAAAAGAACAGGTGGCAAATGGTTTCCAAGGCAGATGGTACTTTTTAATATTTGTATTTGATAGTAATTTGCACTACTAGAGACCAGAACTACCCACTCATATTACACCTTCCATACTTGAATGCTTCAGAAATGGTGGGCCAAGTTTTAAAAATAAACATCATCACTCCTAAAAGACGACTCACGCCCTGCATGCCATCCCTGGGGGCAGGTACCAGAGCGTCGACCCCACAGCCCTGTCCAGGAACGCAGCCCGTTGCCCTTCCTGGCTGAGCAGGGCACCTGCTGAGTGACCTTGGGCCAGGGCCAGGCAGCCCTAGAGAGCACCAGGAGCAAATCTCTGTGCCCCTCGGCAACCTCTACTGTGTTTCGTTCACTCTGCCCTGAAGAATGGCAGCTTCTTCCTAAAAACTAAGCAATAAACATGATACCAAACTCCTCCCACCTCCATCCCGAATGTGCTCCTTCTTTAACCTGAAGCTCTAACACTTAAGAGTTTTTTTTCAATTGTTTGAACTGAGATGTTTCCCAGGCTGATCTTGAACTCCTGGTCTCGAGTCATCCTTCTGCCTCCACCTCTGTCTGCATGCTGGGACTGCAGTGTGACACCATGCCCACTGCAGTGCCCAAGCTTGGAGGAAGGCTGCATGTGAGGCGAACTGTGCTTGGAGGAGATAGGCCTGAAGAAAAGGAACAGGGGACAAGGAACACTCCGCCTCCACACTCCAGGAGTCAGCGTGTGTGTGTGTGTGGGGGGGGCAGGTGCCACCTTGACGGGCAGTGACATCTCCCAGTAACCCTGGCCGGCATCTACCCCATGCCCAGGCAGATGGGGCCTCAGTCCATCAACACACAAAGTAGACAGGGGTCCGTGGTCTCAGGAACTGGGGGGTTGGGTGCACATGGCCACCCTCTCAGCAAACAGGTGTCTGCTGCAGGGGGGTGGGGATAGAAAGGTGCCCCCCACCCAGGTGACCTGGACAGGGGCAGCAGGGACCAGCCTTGCTCCTGTGCAGACAATGCTCTGAAAGAGGAGCCTCGGCTGTGACTGAATCTGCACCTGGTCGCGGGCTCTTTAAATATTGCCTGGCAGCTTACTGAAACCCTCAGTCTCCTTAAAGGCACCTAATTAAGCATATCTGAGGCTCTGTCTCTTTCCATCTCAGAGACGTTTCCTGCAGACCTCCGGTTAATGGAACATTAACTCCCAGGTGACTCCTGCGGCTGCCACATATCATGGTCCGTTAAGTGGGGTTCACGGAAACCTGGGTCCCTCCATGGAGGTTCAACTAACATTAGGGACCAGATAAATCTTTACTGTGAGTGTGTCCTGGGGGCTACAGGACTGTGGTGAACTTCTGGTTCCCCACCACTGGATCCCAGCAGCAACCCCCAAGTCATGGAGACGATTCTCAGGCCATCACCAGATACCCCACGGGCAGAAGACCCCCCCAGGGAGCAATTAACCCCAAACCTCAGGGGTCCCTATGGTCGTCTGACTTTTACCGCCAAGCCAAGGGTATAAACAAGAACTCATTTATATAAGATGGGAATTACCCTACAAATAAAAACAGTATTATTTGTATGTGGATAAATTAAACATCACATGCTTTCATAAAATTAGCTTGAATGTAGAGCAAACGTCCCAGTGAGCTGTGTCCTCCTGAGTTCATCTGGGGCTGTTCCCACAAACACCAGGCAGGGGCCACTGCCCCCCAGCCTCCCACGGGCACCTCTGTCCTCTCCTGTGCCCCACAATGCACCTATTTGGAGGGTGTCAGGCCTACCCTAGGGGCTGCCTGAAGTCAGCAGAACTGCTCCCAGAACAGGTAGGGGTCAGTGTTAGGCATTCTGGGGGCTCAGCCAGGGTCCAGAAAACAGCCAGGAACAGCCCTAATAGGCAAGCTCTGTCGCTCAGCCCCTTCGAGACTTCCTTTTCAGAAAGTACTGGGGGGGGGGGGTATAGAGCTGTCCTGATGGGTGCGTCCTGCCTCAACTGTCTTCTGCAAAAGTGTACAGCTGCAGTCCCCACCACCTGGGTCACGGACCAGAACTAGTCCGTGTCCAGTTAGGAGTCAGCTACGCGGCAGGAGGTGGGCAGTGAAGCTCCATCTGTGCTCATAGCTGCTCCCCATCCTCTCTCACTGCCTGAGCTCCGCCTCCTGCTAGATTAGTGGCAGGTTAGATTCTCCTGGGAGTATGAGCCCCACCGTAGACCGAGCAAGCAGGGATCTGGGTAGTGTGCTCCTCCTGAGTGACAGCCACCAGAGCAAGACTGCGGAGGCACCTGGACACCAGCAACACACTCCATGTCACCGTCTCCATTACCCCCAGATGGGACCACCAGCTGCAGGAAAACAAGCTGGGGCCCCCACCCAGTCTGCGTCAATGTGAAGCTGCCAATCATTTCATTAACATCACAGGGTGATGGGCCCCCACCCCATCTGCATCAAAGTGAAGCTGCCAATCATTTCACTAAACATCACAGGGTGATGGGCCCCCACCCCGTCTGCGTCAATATGAAGCTGCCAATCATTTCACTAAACATCACAGGGTGATGGGCCCCCACCCAGTCTGCGTCAATATGAAGCTGCCAATCATTTCACTAAACATCACAGGGTGATGGGCCCCCACCCAGTCTGCATCAGTGTGAAGCTGCCAATCATTTCACTAAACATCACAGGGTGATGGGCCCCCACCCAGTCTGCATCATGGTGATGTTGCTAATCATTTCACTATATGGCGTCCTCAAACTACGGCCCACGGACCATATGCAGCCCGCCTAGGACATTTATCCAGCCCGCCGGATGTTTTTGCCGCCACTGCCTTCCTGCTTAGCAGCCAACTCGTCCCAGGGCTTGCAGTCCGGCCCTCCAACGGTCTGAGGGACAGTGAACCGGCCCCTTGTTTAAAAAGTTTGAGGACCCCTGTATTACAGGGTGATGGGCAGAAATAAAGAGCATAATGGGTGTCATGTGCCCGAATCATCCCGAAACCCCCCCACCCCCAAGTCCATGGAAAAATTGTCTTCCATGAAATCAGTCCCTGGTGCCAAAAAGGCTGGTCTAGAGGACACAGCCAGGACACCACTGGGGGGTCCCACTGCCTAGGATCCCTTCCCTGGGCACCCACCGAGAATTTGCCAAACTGCTCTGAGCTTAGACCTGGTCACTGGTCCAAACTCAGCCTCGGACTGTTTCACCTTTAACCCGACCGTCTCCGACAGGGCAGGTGGACAGCGGGATTCTGTGGAGCCCCTTGGCAGCCCCTTCTGAGCAATGCCCCTTTCGTCTTTCTGGCAGCCGTTTCCCCCGACAACCACACGACAGATAATGTTGATTCTTGTCTTTTTCCAACCGGATGCACATTATGGCAAATTTGATTATGCAACTTCATCAGATGCAAACAGAAAAGATGCCTAATTACTATGTCACTTTATAAATCTCATAAAAGCCATGGAAAGTAAAGCCAGCCCTGGGGACACAGGTTTTGGTCCTAGGATTAACTTTCTTTGAGAAGAGTAAGTCTCCCTTAGTGAATGTCAACAGAACGATGGATTTTAACCAAACTCTTGACGCGGCTCTAGTTTGATGCTGAGACTATCTGTGTTTTATTTTCTCCTCACACCCTGAATTCGTGCACAGCGGCATGCCAAGGCCCAGGAAGGTTTTGTTCTTGAGAAGACAGTATCCCGCTTATCAGCTGGGTCAGTCACAAGCCAGTGTAGAAATGGCAAGTGCCAATGATCCAGTGCTGGAAAAAACACGTTAGATTTACCGGAAGCAAAATCAACATACCAAAAACACTCCCAGGAGTTAGAAAGTATTTGTCTCTACCACGCACTAGTGCACACGGCCTCGTGTATGTGTGCATATGACCATACACAACTGTGTACATGTGCACATGACCACACACGCCTCATGTATGTGTGCACATGACCACACACACCTCATGTATGTGTGCACATGACCACACACACCTCATGTATGTGTGCACATGACCACACACACCCTTGTGTACATGTGCACGTGACCACACACACCCTTGTGTACATGTGCACGTGACCACACACACCTCATGTATGTGTGCACATGACCACACACACCCTTGTGTACATGTGCACGTGACCATCCAGTGACACACTCTCTGTTACTGATAATCTAGAATTGACTACACTTAGTCCTGCCTTTCACAGAACCTCTAAGATCTCCATAGTCCAGAAAAAAATTAAAACTAAAAGGATAGTGCCACCCACACGAATGGAGAATTGACTCACACCAAACACTTCACCAGTGTGGCTGGGCCACACGGTCACAGCTGACAGACACACCCAGCTATGAACACAGGTGGACAAGAGAGCCGCGGCCAGGCCAGGCCAGGCCAGGCCCCGGGGCCTGCATCTCCCTGCTGAGCCTCTACCCACGCACCGCACCTCTCAGGATCCAGAGCACCTGCAGCAGCCCTGCCCTGAGAACGTTGCAGGGAAAACTTCCACTGCATTACGCGCACCCGTGTGGCTATCCACACCTCTGGTACTTGGTCCCACTCTGGTGGGTGAAACCTGGCTGGTGTCCCAGCACAGGGCCAGCAGGCCAGCCCAGGTGGATGGGATGGTGAGAGCCCTGGTGACACTGAGCTCCTCTCACACTCTGCCCTTGTTTCTTCCACGCTTCTCACAGGAAAATCACACCTTCTCAGGCCCCTGCATTAGCAGACGGGGCGCTGCTCCCCTAAGGAGTCAGTGAGGCAGTCTACTTTCTTCCCTCAGACACTTTAGACTTGGCTTTATGGCAGAATGTATCCAGCCTCACTCAGCTGTCCTTCCCCACAGCTGGGCTTCCTCATCCCACAGGGAACGAACCCAGGGCCTCTGCAGCTATAGGGAGCTGACCTCAGGGACCACCAGCCCCTGCATGCTGGTCAAACCACAGGCGCTGGGAGCAGCTCGAGGCATGCAGAGGCCTCACTCTGTGCCTACCTGTGAAGGGGGGCGTCCTCAGGGGTATTTTGATGGGTGCCAAAGTCAGGAAGTGGCATGGCTGCATGCTGGAGGGTGATGGGGCCCGGAAGCCCTCCGGGTCCATGGAGACCATGGTGGCAGCAGCGGCAGCAGCAATGGCGATGGTGGGACCATTGCTGATCGGCTTAAGGCTGTTATGGCAACCACCTGCAGAACATGGAAGCAGAGGGTCAACATGGGGGCACCCAGGTGACAAATGCCCATCCCACTGTCTCAAGACACCAGCCCCCAAAAAACAAATGAGAGTGTCATTACCCCCTTAGTGAAAGCCCTTCTGTGGACACCATCCCCAGGCTAACCATTCATGATGCTGTCTTAATCTTCCAAAACATGACAAACGCCTACCGTACCTGGCTGTGTGCTGCCCTGCGAGCCGGGGACCAGGCAGGACCTGTGTGCCTTAAAGAGAAACGGCTTTGCTGCAGCGTGCAAGCCATACTCATGCAATTGGAAATGCCCACGGAGTGTGTGCAGCGACTCGGAGCAGCCGCCGCGAAGGCCCCAGGTAGCACCCGAGGACCCTGGGGTGGGTCTGCGGGGAGGGCCCACTCTGGGCCAGGCTGGAGAGCGGTTTCCAGAGCACACAGGGCCTGGTTGGCCACCAAATCCACCCATCTCAGCGTGGGGAGCTCATTAAGGCAAAGGAGGCTCCGGGCTTAGACGTAGCCTGTGTGTTAGGCATTAGTGGAAGCATCTCCAAGTTTGCTTCTTCCTCTACCTTTTCACAAAAACTTTTTAATTCTTTCCTTTAATAGAATCCCTAGTTTCCCAAATAAATGTGGTTTCTAAGAAGTATTTGGTGAAAGCTTAGCATGGCCACTTCTAGACAGAAATTTGGAAATATATTTCTTTTTTTCAGTCAATACTGATTAATTGACTCTTCTGAAACCATATAAGCTACATAGGTAGGAACAGTCCAGTACAGACTTGAGGTAGTTTTTTAAATTCCTCATGCAAAAGCTCAGCCACTCGGGGGTTGAAAAGTTTAATCTGAGGACCGAGATTAGTAGTGACATGGATTATGTAGTAACAGTGGTCATGAGATCACTGCTCTTCTACACTCTGGGAGAGGAAATATGTTTTATAAACCTGAACAAAACTCACAATGCCTGGTCTGGCATATCCCCTCTGTGGCTAATGCCTGAAGATAAAGGATTATAGTGGGGCCCTAGAAAAATCATCAAAAGTGAACAGTCACATGAACAATGGTGAGTCCACAGTTGGGACATCGAACAGCTGGTGTGACTGTACCAAGGAGGGACACTCAGGGCCACAGCAGGGGCAGAGGGCTCATGATGTTAAATAAACAAAATAGCTTAGAAAAGTATATAAGTTCCTGCACCAACAGTGTCCTGTAAGCCGCTGTACATAGGGGAAGTGGGAAATTGCAGCTAAATGTACCATTATTTATAAAATAATGGTTACAAAACTTTACAAAGAGGTGGCCAATATGTAGAGACTATTTTGTAAATATTTTATGAATTTTTAAGGAATATTTTTAAAATAATGGTACATTTAGCTACAATTTCCCATTTCAACAAGCCCACCTGTCCACCCTCTGAATGGTGACCTTTGGGGAAATCTGTATACAGTCATTCCATCAACTCATCTTTATTCAGCTGACAGGGTACCGAGCTTGTCCTAGCTTTGCAGGACAGAGCTGTGAGGGGGCACAGGGCAGCCTGCCCTTGGGGCAGGTACCTTCCAGGCTGGGGGGACACAGGCACTCATTTTGCTCACTTACTTGCTTTATGCCACAGGTGGATGGTACAATGGAGACGGGAAGGTGGGAGGGGTGCACAGTTGGGAGAGGCCTTGATTTAAGTGGGGTGGTCAGAAAAGACTTCACTGGTCACAGAGACAAGAATCAATGAGGTGAGGCCAGGAGATGGCTGGCACCAGGGGAAGAGCAGAGGAGGTGCAGAGGCCCCGTGGCCATGGCCTGTGCTGTGTGTCCAGGAGCTTCAGGGAGGTCAGGGAGGCTGAAGTGGGAGGCCCAGGGCGGGACATGGACGAGGAAGAAGGGGGCAGCCCGGGACAGGCAGGCTGTGTGGGCAGATGTAGGGGAATTGATGACAGGTTTTCTCTCTGAGTGAGGTAAACTGTGGGATCTTGTGGGGCTGCAGAGCAGTGGAGGGGACAGTGTGCGCTCAGCTCTGCTGGGGACAGAGGACAAGGAAGAAATCCAGACTGGAGATAGAAATTTGGAGGCAAGAAGGCATTAAATGCTACAGTGGTACAGTTAATGAGCTAATCAATAATGATACATTGTCAATACATTACTATCAACTAAATGCCAGAGTTCTCACTGGTGCTCATTCTTGGTGCTGTGAATTCTGAGTTTTGACAAAGGTATAATGACACGTGCTCCCACATACAGAGGAGCTTCGTTGCCCTGAAAGCCCACTTGTTCATCCCCCTCTCTCTACCTCTGGCCACCCTGGGGCTCTTTAGATCTCTGGAGTTCTGCCTTTCCCAGAATGTCACGTAACTGGACCCAAACGGTATGCAGCCTTCCCAGATGGGCACGTCTCACCCAGCACTGTGCCCCAAACTCACTCCGCATGGAGTCTCACCTGGTCCCGCGCATCTCACCCGGCCCCCACGTCTCAGCACCCACACGTCTCAGCACCGCATCTCACCCGGCCCCCACACATCTCAGCACCGCATCTCACCCGGCCCCCACACGTCTCAGCACCGCATCTCACCCGGCCCCCACACGTCTCAGCACCGCATCTCACCCGGCCCCGACACGTCTCAGCACCGCATCTCACCCGGCCCCGACACGTCTCAGCACCGCATCTCACCCGGCCCCCACATGTCCCAGCACCATGTCTCACCCTGCACCGCATCTCACCCTGCACTGCATCTCACCCTGCACCGAGTCTCACCCTGCACCGAGTCTCACCCAGCACCATGTCTCACTCAGCACCGTGTCTCACTCAGCACCGTGTCTCACTCAGCACCGTAGGCCTCACCCGGCCCCACGCATCTCAGCACCGCATCTCACCCAGCCCCCACACATCTCAGCACTGCACTGCACCTCACCTGGCATCGCGCTACGCACTCTGCACTGCGTCTCACTCCACACCATGTCTCACTCAGCACCGTGGGTCTCACCTGGCCCCACGCATCTCAGTACCTCGTCTCACCTGGCACCGCGCATCTGACCCTGCACCGAGTCTCACCCGACACCGCACATCTCACCCAGCACCACATCTCACCCGGCACCACATCTCACCCGGCCCCCACATGTCTCAGCACCACATCTCACCCGGCCCCCACATGTCTCAGCACCACATCTCACCCGGCACCACATCTCACCTGGCCCCCACATCTTACCCTGCACCGAGTCTTACCTGGCACCGTGTCTCACTCAGCACCGTGGGCCTCACCCAGCCCCACCCATTTCAGCACCTCGTCTCACCTGGCACCGCACATCTGACCCTGCACTGAGTCTCACCCGACACCATGTCTCACTCAGCACAGCGTCCTCCACGCTCTTTCACAGCTTCACAGCTCACTCCTGTTTTTTGCTGAATAGTTTTTCATTATAAGAATGTTCCTCGGCTTCTTCAGACGCTCACCTAGGCACCTGCCCAGCTGGGGCAACTATGAATAAAGCCTCCATAAACATCTGCATGCAGGCTGCTGTGTGCATGTGGTTTCCGACTTCTTCCAGAAAATGCTACAAAGCACAGTTGTCAGAGTCTATGCTGAGAGTAGGTTCAGTTTCTTAAGAAACTGCCAGACTGTCTTCCAAAGTTGCTGCACCATTTTGCATTCCCATCAATGGTGAGCATAGCTCCTGCCGGCCACACCCTCCTCAGCACTGGTCGGCGCTCTGGATTCCAGCTACTCCAAGAGGTGCACACTGAGGTCTAATTATTGTCACATACAGATATGTGTGTGTGTGTATGTATGTATACACACACATATATGTATGTGATATGCAAATACATGATATGAAGTCAGAAAAAAATAAGTACGATTAAAAATATAGTATCTTTGCAGTTTTTTGGTTTTTTTTTTGGCCAGGGTCAGGTTTCAATCCACCACCTCTGGTATATGGGACTGGCGCCCTACTCCTTTCAGCCACAGGTGCTGCCCCAAAATATAGTATCTTAATAACAAAATCACACTGTATGAAAATTACAAAACTGAGTAAACAAGTATAAAAATGCTCCCCTGGCCTCGACAGCTGAACACTGTCTATCTGTTGAGACCCTGGCTGTCCTAGCATGGCCTGGCTGTGCTGGTAATGAATGCACTGCAATCACCCTGGACCCAAGGCTTTTTCTCTAAATGGCTACAAAGTCAACATTTCCCTTTCTCATGAGATGGGCTTCAGAAGCCCCATAACTAATGGAAGCCCCACACTCCAGGGGATGAGCAAGCCACACAGATCTGCCAATCGCCCGTCCCTTCACAAGGGTGTTGCCTGTTATATGTCAGACGGACACGGTGTGTTCAACACGGCCATTCCTGCATTTACGTCCAGAGACGGGGCGCAGGGAGGGTGTGCGTGTGTGGGTTTAGTGAGGCAACTCTGGGACGGTCTCAGCACACCCCAGAGCCCTCACAGGCGCCTATTACCCAAGGGCACCCCCTCAGCGCTCCCATCTGTACTCACCTCGCCACGACGATTTCTACCGGGATCTAACAGTTTCCACCGGGATCTAACGGTTTCTACAGGATCTGATGGCTTCTACCGGGATCTGACGGTTTCCACTGGGATCTGACAGTTTCTACTGGGATCTGACGGCTTCTACCAGGATCTGACGGTTTCTACCGGGATCTAACGGTTTCTACCGGGATCTAATGGTTTCTACGGGGATCTAACGGTTTCTACCAGGATCTAATGATTTCTATGAGGATCTAACGGTTTCTACCGGGATCTAACGGTTTCTACAGGGATCTAACGGTTTCTATGGGGATCTAACTGCTCGTTTGCTGTGCACTGAGTGGCTTTGGGTGACAGTGCAGATGCTGAACCCCCTGCTGGGACGAGATTTCCCAAGGCAGGAGGAGGTGTTATTAGAGTGACCCTGCGGGATCTCCTAGTCACAGGGACCGCTGGACACTACAGAAGTGGGGCAAATGGGTGGGAGATGGGGCGTCAGTGTTCAAAACCTCCAGCCGCTAACACGCCCCACACCCCTGCTGGTGCCCAAGGCCCCAGCCCTGGCCTGGCTGCCCTGTCGAGGGCACTCTCTCATCCCACAGCTTGACCAGCCCCAAGCCAGAGTGCAGGCTGCATGGGGCACTGGGCTGGGCTGGGCTGGGACTCCCGGGGGGGAGGCCTGTGCCTGACCATCCCCATGAGAAGGAAGGAATGGAATCCTGCAGGCCTGAAGTCTCTCTGATGAGGAGAGGAGAGAGGCCACCCAGGTATATGGCACACAGATTTAGGCCGAGATATCTGGTTAACACCTAAGCCTAAGGGTATCAGGCTTGACCACAGATTATGAAGTACCAGGAGGGCCTCACAGGCAGGAAAGCTGTGTCCCATCCTGGCCCTGGGCCCAGTCTGAGGTCAAAGACTCAGCCCTGAGGCCAGTCCTGCTCCCAACACATCTGCCTCCTGAGCCCGGTGGTGCCTCTATTCCTGGGTCTGAAATCTGAGGCCGTGGGCCAAGGTCCCCCAGGCACATCCTCTGAGTGAGACCCCCTTATCAGAGGACTTCCCTCTGACTCTCCCCCATGGCGAGGGGACCCCATGTCTGCACAGACAGTCCTGCTCTAGACCTGTGCACCCTTCACAGGGAATTGGAGCATCCTCCAATTCCAGCCTCTTTCTGAACCATCCCAGGGAAGACTAAGGCTGAACCCCTGCTCTCATCTATAGCTTGTCTACTCAAATGCCCCTCTGCCACCAGACTACCCAAGCACCCCAACTCGGAACTTCTCCCAAATGTCACATGTCCATGGACTGCCAGACCTCCTGCAGGGAGTCTGGGAAGACTCCACAAGTCCACAGGAGGTGGGCGGATGGGGCTTCTCTCCCTCCATCTCCAAGAGTTGCTGACCGCTGCTTTATCAACTAAGTTCATGTAATATCCCAAACCTTTTTGTTGTTACTGTAACAATGCCCACACCACCTTCACCAGGAGTGGATTCCGTCTCAAGAAACCGCTTTACTGGACAGCAACGGACAGCAACCCCTCGCCTGCTCAAGTTCCATCCTGAGATTGCAGCAGTTCAGTCCCAGCTGCTGGCCCCACTTCTCATCCTAGTTCTCCTGCTGTTTCCACCACATCTGCAGTTCCTTCCTCCACGGAGGTCTGGAGCCCCTCAGAGCCACCATGAGGGTTGGGACCAACTTCTTCCAAACTCCTGCTCATGCTGATATTCTGACCTCCTCCCATGAGTTGTGAATGTTCTTAATGCATCTAGAAAGGTGAACCCTTTCCAGAAGGTTTTCAACTTACTCTCCCTGGTCTATGGTAGCTATTGCCTTACAAATCTATTTCTCAAATAATGAAAGTTGAAACTACTCCTTGAAACTACTCTTCAGAATGGATGGATGTTGCTTAGTGGGTCTGAAACCATCCAGATCCTTGTTCATGTCCACCAGTGGTCCTTCGTGACAGGTGCATTGTCGATGAGCAGTCATGTTTTGAAAGGGGTTGTTTTTTCTGAGCAGTAGGTCTCCACAGTGGGCTTAAAATATTTGGTAAGCCCTGTTGTAAACAGATGTGCTTCATCCCAGCTTTGTTCTTCCATTACAGAGCACAGGCAGAGCAGATTTAGCGTAATTGTTTAAAGCCCTGAGATTTTTGGAATGGTAAATAAGCGCTGACTTCAACTTAACATCACGTTAGCATCCAAGGAGGGAGTCAGCCTGTCCTGTGGAACTTTTAAGCCAGACACTGACTTCTCTGCAGCAGCTGGGACCATGCTAGATGGCATCTTCCCAGGATGAGGCTGTTTTTCATCGACTTTGAAACTCTGTTGTTGAGTGCTGCTACCTTCACCAATCACCTTAGCTGGATCTTCTGACCCCCTTACTGCAGCTTCTCCGTCTGCACCTGCTCCGCTGGTGCTCGTCTGTTATGGAGATGCTTCTCCGTCTGCACCTGCTCCGCTGGTGCTCGTCTGTTATGGAGA
>NW_003852470.1:2054697-2055862 GCF_000181295.1 Otolemur garnettii | reverse complement strand
CCGCTGGTGCTCGTCTGTTATGGAGATGCTTCTCCGTCTGCACCTGCTCCGCTGGTGCTCGTCTGTTATGGAGATGCTTCTCCGTCTGGTCTGTTATAGAGATGCTTCTCCGTCTGCACCTGCTCCGCTGGTGCTTGTCTGTTATGGAGATGCTTCTCCGTCTGGTCTGTTATGGAGATGCTTCTCCATCTGCACCTGCTTTGCTGGTGCTTATCTATTATGGAGATGCTTCTCCCCTCAGGCTCATGAACTGGCCTCTGCTGGCTTCATACTTTTCTTCTGTAGCTTCCTCCCCTGTCTCAGTCCTAACAGAACCGAAGAGTCAAGGCCTTGCTCTGGATCAGGCTTTTGGTTTAAGGGAATGTCACGGCTGGTTTGACCTTCTGTCCAGACCACTCAGGCTCTCTCCGTATCAGCAGAAAGGTGTTCTGTTATTGTATCATTGGTGTGTCCCCTGGAATAGCAGTTCCATGTCCTTTGCAACTCTGCATTTACAGCTTGCCCAGCACTTCAGCACAGGGGACCTAGCTTTTGGCCTATCTTGGCTTTTGACATGTCTCCCTCTCTAAACTTAATCTTTTCTAGATTTTGATTTAAAGTGAGAGACATGGGACTCTTCATTTCACTTGGACACTCGGAGGCCACTGCAGAGTGATTAATTGGCTGCATCTAATATTCTTGTGTCTCAGGGAATAGGGAGGCCTGAGGAGTGAAAGATGCGGGATCCACTGACCGGCCCTCAGAGCCGACAGAGCATGTTTGTTGATCAAGTTCTCTGTCTCTCAAGTTCAAGTTCTCTGTCTTCTATGGGTGTGGTTTGTGGTGCCCCCAAAACAATTACAGTAGCAACATCAAGATCACTGATCACCACAACAGATAACAACAGTCATGAAGACTGAAATATTGTGAGAATTCCCAGAATGTGACACAGAGACGTACAGTGAGCACATGCTGAGGGACAAAGGCACCGCAGGCCTACTCCACACAAGGTCACCACAGCCTTCAACTTGGAAGTGTTAGGCCACAAGGCAGTAAGGAGGTCCTAAAACAAAGAAAACATTATACCCGCATATCAGACTCTTGCACCTGGAGGCAACACCCTACCCTCTCCCTACTCCCTCATACCCGCGCTAAAAATAACCGTCGCAAAAAAAAATCCCCAGAG
>NW_003852470.1:2040659-2042510 GCF_000181295.1 Otolemur garnettii | reverse complement strand
CATCGATTCGTGATTGTGAGTGGTCTTTGGGTAGGCGACCCCCGGGGTGGGCACAACAGAAGAACTCAGTGTCTGTGAAGTGCAGTGCAGTGATGGTGGTGACAGGATGCGTGCCTGCACCAACCCTGCAGTCCTGAGCCCGGAGCCCAGACCACACAGCACACGTGTGCATGTCCTGGGAGTGTGTGTGTACCGTGTGCATGTCCTGGGAGTGTGTGTGTACCGTGTGCATGTCCTGGGAGTGTGTGTGTACCGTGTGCATGTCCTGGGAGTGTGTGTGTATGCGGGTGGCTCAAACATGTTCACTGAGGGACCCACAACGGTAAAACCTGATGAGCCCACAGCTGGGAAGAAACGTCGTCAGCTGCTGTGTTTCCTGCCCTCTCCTTCCTGGCACCTGTGGTCAGACACGTAGGGAGCAGAGTCCACACTGTCCTAGGACCAGAAGACTATGTGACAGGAGGCACTGATGTGACGGGAGGTGCTGATGCTGAGAAAGAAACACCCTCAGAACCTGCTGCCCAAGGACACCAGCCAGGAGGGGTGAGAAGCCGACCAGAGCCTGGGCTGCCAGCTCCCTCTCGAGCTGTGTGGAAGACGAGCGGCCCCGATTGAGCCAACTGACAAATACTTATGACCGGCTCTCCCTGGAGGCCTGCAGAAAATCCCTTAGTTGAGTAAATAAACAGATAAGACAGGTCCAGCCAAGAAGAACCTGCTAAGCCAGCAATGCTCTCCCGTAAGGATTACTTATAAAAATCAATATTTTAAGCAAAACAGTAACTAATAGTGTGCTTCCCTTGAAGACAGCCTGGTGGGGGGACAGCAAGGCCCGAGCACCCTCAGCCCTGCACATGGGTTGCTGCTATGCTCGTGTCCCTCTGCCAGCCTGCCTTCCCCGCCGCCTGCCAACCTGCACGAGGGTTTGGTGTGTTTTATTTCAGTCTCTGCCAACAGCCACCTGGAGGGGAGCTCCCATTGCCCGTGTAGACAGAGGAAGTCGGTGCAGCGAGTTTCACAGAGCTGCTCCCAGGCCTGGGGGAGTGGAGGTACGGTGTCCCCATGTCCCTACATCTCTGTCCCTATGTCAGATTGTCCAGCCTGATTCCCACCTGCAGAGGTGAGGCCTCCTCCATCTGATGCATCTGAGGGGACGGAAGCTGCTCGGACATTCTCATCAGCATCCCAAGAGTCTGCCCTGGGCCACATGCACAGGCCATGTTTGACACATAGATGTCCTGTAAACCCCTGGGACCTCAGTGGCTCCAGGAGAGCAGCTCCCCCACCCTGTGTCCTCTCTGCTCGGAGGCTGACCAGCTGTCCCGATGCTCTCAGATCCTGCCTTTGGGACCTGGGGCCCACCCTACAGATGGAGTTTGCTTTTCCAAGAATTGAACTGAGAGGAGGAAACTTCAGGGAGGGTGGGAGTAGGACCCCAAGTGGGAGGACAGGTAGGGCTCTACTGCCAGCTGGGGGCAGGCCAAGTCCAGCCAGAACTACAGTTCTGGGCCCCACACAGGCTGGTGGGTAACACAGTCCCTCTGCCTCTTGGGGCACACTCAGGAACAGTGCCAGCCTTAGCCTGGAGGATTCCACAGAGTATGAACCAGAGCAGGAAAGGGCTGCAGAGGACTGGTGGAAAGGACCACAGGGGAGGTGTGGTGGGGAGGACTCATGGGGAGGATTGGTGAGGAAGGTGACAGGAGGAACTTATGGGGAGGACTCCTGGGGATGACTTATGGGAATAGCTTGTGGGGAGCATTAGAAGGGAGGACTAACTGGGAGGACCAAAAGGGAGGACTGCTGCTAGAGAGAATGGTGGGGAGGCTGGTGGGGAGGCTGGTGGGGAGG
>NW_003852470.1:2025100-2040009 GCF_000181295.1 Otolemur garnettii | reverse complement strand
GGAAGGATGGTGGGGAGGATGGTGGGAAGGATGGTAGGAAGGATGGTGGGGAGGATGGTGGGGAGGATGGTAGGAAGATGGTGGGAAGGCTGGTGGGGAGGATGGTGGGGAGGATGGTGGGGAGATGGTGGGGAGGATGGTGGGAAGGATGGTAGGAAGGATGGTGGGGAGGATGGTGGGGAGGATGATAGGAAGATGGTGGGAAGGCTGGTGGGGAGGATGGTGGGGAGGATGGTGGGGAGAATGGTGCAGGATGATACTTGCCCAGCTGCATTCCCAGCTGCATTTGTTCAGTCTTAGTAAACACCCCATTGGCACAAAACTGAGAACCAATATGAGTTACTAGTCTTAGTTTTACAACTCTTTCTACCTCTCTGTCATTGAAGAAAGTTTGAAGATTACTTTCTTGTACAAATCCTTTTAATTTCATCCATGTAGCCCCTCTTTTGCTTTTATTGATTTGCAGGAATAACACATCTGCATGTGAAGATTGTTTCACAAAGGGCTGTTTTCAATCTAGGTGTGTTTCATTCAAACTTCCCCAGGCCTCAGCTCTTCCCAACACAAGGTGTCACTGTGCATGGCCGGCTTGAGCCTGGCTCTGTCCACACACCCATGCACAACCTTCAAGGACCCCTCATCCTGTTCCCCTCTGCTTTTCTGGCAGACTAACCAGAACCAGGTGGGGCTCTATTCCCTGGGATCACGACATCCCAGCTATCATACACAGAAGTTACTGAGAAGACCAGGCATTCACTCAGCTTTGCACATCAGTTTAGGGATATTAAATTACTGCTATTTTTGTGATTTCATGTAACCTGGTGCACAACAATTTGAATATTCATTTTATTAAAATTGGAGATTAATCACACTACCCTAAAGGACAAACTGCTGCTGATACTTGGTAATCTAAAATAATCTAAATGTCCTGATTACTGCTATGAACTGGCCAGAGGAGGGAAGAGGTGGGATAAGCAGGTGGTAGTGTTCCTCAGGAGGAAGGATGCTGGCTCCACCCAGCCTTCTGCTGAGTACTGCAGGCACCTGCCACCTGGGCCGCTCTCACACGAAGGGAAGGAAGTGGGTTATGGCAACGCGTGTGGGTCCTGGAAAAACTGGACGTGGGGGGTGGCCAGAAGGATCCCTGGCCTCCTCCAGACTCACTGTCAGAGTCCAGGTTGCACTTACCTCTAACACATTCATAAACTCTTGTGCCCCATGTGCTGTACACAGCAGGTGCTCAACAAATACACACTGAGTGGCTGCCAGACAACCTTTGTCTCATGAAAGGTTCATTTAACTTTGGTGAGTTAGAAATCTCCACACAATGTCCTGGACTTGTAATTTTATTCCTGGTAAGGGCTTAGGCTTTGAGGGATCTAGCACCGAACCCTCTCGGGAGGGTCCCAAGGGTGTGTATGTTTGTCACTAAAAGGAGCATCTTCTAGGGACTGTGGCATTGACAAAAGATCAGTCCTCTGCTCCACCCTATTAAAGATGCCCAGGCAGATTCTGTCCCTAACAGGCAGCCAGGCTCTCATCGACCTTGAAGGCAGGGCAAAATCCTGTCTGCTCAACAGCAGTGTAGGGAAGCTTCTTCAATGCATTAAGCAAAACCTTGCTGTTTGTCATCAGGCAGCTGTTTGGAAACCACTTCATTATGTTTGATGTACACGGGATTTACACTCACCTCTTACCTGTCTCCCCACGTCCCACGGCAGTAATAAAGCACAGGAAATTATTCTCAGCTCACGTCTTTCTCTTTGGAGATGCATTCAGACAGCGATGCAATCAACCAGCTGACGATTTTTAGGAATTCTCCTGCTTGGCCGGGTCTATCTCCATTATGAAATTAAGATGATCGAAAGCCTCATCATTGAGATGCCAAATACACTTTTCTCGCACCACCTGGCAGAGTAGTTCTCTTCCTGAATCTCCCCAGGTAAACACACGCATCTGTTTATTTTCATGACTATTCAGGTCGGTGGACAGGTCTTCAACAGTCACAGGTAAGCGTGTCCACACTGATGACTTTATTTCTTAAAACCCAAACACTTTCCCAGCAAACAGCCTCTGGGCCAAGGTTCCTTGCGGACCCCCAGGGAATATACACTACATTTGAGAATGGAATGCCAAGACAGAAATTGTCAAGAAAAACTTACAACATGTAGCTGCTGCTAAATGCACCTCACTGAATTTTCAAAGCAATATGGTATAAAGAGATACAGTTATGCCTGTCCTTCTAGAACTGAAACCCTAAGCTTGAGCGTCTGAGTCAGGGCATTGGCAAGGGCTTAGAATAGCGTCCTTGGGAGCTAGGAGCTGCAGGGAAGGAGGGGTACGTGGTCCATGCTCAAAATTGATGGCTCCTGCACCAGGAGTGAACGGGGACCACAGAGGACAAAGGGGGCATGAAACTGGCAGATGTAGAGATTCTGGAAGACACGAGTTCTGGAAAAACGAGTTCACTCTTTGAGCCCCAGCCCTGAATCATGACAGGGATTCCCTCACAGTGTCTGTGTCCCCAAAACTCTGACAACAGGCCCAGTCTCTGCCGCAGCTCAGATGGATGACAGACACCAGAACACCTTCCCCCAGGCCAGCCAGGCATCCCAAATCTTAGCCCCACAGAAGGGCTGCTCCCCACCTCCCGGCAAGAACACCAGGGCCAGTCCCTGCAATTCCAGCTCCCATCTGCTGTGTGTCTGTGCAGCCCCCACATGCAAGCAGATAGCCCTGCCCACCCAGCTCTCTGCCAGCCTGGGGAACAGCCTGTGGACGCACAAACAGAAAGCTCAGATGCATCTGGAGGAGGGACCGGCAATCTCAAAGGCCCAAGGAGGATAGAGAAGAGAAGCTGGGCAGGAGCTTCCTGAACAAGGGGGGTGTGGCAAGTGTGGGGTAGAAATGCCACCAGGCCAGAGTGGAGCTCAAAGGGCTGCCATGGACTCTGGACTGTATCCCACATGGAGGGGCATTGCTCACTTCCTAAAGCTTAGCTTTGGGGAAGGAAAATCTGGAAATCCTGGCAGGACACTATGAGAAAAAGCAGAGGGAGGCAGGAGGTATCAAGGACACCAAGTATCCCAGCATCCCGGGCGGCAGCTTTGCGGGCTCCACATCCCTGAGTCAGGCCTCATGACCTTGGGCGGAGCCTGGTCAGTTCCCTCACCTGTGGAATGGGGTAAGGACCCCTCCTAGGCCACTTTTGTGCAGATTCAAAAAGGCCACTCCTGTCCCATCTAATTTATCTCCACACTGAGCCACACCATCATCAAGACACCAAATTGACTACTAGCCTGTCACGGAATCCTCAACCTGCCACGGAATCCTCACCCTGCCATGGAATCTCACCCCACCATAGAATCCTCACCCTGTCACGGAATCCTACCCTACCACATAATCCTCACCCTGCCACAGAATCCTCAATCTGCCACGGAATCCACACCCTGCCACAGAATCCTCACCCTGCTGCGGAATCTCATCCCACCACAGAATCTCACCCTGTCACGGAATCCTCACCCTGGCAGGGAATCCTCACCCTGCCAGAGAATCCTCACCCCACCACAGAATCCTCACCCTGCCATGGAATCCTCACCCTGCCAGAGAATCTCACCCCACCACAGAATCCTCACCCTGTCACGGAATCCTCACTCTACCACATAATCCTCACCCTGCCACGGAATCCTCACTCTACCACATAATCCTCACCCTGCCACAGAATCCTCAACCTGCCACGGAATCCTCACCCTGCCACAGAATCCCACCCCACCATGGAATCCTCACCCTGTCACAGAATCCTCACCCTTCCAGGGAATCTCACCCCACCACGGAATCCTCACCCTACCACAGAATCCTCACCCTGCCACAGAATCCTCATCTGCCATGGAATCCTCACTGTACCATGGAATCCTCAGCTGGTGCCCTCCCCACCCCCAGGCTCCACTGCCCATGGGTCTGGTGTCTCTGCACCAGGATTCCCTTCCAGGCCCTTGAAAGCACCTGCCCCAGGGCCCATGTGGGGCGGAAGCCCAGGTGAACTGGCTGACTCCTGCATGGTCACCTGCCTCCTCTGGAGCTGCCACTGCCACTGCACATACTTGGGCACATCTGTCTGAGAAAGCCACACACTCCCCATTTTGTGGCTTCGGTGCAGGTGACACCAGGTAGCCTTGGTGCAGCTCACGGCAGGCCAAGGCAGCAGCGGTGAGCCACACCATCACCCAAAATGCAAGGCCAATGTGGCTAGAGGCTCCTGGGATTCCCAGGACTTGTCTTTCCCCCTCTTACGCAGAAAGTAAGGAATAAGCCTGTGCCTTCCTTCCTGTTCTGGCTCAATATTCATAGCTTGACCTTTAGAGTTAATCGCAAAATGTCATTTTTTAAAGGCATTATGCACATCATCATAGCGGTCCACTGTGGGAATTCCTTTTCCTCATCCATGGCTATAGGAATGTTTCTGGGTCTTTTTTTGTAATCTCACTGGCAATAATCTACCACCAACACACATCAAGTCCCTGCTTCTGTTGAAAACTGTAAAATATCACACTCTCACTTTACACTGGCTTCAACTTTTATGAAATCAACAGACATTACTGAGTATCTGTCACGGGCAAGGACCTGTGCGTAGGGGCTGCCCGTGCAAGCCTGCTGCCCAGCTCTGCCTCTGCATGGTGGGAATGAGTGCAGGTAGACTAATTAGATCAAAGGAGGTTCAAGGTTCATTTCCATTTTTTAAAAAAAATCCACTGTATTAAAGGTAATGGTCCCTGAATTGAATAGTTCCTTTCTTCCTGGTGAACATCACGATATGACAGGCATGTGCCTTGACACAGGACCGAACAAGGGAGCTATGAGCAAACTGAGACCAGCTGGTCACCAGGAAACACTCACATTTCTACTCTCTCGGGGGAGACAAGCCTCAAGGCCGACGGTAGTCACAAATCCTCCCAAGGCCCGACGGGTAGTTTTATGTTCTGGTTCTCAATGAGGAGCCCCTAAATCCCGGGTTCTGACAAACCTGCTCAGCCTCACTCATCACCTCCAGCACCTAAAAGCAGAGACTGAGATGGATGAAAATCCACTCCCCTACAGAGCCACTCGGATGGAGTTTACCCAAAACTTGGTCCCCTAAAGCACGTGTAATGGCCAGATACTCAGATCTTAAGGTTTCAGATTTCTTAGAATTCTACCTGAATTCATATTTCTATGAATTGAAAAATACAGTTCTGGGAAACACGACTGTGACACACGGCCCTTTAGGACAGACAGCATGTTTCAGGGGTCCCCTTTAGGACAGAGAGCATGTTTCAGGGGTCTCCCTTAAAGACAGACAGTATGTTTCAGGGCTCCTGATGAAGCAGGGCTTTTGGAAATGCATCCTGCTCGGTAATACCCACCAGGCAGATGGGAACCAGGTCTTCACCACGGAAACCAGTGCAAGTGACCCTAGTTGAAGCCCCAGAAAGGCCAATTTTCTCTATCTCAAAACTTTTCACTGGACAACTTACTAATACAAGTGAATACAATATGCTAAAACGTTAACAAAATAAAGCTGGGTCCTCAAGATCTATGGAAGGAGTTTTAAAAATCCCTGTTGCGCTCACTGCTCCATCCTCTACCATACATCCCAGTGCATGGCCCATAATAGGTGCTCAGTCCATGTTTGTGATATTGATTATTGATTTGATATTGATCAAGCCCTTATTGTACCAGACACTTCACCAGGCCTCCGAGATCCAGCAGCAAACAAGACAGACGGGGCTTCTGCCCTGAGAACTTACATTCCTATCTGCACAGCAATGGTAACAAATCGTTAGAGGAAGAACGCAATGAAAAAGCAAGCTGAATTCTTAGTTTTTATGGTAGTCTTACTTCTTCTAAGTTCATTGCTTACAGGTCATGACCCTCACTGTCTGACCACATTGAAGTTCAGGTGACATCTGCAATTCCAGAGGACTCTGTGAACCTGCCCATTTATTCTACCTCTCTGCCTGGCTATCAGAGTATACAATGTGTTTCCCATTGGAAGAACATTTCTTATTATACAATTTCAGAGATAAATTTATGTGAGCCAAAGAGCTGACCAGTTGTTTCACTTAAAAAATCTGAACTGAGGTCTATTTTCAACAGTGCTGCCAGCAAGGCTCTCCAACTTCATAAAGGACAGCCCTGGACACACCATGTAAACTGACAAGGGAAGAGCTGGTCTCCAAGGACCCCACTTCTTTCCATGTCCCGGGAAAACTTGTCCTAGGTCTACAGGTGGCAGGCAGGAGGGGCAAGTTTGCCCTGAGACCAGATATATAGACGCAGCCAGCAGGATGAGGGGCTGAGGCGAGGACACGAGAGCTGAGCAGAAGCTGTGCCTTCAGGGGGCTTTGGTCTGGCCCTGGCTTGATGGTGCCCTGTTGAAGCTCTGCAGATGCAGAGAAGCATAACCAGCTTAGCCTGCTCAAGTTCCACATATTCAGAGAAAATGATAAGCTCATAACTGGAGAATACCAGATAAGAAAAGAAGCCAGCCACCATGAGTGAGAGTTCTCAAACAAACAGGGAGTCTGGACCCACAAAGACTGGAAATTCCACAATTTTCAGGTGTTCAATGTAATAGTTGTGTGTGAAACGTTTTCAGAGGAACAAGGATCAATGCTCTATAAGAAAAGCAGAATTGGGAAAAAAAGATGACATTTCTAGAGATTAAAATAACAATTGTTGACATGAAAAACTTGATAGAGAACTGAAATAGCTTATTAGACAAAGATGAAGAGAGACTTAGCAACTAGAAACTATCGCTAAAGAAACTATCCAGAATAAGCATGGAAAACAAAGAAATACTTCATATGAAAGAAAAACTAAAAGGTATGGAAGTTATACTAATAATAAAGTGCAGCATATCTCATACCAGCATTTCAGGAGAAATTGAAATAAATGCCATCATTGGAGGGTGTCCGAAACAGTGAAAGAGACAAAAGCACAAGAGCCTGACGTGCACCAAGGCGGGGGAATCTGTAAGAAAAACACATCTGAAACATCGTGATGAAACTGTAAACCCTAAAGTCGAAGACAGAATCCTTAAAACATCCAGAGAGAAAAGATATATAACCTGCATAGGAATATCATTTATACCTATGGAAAACCTCAACAGTAATTAATGGATTGAAAAAATATTCTGTCAACCAGAAAAACTTCCTTTAAAAACTAAAGAAAAAAAAATACATATTTTCTCTAAGATGAGCAAAAAACTAAAATCTTTTACTAGTAGCTAAACTTCATTAAAAGAAATTCTAATGACTATAATAAAAAAGAAGAAAATTATCTTGAAGGATAATCTGAGAAAATCCAGTATTTAACTAGTATAAAATACAAATAATAACAATTCTTTTTTTAGTAAGTAATGAACAAGGCCTCTTTATTAGGAGGGGCAGAGAACACAGGCAACCAGCATCTGACTGCTGTGATGTCCTCGCGTTATTAGTGGGAATGGCAGTGGCAACATAGCATTTAATTTAGGCTTTTAAAATTAGATATTCATGTCATAAACTTGAGAATATTTAAGTAAAAACTAGAGTGTATAAATTACACACAACAGAAAAAAACAAAATTTAAAAGTGAGTTAAGGGCGGTGCCGTGGCTCAGTGGGTAAGGTGCCGACCCCATATACGGAGAGTGGCAAGTTCAAACCCAGCCCTGGCCAAACTGCAACAACAAAAAAATAGCCGGGTGTTGTGGCAGGTGCCTGGAGTCCCAGCTACTCAGGAGGCTGAAGCAAGAGAACCGCCTAAGCCCTAGAGCTGGAGGTTGCTGTGAGCTGTGACTCCATGGCACTCTACCAAGGGCAAAAAAGTGAGACTCTGTCTCTAAATAAATAAATAAATAAATAAAAGTGAGTTAAAATTATGTTAACAACAAAAAAGATAATAAATAAGAACAGAGCATAGAAAAAAAAAGAGGAAAGGATGAAGCACATGTATAAAATCAAGAAGGGAGACACAGGTCCAAATAGCTCAATGGCCACGATGAGTGTAGATTGACGAACTGACCAGTTAAAAAATAAACCTACTGAGGGAAAAAATGTTATGGGGGTGGTGGGAAATCCAGCTACTTAATGTCTTAAAAAGACAGAGTCTAAGGGCGAAACAGAAAAGTCGATGGTAAAGATATGAGAAAAGGTATCAGCAAATGGAAACAGAAACAGTGTAATTTTATTTATAAGAACAAAAAAAAAATGTGATTATAAAGCATCGTGAGTATGGAGGAGGTGACCATACTCCTAGAGACCAGGTAAAATTAATCATAAAATGGTGATAACTCAGAAACTGAATGAAATTATGGAATAACATCAAAATAGACAAAGCTACAAGGAGAATTTGAGAAACACACTATGATACTACCCTATCTGAGAACAACTTTCTCAACTATTTCCAAGTAAAAATATGATTAAACAAGGTGGTTACCAGCCCATCTATACAGAGCCTCCCTTCCAACATTACCAAATACTCGCTCTCCTCAGCCAGATGTGGAACATTTATAAAAACTAACGATGTCAACAGGCCAGACAGCAAAGCTCAACAACTTTCAGAAGAATTGTTGCTACATATACAACCACAATTAAACTTACAACTGGATGAAAAAAAGGAAACTTTAAATCCCCATAAATTCATAGGCTATACTATTACAATGAAAATTAAATATTTAAATATAAAACTGAATGACAACAAAAACATTACATTTAGAAATTTATGGAAAGCAAGGGAAATTGTATAAATTCAATTATACAATTGAATTTCTCTATACAATAAAGCTATACTTTCTATTTATCTATACAATATATTTCTCCATACTACAGAAAGCTATACTTTTCTATTACAATTATCTTTTATTAGGAAAACAGAGAATTAATATATACGTGTGCAACTTAAGAATTTATGGAAACAAAACTATCCAAATAAATTGGAAGAAAACAGAGTGAGGAGAAGACTCCCACGAGGTTGAAAAATGTACAGAAAAATATCTGTAAACACTGAAAGTTGTTTCTTTGAAGATGTAATAAAATGGACAAACCTCTAGTGATGCTGAACAACTAATTTTTAAATGATGAGGTACAAATAAGCTATATCTTAAAAGACAGATGACTATTAATATCATTCACTAAAAAGATAAGCAGCTACTGAACAATCCTATACCAAAGAAAATTTCCCGACTTGGATGCAAGTATGAATTCTAGGAAAAAAATAAACTTTCAACTTGTGAACCACACCATAAAAGGAAATAAACACACCCACAGTCGTGAAATCACTACATCCACTAATTCTGCAGTTAAGGATCTTTCCTGTTAAAAGGAGAACTTTTAACAAGAAAGTTCTGCAAAATTACATTTTAAGGAGTATTCCATCTTAATAGTGTAAAATTCTTCCAAAGAGTTAAAAGAGAGAGGCTACGAATTCTAATGAATTCTACAAATCCAAAACACCTTTCACACCAAACCAGGTGAGTCCTGTGGGAGCAAACTGGACGGCAAGGGCAGCTCACACGTGAACACATGTGACAAACCTGAGGCAAAGTAACAGCCAAAACTGCTGTGCCTCAAAACACAATTCATCATGAGGAAGAAGGAGCACAAGTGGTTTAACATTATGACCTTTTTAAATGCCATACACTACAAGACAGATTAACAGAACAAAATGTGATTAACATGACGGAAAAAGAAAAAACATAGGAAAAATTCATCATTAAATTGTGATAATAAAAACGACCACCAGCAAACCAGGATGGAAGGTTGGTTCCTATGGTGGACGCAGGGTGGTTACAAGCTGGCATCACGTGAAGGGAAGCATCGGCAACCCCTGCAACCTGGGAGCGGCACGGGGAGCCTGCTGTCTCCACCATCTCAGACCCTGCGCTGAAAATCCTGGACGGTAAGGGTGAAGATAAAACTTTAAACATTTACACTTACAAAAGCACAAGAACAGAAAGGAAGAATGTTTTCCCCGCACATCAACACTTCTGCGGTACTTGCCCAGCAGGAGAAACAGTTGGACTCAAGTGAAGGGGCCTTTACAACGTCTGGGAAGTTACCGTAAAGATACAGACTCAGCCCCTAAAAAGTGTGCACAGGGAACCTAGGGACAGTTTCTGCAGAGTGTTTACCTTAAGTGAACTTGATTCATCAGCTGGATCTTTAAAATTCATAAAAGATAGCATACACTCATTTATTACATCATGGAGAAACAGACATTGAAATATTAAATCAAAGTAGAGCGGAACTCTGTCTGTGATCCCACCCTGGAAGGCAGTGCTCCACACACCAGCATCATTCACTAATGTTTACTGGAGTTGTGGGTCACATTCTTCCTTCCTTCCACATTTTTGTAATTTTCAGATCTTTTTTATATCTAACAAACACAAATTATTCTTATATTAAAAAAGTAACATATGGTAAAATAAGAGGCAAACATTGGTGCATATGAACACTGTATGACTTTATATTTATTTAAATATCTTGTAGATGAAAACGGATCCTTGGTTCTTACGAGGTCACAGGCATAGAGAGGTCACATTGGGCTCACACTGTTCACAAAATTGGCATTAAGTAAATTTAATAGTAAATGTTAATTTAATCAACCTTATTGAATAGTCTCTAAAATATACTCACAAATAGATCTCTGAGATCTTCACAAACAAACACGGTTGTTATTTTCCATTTTGCCTTTTCCCGTACGGAAGACATTAGCCCCGTGTGGCCACGGAGCACGGACCTGTGTCTGGTCTGAACGCAAGTGCGCTGTGAGTGGAAATCACGCACTGGGTTGTGAAGGCGGCACCACAAAATAGTGAACATCTCATCATTGATTTTACCTTGATTACGTGTTGAAATGATAATGCCGCAGATATTTTGGAGCATACTAAACAAATAAATTATTAAATTACACCTGCTTAGTTATACTTTTACAAATACAACTGTCAGAAAATTTCAAATTCCAGACGTGATTGACATTAAACTTCTGCTGGAGGATGGAGAATGCTGTGTTGGAGTAAGTACTGGAATCTGGAAACTTCCAGCAAGAAAAAAGTAGGAAATTATCAGCTCTCATTCAGATGTCACAGTCCACAGTCACCACGGAATTCTGACCTCTCCTTGGTAATTTTCTTAATAGCATGTCAGCACGAATGCAATGACCCGGTGTCATGTCTGTAAGTTAGAACTCTCCTCTGTTGACACAGCGATTCGTTATTTCGTGTGCTGTCACTCATAAATTCAGGGAAATAATGATCACAGGGGCTTAGATGCCTAGTTCCTTAATCTGACGTGAATTATGTTGGTAAACACAAGTCTCACTTACTTTTCATTATCTAGGTGTCCTTCACTTTTAGCTGATGTCTAAACAATTTACCAATGGGTCTGGGGCACAACCACTTTTCACACAAATGATGCCTTTGCGTGCGAAAGGCATTCCAGTCTAGACACAGAGGAAACAGACAAGGGCTCCAAAAGTGCCCTAAAGCCACCACACAAAGGGAGAGTGGAAACTGTATCTAAACATACCCTGATTTACAAAATATTCACTACAAAATTTTACAAAATCTTTACAAAGTATTCTTTACATGTTGGCCACCTCTCTGCAAAATTTTGTAGAAAAAAGTGATCAAAGTTGTGATCAAAAAGTGATTCCAGGTTGTTTGTGAGATGGCACCAAAATTTGTGAGATGGCCAACCTGGGCAGGCCTCACTGGGGAACAACCATAGGAACTGCTGGGAAGCAGTGACAGGTCACAGGTGCTACACGGCAGTGATACAGTAACCGGTCATATCAGTTACCCATGTAACAATGAGTGTGCATTTAATTACTGAAATTACTTTACAGATAAAAAACCAAGGCACAGGGGGGTTAAATAACTTTCCCAAGGCCAGGAGCCAGCACATGGCCGAAGTCACTTTGAACTTGGCAGACTGTCTTCAAAGTCTGTGCTGCCTGTGATCATGTGATGCTGCTTTTCTAGAAACAGTTTTAAACAACATATTCGAAGGTGGCTCTAGACAAAATTGTTCATTCACAAGTATTTTTCTGACTTCTTCCAGAGGCCATAATTTATATTCTTGGATTTGTTTTCCCATGGTTTTCCCTGGATTTGGGGTGGAGGGGGTACCTCCTACTACCTGTCATCTGGAAATCACCACAACTCGTGTCTCCTACTAAGATATCTGTTTCCCACAATACAGGGTGGCCATAAAATTCGTGTCCAATTCGTACACAAACTTTTTGGCCAACCTGTATAAAAGCTGTGTCTTCCCCAGTTTTCCAAGTAAAAGTGGAGGTCCACAATGATTTATCTGTTCATCTTCTGATTTCAGAAACTGCTCAGCTCCTGGCCCCCAACTCAGTTTAAGAAACTGAGCTAAGAACAGCCAAGCATTCATGGCTTTCTTTCCCAGTGCATGGGTGCTAATTCTTGACTAGGCATTACTAACTCTTTAATTTACATTCCCCCCGACTCCACCACAATCATGTGGACGCACCAAGCCTCTCCGCACAGATGCCCTGCGTGGGAGCATCTGCAAGTGAAGGTGATGCCCCCCACTCGTGCTGGACAGCAGGCACCCACCCTTCACTCCCAGGACCACCAGGGTTATGCTCCAAAGGGGCATAAAACTCCACTTCCCAAGGGCCTCCCAGACGAGGAACGCTGCAACTGTGAAATTCACCTTGGAGAGCAAACTTATTTTGAATTAGAATCTCTGCAGACCCAGTTACCTAAGATGACATCATGCTGGGTTGGGGTGGACCCGAAACTCAAAGAGCACCCAGAGTTACACACAGAAGGCGATCATGTGACTGCAGGGACAGAGGCTGGAGGATATGTCTACAAGCCAAGAAATGCCAAGGATAGCTGGCTACACCCAAGGCCGGAGAGGGGCCAGGAATAGACTGGCTTCCCAGCCTCCAGACGGAACCATCCAGCTTGACGCCAGACTCCTGGCCTTCTGAACTGTCCGGGAACAGATTTCTGCCCGCTTAAGCCACCAGTTCGTGGCATTTTGTTACAACGGCCCTGTGAAACTAATACATGTATTCTCAAAATTTCAGAAGTCACGGTTACAGAATTTTGAAAAACTCTTCCTATTTCCTGGAATAACATGATAAAAATAAACCAAATTTAAAAACAGAATGCTCTGATAGAGTAAAATACTTGATTTTTTCTTTTTTAACCAAGCATTGCCTTAGCACTGCTGTTTTGAACTAGAACAGATGGACAATACACCATTATCTTCATCTTGTGAATGTTATGTGGCTGATAAGTGTCTCCAGGAGCAGATGATAGTGTCAATTCAACAGCACAAAGAAAAAAAGAAGCATTTTCATGGATGTGTGCCTCCTTCTGGTAATAATAGTAATACATGCTCATTAAATACGGAAAAGAAAAGATAATAAATAGTTGGAAATAAAAATGCCCAGCCATCCCAGCATCCAGATGTAACCAGCGCCAGCATCTGACTGTGCTGCTTCTCACGTGCTGTGTGTTGGTGTCTGTGTGTGTGCACATGTGGCCGTGTGTACACTGCTCAAAACTTGGCTCCTACTGTTCCGTTTAAAATCTACTTTTAGAAACTTAACACTAGAACAATGTTTTTAAACCTTATTACACTGACCTATGTGTAGTTTACTATATCAGTACCACATTTTAAAAAAGGCATAACTTTAGAATAAGTTTAATCCCATAAACAGATACACAATATCTCATACAAAAAATATATATATCTGTTAATCTCCTGTGTATATTCCATTAGAAACTAAAACAGAACAAGGGCATTTTTCTTTGTCTTAATAATCTTCTAAACGTGACTTCATTAGTGGTCAAAACCTATTCCTTTTTTAGAATTGACGTGTCATAATTCACTTGAACAATTATCTAGTGAAAGACATTTGAAATTTTCTTTTTCCTTCAGGCATTATAAATAATAACGTGCCAAATCATTGTTCACACATATTTGTTATTTCTTTAACCTGCCACAGAACTAGAATCATTGAGTAAAATCATATTAAATTCTATAAAAAATCTAAAATTCAAGCTGTAAAACCCCTTTTATGTCTCATGGTGCATTAGAATAACTGCAATATTGCAAATACTGAGCAGAGCCCATTTTAAAGAATCTATGCTAATTTACAGAAGAATGGTACATTTGGTGGTTTAAATTTGCATTCCTTGAATTACTTGGGAGTAAACCATGTATTTCATAAAGATCATTTTAATTATCCTGAGTCATCTGTTTATTTCTTTTTTGTTATAGTATTAGAATGAACTATCATATAAAACAATTGTTTTAAAACCTATGTATAATTTACTACATCGATAGCACATTAAAACTGATGAACTTTAGAATAAGTTTACTACCTCCCCTTGCATGATCTCATATAAAAAAAGACACATCTGTGTTAATCTCATGTGTGATTTCCATCAGCAACCCTGCTAAATGTGTCCCTCTCCTATCCAGGACCATAGTGAGTGGTGCCTCTCCATTTAAAACCACCATTCAGTCCTCAGCAGTTCCTTACAGTTTCTTAGTTTAAATTCCAGACGTAAGCGAAGGTTCTGGTCCTCTCTGCTGATAGTTGACCCCACCTATTCTGTGCATTTTTCTAAGCTATGTGACTAGAACAGAGTATTTTCTCTAACTACAACATCTAAGGAAACGTATTATAGGAAATATATTGCCTATTGTACAACTCATTCTGCTGGTCTTTCTTAATTCTGAGAGGTTTTAAGTTGGCTGTTGTGAGTTCTCAAAATAAAAGTGTGCATCCTTCCAGGAGTATTTCATATTTCTGTTTCATTTCTCATTGCATTAGCACGAACTTCCAGAAAATACTAAAAGTAAAATGATGAGCAGTGACTTTGTTCATCCCAGGAAT
>NW_003852470.1:2021825-2024183 GCF_000181295.1 Otolemur garnettii | reverse complement strand
CTGGTTTCTGGGTTTGCTGTACTGTGTTTCTGGGTTTGCTGTACTGTGGAGGCTGGTTTCTGGGTTTGCTGTACTGTGTTTCTGGGTTCGCTGTAGCCTAGAGGCTGGTTTCTAGATCTGCAGCAGCCTCAGGCTGATTTCTAGGTAACTATTCTGTATCAGGTTCTCCTTCTCTCTTTAGTTTTCTGAGTTTTAAATGGCTGTTGCATTTGGAGTTGATCAAACAAGACAACCTCATGTAATCTATTCAGGGATCTAGTTTCTGCTGTTGAACACAATGTGATACCATTGTCAATGCATTTATCACAGTTTCTCTAATTATGAAACACACACCATGCAATCCTGAGAGATGTGATTGCTACTGTACTGCCAAATTGTCAATAATACTTTTAGGATTTTTATGGCTATCTTTAGAATTGAGATTTATCTATTTAATTAATTTATTTTTTATTTTTAAAAAACACTGGTAGCCAACTTCATGATATAATTAGAGTTTCACCACTTTCTATATTCTGAAACAAACTCTATGTCTGGAAAAGGTTCTGAGTGCAGGTGGGAGGTTTCCTGATAAAAATATAAAAAATATATTTTTAATTTGTTTTATTAGAATTGTTGTAGCTTCCCTGATAATGCCTGGATTGCAGATGGGACTCAGGGCCACGGGGGGTGGGATGCGTGTCCAGCCACATGAGGCTGGCAGACCCTTTAATTGCTAGTTGACTTGTGGGAGTTTTTTGTATTTGCTTTTAAATCTGAATGGATATTGACAAATGCTTTTTATGAATCTTTAGAAATGATGGTATTGTTTTTCTTTTTGTTATTTTGATAAAGTAAATAGCCTTGATTACTAACTCAAAAAATCTCCATTGGTCATAACACATAATCAATTTTATATACTGCTGAATTTGATTAGTTAATATTATGTCAACTTGAGCATTTCTGCATCTATGTTCATGAAGTATATTGGTCTGTCATTATCTCCCTGTAATATCTATAAAGTTTGCCCAAAAAGTCAGCATACACAGAGAAAAGGGGAAATTGCAGCTGAATGTACGTTATTTACCAAATATTCGTTACAAAATCTTACAAAGACGTAGCCAACGTGGAGAGAATATTTTGTAAAATTTTCTAATGATAACCTCAAAAAAATCACTTGGACAGTATCATTCCCTCTTTTACTTTCTGAACAAGTCTATGTAAACCTGTGTATCAGTTCTTCATTAAACTTTTGGGTGAATTCGCCGGGTAAGCTCTCTGGGCCTGGAGTTTTCCCTATTACAAGATGTCAACTATGAATTTAATGTTTTTAGTAGATATGGGGGTTTTCATCTTTAATATTTCTTCAAAGGAAAACTCTGGTAGCTTGTGACATATGAAAGATTTATTTCATCTGGGTTATTGCATTTATTTTTGTAAAGTAGTTTATAATATTTCCTATTACATTTCCAGTGGTAAGATCAACAATAATGCCCTTTTTTTATTCCTGTCATCAGGAATCTGGGTGATCTTTCCATTCTCTAATTCTCCATAGCCCCAGGGCTATACATTCTATTGATCTTTCTTTAAAACTCAGCCTTTGGTTTTACTTTCTTTCTTTACATTTTTCTGTTTTTCATTTCCTGCATTTATGCTGTTAACTTTACAATTTCCCTCCTTAAGTATGAGTTTAATTAGTTCTACCTTTCTAGTTTCTTAGGGTAAATATAAGACTATTTTAGACCATTTTTTTTTTAAGGTAGGCATTTTAATGCTACAAATTTCCCTCTAAGAACTGCTTTAGCTGTGGCCTGAAAGATTTTTTTAAAAACTGCCTTTCATTTTTCTTCAATTCAAAATATTTTCTAACTTTTCTGTAGCTTTATCTGTTTCATTTTCAGAAATTTGGAGATTTTTCTGAACATTTTATGTCACTGATATCTAACTTAATTCTGTTGCAGTAAGAAAATAAATTATGTTTATTCCAATTAGTCGAGACTTTATGGTTCAGGTTAGAGCCAGAATATAGTACTGATGAAAGTTCCATCAGCAGATAAAAACATGAATTCTGCTGCAGTTGAGTAGAATGATCTGTAAGACCCCAGGCAAGGAGCTGGTGGGTATCACTGTGTAAGTCCTCAGTGCTCAATGATCCTCACTGATGAGCCCGGTATTACTGTGTAAGTCCTCAGTGCTCACTGATATTCACTGAGGAGCCTGGTGTTACTGTGTAAGTCCTCAGCGCTCACTGATACTCACTGAGGAGCCTGTACTGTGTAAGTCCTCAGCGCTCACTGATACTCACTGACGAGCCTGGTATTACTGTGTAAATCCTCAGTGCTCACTGATACTCACTGAGGAGCCTGGTGTTACTGTGTAAGT
>NW_003852470.1:2007691-2021296 GCF_000181295.1 Otolemur garnettii | reverse complement strand
GCGCTCACTGATACTCACTGAGGAGCCTGGTGTTACTGTGTAAGTCCTCAGTGCTCACTGACCCTCACTGATGAGCCCAGGATTACTGTGTAAGTTCACAGTCCTTGCTGATACTCACTGACGATCCTGGTGTTACTGTGTAAGTCCTCAGTGCTCACTGATACTCACTGACGAGGCGGGTATTACTGTGTAAGTTCACAGTTCTTGCTGATACTCACTGACGAGCCTGGTGTTACTGTGTAAGTCCTCAGTGCTCAATGATACTTATTGACGATCCTAGTATTACTGTGTAAATCCTCAGTGCTCACTGATACTCACTGACGAGGCAGGTATTACTGTGTAAGTCCTCAGTGCTCACAGACCCTCACTGATGAGCCCAGTATTACTGTGTAAGTCCTCAGTGCTCACAGACCCTCACTGATGAGCCCGGTATTACTGTGTAAGTCCTCAGCGCTCACTGATACTCACTGACGAGTCCAGTATTACTGTGTAAGTTCACAGTTCTCGCTGACCCTCACTGACAATCCTGGTGTTACTGTGTAAGTTCACAGTTCTCGCTGATATTCACTGACAATCCTGGTGTTACTGTGTAAGTTCACAGTTCTCGCTGATACTCACTGACAATCCTGGTGTTACTGTGTAAGTCCTCAGTGCTCAATAATACTTACTGACAAGCCTAGTATTACTGTGTAAGTCCTTAGCACTCACTGATACTCACTGACGAGCACATTATTACTGTGTAAGTCCTCAGTGCTCACTGATACTCACTGACGAGCACATTATTACTGTGTAAGTCCTCAGGGCTCACTGATACTCACTGACGAGCTCAGTATTACTGTGTAAATCCTCAGTGCTCACTGATACTCACTGACGAGCTCAGTATTACTGTGTAAATCCTCAGTGCTCACTGATACTCACTGACGAGGCAGGTATTACTGTGTAAGTCCTCAGTGCTCACTGATCCTCACTGACGATCCTGGTATTACTGTGTAACTCCTCAGTGCTCACTGATCCTCACTGACGATCCTGGTATTACTGTGTAACTCCTCAGTATCCACTGATTCTCACTGACAAGCTTTCTGGCTCTATCAGTAACTGAGAGGTAACTGTGGAAACCTCTAACTGTGGGCATGATTATGTCTGTTTTCTGATCTATCCATTTTTCCTCATATTTTTAATTTGTTTTATTAGAATTGTTGCAGCTTCCTTATAAACTTTTATTCATGTATTTTCAGTTCTGTTATGTCCTTTTTTACTGTTGATAAAACTTTTTGTTCTCAAGTTTACCTATTATCATCAATACATCCACTCCAATGTTCTTTTGCTTCTATTTTCTTGATGTATCTTCTCCAGGATTTTAGTTTTATTGTGTCTATATTTTCATTAAAAGTGAATTTCTTATAGACATCATATATATGGGGCTGAAAATCTGAAAACTCTGGCCTGTCAATTACAGAGTTTAAACCTTTATATTTAAATCTACCATTTTATAGGTTTGGTTCTATACTTGTCTACCCTACTTTGATCCTTTTCTATGTTTCATTGTGTTTTTTTGTTTGTTTGGTCGGTCTTTTAGGTTGAGAATTGACTTTGATTTCATTTTTATCTCCATAATGGTTTCATTAGTTGTAAATCTTTTCATAATTTTAAGTGACTGCTCTATTTTTACTATTATTTATTACATAGGTACTGCATATCATCACATATATAATAAGATATAAAGCATATATTTAATTTGTCATTTTCAAATAATATTATAGCAAATAATGCATGGTGTAATAGCCTTACAATGCTATGCTTTCAATTCTTCCCTCTTAATCTTTGCAAAATTATTCACACAGTGTTATTTTGCATGTAATTTTATGTTTTACATCACTGTTCTTCTTTATACTGTGAGTTGTCTTTTAGAGTAATTAAAAATAAAGAAAAGATCTTAATGTACCCATCTCTAGCACTCTCTCTCTCTTTCTGTTTTCTTTTTGGTTGTTTAGACAAAAGTTTCTCTCTGGTATAACATTATTTCTACCTAATAAGCTAAAACTTCTTGAATTGTACGTTTTCAGGCAGTGACTTCCTTTCACCTTTAGTTCATTTGAAAATAATTTTATTTAGACCCAGTTTTTAGTAATTCTTTATGCTTGATGTAAACTCTGAACTGAGAGATTTATATTTCTGTATTTTATACATGCCACTTCATTTTCTTCTGAATGTTATAGGTTGTGATAATGTAACTCCCAAATTTTTTACCTTTTTCATACCTGTACACTGTGTCTTTTTCTCTGTCTTCAAGACTTGCTATTAATCTTTGAGTCAGAAGGTTGTCTATGATTTATTTAGTTTTCAGTTTCAGATTCCAGTATTTTCTGTTTTGCTGTTTTTTCAGTCATGGGGTTTGGTGAGCTTCTTAGATCTGTGGTTTGATCACATCCATTTTCATCACCTTTGATCATTGTCTCTTTTAATAGTCTCTGTGCTGTTTTCTCTCTTGCCCTCTTCAATTATACTTAAGTTAAACCAGCTGATCTTCTCTCACAGCTCTGGGAAAGCACGTTCCATGGCTTCACTTCTCTTCTTTTTCTGTTACAGGCTTAGTAAGTTCTATTGACTCATCTTCAACTTTACTGATTCTTTCCTGGGCTGTATCACAAATACTCATGAGTCCATCAAAGTAATCTTTTATTTATGATGCCATCTTCTGTTTTTTTCTAAATTTTAGTTTGGCTTTTTTTCTATTTTCCATATTTCTTTCCTTTTTTTTAATGAAGATGTTGAATATTTTATTATTTGGGGGCAAAGCTGTTGCTCACTGTATAAAAATAGCACCAGCAAATGCGGTGAATTACAAAATTAAGATAATATCACTCACTGTACAGCCAATAAAAACTTCTCCACTCCCAGTTAATTCCAATGGAAAGACCATTAAGTATTCCAACTCAAATCCTGGTATGGATGAAAGCAAGTTACAATATTATATAAGGCTTAAGATAACTATGTTATCCTTTCATTACATAATTTTTATAACTAGTTTTTACCATGGATAATTTCCTGAAATACGAATACTAGAGGCTAGTCTGAAAATCATAGCGTATTTTGAAAAGGATACATATTTTGTTTATCTACAACTATTAGAAAGTTAAGGACTATTTTCTTTCATTAGCAGTGTTGAGAGTAGTTGTTATTTTAAGTCATCTATCCACCACTAATTAAAGACAACTATGCTGGATTAAGTTATTTCACACTAGTTTATTCAGGAGTTCCATTTTCACTCCTCAATAGATTTTATGTATCTCTCATATGCCTCTTCACTCATTAGTTCATCTAGTTCTGAAGGGTTACTAAGGGTCCTCTTGATCCGCCAACCATCTTCATAACAAGATTTGTTGATAGGTCCTGGATTTTCTGCTAGAGCTTCATTAATTTCAGTTACTTCTCCTGATAAAGGAGAATAGAGTTCACTAGCAGCTTTCACACTTTCCAAAGCACCAAACTCATCTTGTTTGTTTAATTTTGTCCCAACTTCAGGTAGACTACAGTAAACTACATCTCCCAAAGCTTCCTGTGCAAAATTGCTGATTCCCACTGTCCCAACGCCATTCTCTGCTGTCACCCAGTCATGCTTCTCCGTGAATTTGCACACTGCGAGCAGAGCGGGTCCCGTGCACAGCGTCTGGACGGTGCCCACTCCCAGCCTCCAGGACCACAGCAGGTGGGGGCAGGCGGGTGCCCAGGCTGTAGGCCATAGCCCACAGGGTCCACGCCACTTGCAGGGCCATGCTCGCAGGGGCACTGAGCTATTTTCCATATTTCTGATGAAATTCTCCACCTGTTAATTCATGTAGACCTCCTTCCTATTCTATCATTTAACATTTTAATTGCAGTTAATAACAGAGCTAATAGCTCTAACACCTGTGTCATCTTAGGGTCTCGTTCTGTTAGTTATTTTGTATATTGACAATGACTTATCATTTCTTTTTTGGTTTGTGTGTCATTTATAACTTTTTACCAAATGCTACACATCATGAGTAGAACAATAAAGAATAAGATAAATATGATTTGCTCCTGCAAATAAACACACCCTTTCCTGTGTCAAGTTGTTAGTGAATTCAGTTGTGTTGTATATTCAGGAGTTGAACTAGATTTGGATTTTGCTGTCATGGTTGACTTCAATACCACACAGCTTCCAAATTCTTTAGCAATGCCTTTGCTTAGGGGAAATTCTGGGTATGCAACCATCTGTCTCATATTTATGTGCACACCCCAGTTTTCAGCCATCGCTATGTCCCTGCACCACAGAAAAGGAACTGTGTTCCTCTCTTCTCTCCAGAGTAGGCTGTTATCACTTTCTTCCCAGTGCTTTCCAGGCTGGTTGGAGGGACTATATCCTGGTCCAGGTTCAGTTCAGATAACTGTGTTCACCTGGGCTTTGAGTGTGGGAATTTCTTACTTCTTCTGCTTCTTCTAACAAAGGCAAAGGATTTTTTTTCTTTCTTTTTTTTTATTAAATCATCTCTGTGTATGTTAATGCAGTCATGGGGTAAGTTTGATGAAGATATTTCAAATGGTATTAAAAAAGCAAAGGATTTTTAAAGTGCTTATACCTTCCATCTTCCTCCCTTCTCCTCACCTCCATTTTACCAATATAATTTGCGTGTATGTGTCCTGATTATAATTATTATAATTTTCTCTTTTCATCAGGAAAATTACTTTGAATTTTTCACTCATTCCTGTAACAAAATTAACAAGTAGTCACGTATTCTATAAAATTAACAGAAATTATTATAAATATTTTGAAAACTGACTTCTCCATTCTTGGTTCTTGCTTTGCATTTATTTCTCAATCAGCTAAGGAAGTTAAAGAGAGAGAAATAAAATCTTATGAAGTAAACTTTTCCCAAATTCTCATATTTAATAAACTGATTCTAAAGTAATAATGTTATAATAATTTGAAAATTAAGAAAACATAAGCTTGAGTCTCTTTTTAAAAAAAATATTACTGATAATTTCTTGAGAAAATAGGATCAGTATGAATGCATTCCAAATGCCACATAAAACAAAAGTAAACAGAACCAAACAAAACATGAATGTGACTCATAAATAATAACAATGAATTAAAGGAACAATAATAATAACATATAAAAGCAGGATATAATAAAGACATAAAAATATAAAACCAGTAAATCAAAACTATGTTAAACTACATTTTTAAAAGGCAAAGACAGAGTTCATGCTTTGAAATATTAATAATTGACCTGAGCTAAAAACAAAATGTAAGATAAAATTTTTTAAGAAAAATAAAACACATGGTGCAGGAAGAATGGCAGAAACATTAATTTTAGACAAAGCAGAACTTGAGGTAAAAATATCGTATTTGGCAAAGTAGGTTCACTGCATTTTTTTCTTCGTTTGTTTATTAGAGAGAGTCTCAAGCTATCGCCCCGGGTAGACTGCTGTGGCGTTGCATCTCACAGCAACCTCCAGCCTCCAAATCAAACTCCAGCCATCCTCTTACCTCAGTTTTCCTATTTTTAGTAGAGATGGGGTCTCACCTTTGCTCAGGCTGGTCTTGAACTCACGCACTCAGGCAATCCTCCCTCCTCAGGCTCCCAGGTTGCTGGGATCACAGGCGGGAGCCGCTGCGCGCCTGTCTCTCCACTGCATTTCTGAGAATGTCTTTTCTTGCTCATGCATTTGTTTGACTTGCTGGCAGGACATATGGTTCCTTGGTCACAAACTTCTTTCCTCACAATTCTCTAAACTTTTCCCCATGAACTAATCAGATTGAATATTGCAGAATGATCTGAAGCTACATCAGCGTCCATGTCTTTCCATGCATGAGATGTCAACAGGGTGCCAGGGCAGGATACACGGTGCGTGTTGTCACATTTGATACTCCACCACATTCTGGGTTATTTATTATTTGTAGGAAGTCAACTAAATGCAGATCTGTTGTCTGCTTCCTATTTTATTTGGATTTTATTTACTTTCCTTTTATTTTGTTATTTGGAATGTGTTCATACTGATGCTGTCACCTTTGGCATTAATATGGCCGAGTCCAATGTACATACGCCTAAGAATTTCCTATGTTGTCTTTGCTCATTACATTCATAATCAGTTCTTCAATTTCATGACTTTAATTGCTAGTTTTTAGAAGTTTCCTGGCATTTTTTTCTTTCCTAGATTCTTCAAGCTGTCCCTTCCTTGTATCTTTTACCATTTTCCTGTAGGTTTTTTTTCCTTATCTGTAAAAGTAAACCAAATGGTGGTTTATCCAAAACATTTACCAGTTTCTGTGCAAAATCCATTTCCCAGATCTGTTTTTCTCCTGGATCTTTCGAGTAGATGAATCTTTCGTGAAGCAGAATATTTCACATCCCCCAGCTGCTCCTCTGCTCTCTCTCTCGGTCTCGTCTTCTTTGAATGAGGAGAGGCACAGACAGTATTTTGTTTTGTTTTGTTCTGTTTTCCACCCAAGATAGTGTTTGCAGAATCGGACTCTTTGATCTTACGTGGAGGGACAATGTGACATGGGCAACTTTTAGACAAATCTCTACCTTCTAGCAAGACACTTTCATTTCCTGTGTCTTTATGGGACAGAAGATGAATAAATTATCTTTTCCTCCTATTTCTTCATACTCTCAGAGTAAGTAACTTCATTTCTGAGTAGCTCAAAGGAGTCTGAATTATTTTAAGAAGTAGAACAGCAGCTCCTTGGAAAGTGCCTTTTCCCCCGGCCCCACCTTTACCCCACACTGTCCTGACCTGCAACCTCCTTTGTTGCCCGTGAGGAAGACAGACACACAACACTCTGGGGAGCAGGGGCTGGAGCAGGACAGTTCAGATGACCAGAAGCTCCTGTGGGGGCAGCCTCTGCTCTGGGACAAGTGGCCACACCATGCCTGGCCCTGAATCAAACTCTGAGGCTGGAGAATAAATGAGTCTTAAATCATTTCTCAATTCAACCTGTTCACACTAACTAGGCCAATTTTCTAAAAGCCACTCAATCATTAATCGGAGACCTTAGACCTGAGCACAGTTGTCCCCACGTATTTCTGTGTACCTGGGCTTTTTATGAAGAAGAATGCCCTCTGCCCACTCAGGGGCTTCTCTGATGCCTGAGGATGAACTTGCACTTTTCTGATGGAGCCAAAGACTCCAGGTACCAGTTCAAGGTGATCTCATCCTGTGTATAGAGGCTCCAAGGGCCCAGGCACCTGTCGCCCGCCCAGATCACACTTCATTGCCTCATTGGGTCACTGTCTCCTAACTTGCCTGTTTGCCACTAGACTGTGTGCATGTACGTCTGTGTGTGTTAGTGTGTGCATGCCCGCACTGTGCGTCTATGCCTGTGTGCATGTACGTCTGTGTGTTAGTGTGTGCTATCATGGACTGGATGTTGGTGCCCTCCCCATTCATATGTTGAACCCCTAATCCTCAGCTGATGGTACTAGGAGGTGATTTGGGGTAGAGGAGGTCATGAGTGTGGGGTCTCCATGATGGCATCAACATCTTTATGAAAGAGTCCCAGAGAGCTGCCTGCTCCCTCCCCCCGCCCCCGTGCGGACACAGTAAGAAGGAAGAGAGCCCCACATCTTAACCATGTGGGCATCCCGGTCCCAGACTTCCAGTCTCCAGAACATGGGAAACAAATGTCTATTCTAAGCCCCCATCTACCTTTGCTTTAACCATAGCAGCCTGAGCTGGTCAATGCAAGAGACACATACAGCCAGGCTCGTGGTGCCAGGCCTACAGGAAAAGTGTGTAAAGACAGTCTGCCTGCGGAGCAGAGGAAAGACCGTGGATGTTAACTGTGGTTTCTACACTTAGAAAGGTCAACAGGCCTCTGGGGTTTTTTGGATCTATGTATATCAGCAGACGGTTATCATTATTCTCATCATAAGGGGTCTAGTACATTTAGAAAATAATGTTCTTTATAATATTTATTAAAGTTTAGATGGGTTATCCAAATCTACTCAAGTTGTGCTCATATTGTCTGAGGCCTATGCCAGGCACTCAATTCTTAGCCCATAATAAATGAGGGGTGGGAAATTGTGGTCTCAGAAGTCACCCACCTATATCTCTACCCAGAGGGATCCAACTGAGTTCAACAACGGCACGTTACTCTGAGAAAAACACTTGCTGCTACCCTGAGTTCATGGTCAGATAGCTATTGTCCCTGAAACTGTGCAAATAAAGAAATGCTCAAGGAGTGATGAGTGCTTAAAAATTACTACTGGCCAAGAAAAAACTGAGCTTAGCTCACAAAGCCTGCTTGAAATGAAGGGGTTTGATTCACTCTTCCAGTGCTCTGGGAGTTCTAATTTGGTCTCTTTGATTAATTTCAAAGAGATCAATAAAACATATCTGATTCTGAGGCCACTTATTTCTGAATATATGAATTTACAATTATATTGATCAACATAATGTAATGATTATATATTTATGCATTACACATTTACATATATTTATACAATTTATAATATGCTTATAATATAAATAAGTATAACATACAGGTTGATTACTATATAACAGGATGTGACAGTTTAATAACAATGTATATGAGGATTTACATGTAAACATCTTAATGGATCTGTATTTTCTCAGTGATTACAGTGAGATGGGAAGGGTGTGCCCTGGTTTCAGCTGGCTGGGAGTTCACCCTCTCTTCCACAGTTGCCAGGCAGACACTCTGATGAGCAGTTAGTAACATACACACCACCTCTTAAAGGTGTTCCTTGAACTAAGGAACACTCAATATATGCTTTCCAAATTTGGGTAATTTCTAAGGATTTTTAAATCTATTAAAAAAGCAAATTTTTGTAAAGCAATCCAGAAATTCCCATCTCAAAACAGGTGCATTGAATTATTATAAAATTACCTTTGGGGTCCGGTACATCTCTCCCCAAAAGATAAATAAAACTGTATTGTTATATTTACTTATGATCCATAAGTCAAAAGAAAAATAGGGAAGCTAAAAAGCAAAGGTTTGACAGATAATAAACTAGGTTATAGTGAAAAGTTATTCTAATATTTCTTACATTTGTCAAAAAGTCAAAAAAGGCAAAATTAATAAAAATTTGACTCTAATAGAGCATTAAATATTTGCCATAAAATAGTAAGTAAACAATGTCCATAAGATATAAAGTCTACAAGAAGTTGCCATAAGCTTCTCCAACTAAATAGATATTGAGCACATTTATAATGTGAGTTTCCTAAGAAGATTAAGGCAATTCTAGAAAATATCTGTACGATATTCAGTGAAACGCCAAGAAAAGGACAGTTTACTCAAAGGTTTATTTGGAACAAGTGAACTTATTTCGGATTTCTTAAAACTGAATTTGCTGATTACTTTTGTGGTAATTTTGCCAATGGATTAGGGAATTAAAAATATTATGTTTCCTATATCAAAAGAGCTACCCCAAATCATGTTGTCCTCTTATCATACAAGCCATCTAGTCATCTGCTGTCATCACTAAATTAAATAGGATGTATGATCGTCCTTGAGCACAGTGTTTATGCCGGGTGCACGCACCTCACTCAGACTTCATTCAGTCACTACATCACTAAATAATCACAAGGAAAGCGTGAGTTTCACTCAAGAGTCATTAAGGCCTGTGAGAAATAGATCAGTCATTCTCCCTGGCTTATTACCAAACAAGATTCATAGCCAACTGGAGCAAACATGTAGGCAAACAGAGAAGAAAATAAACACTCCTAAACCAGCACTGCATTATCCACAAGAACATCTTCTTATTACTAAACTTTACAGACACATATTGAGACAAGCCTGGTAGGTAGGAAATTACAGGCAGATAATGTAATTCTAAAGTCGTAAAATATTCCATAATGGAAGGTGTTGCAAGATGATTTTGGCACAGGCAGCTTTGCTTTTATAAAATGACCATATGTTAAGGTGATTTTAAAAATCAGTTTAAAAATTCATAAGATGATTTTATTCTCCTGTTACTATATAGTTTTATTATACAATCTTTCATCCAGGGATTATTTCATGGGAGTCTGTTCCAGGACAAATGCTCTTTCGGGGCACTAGACTCCAGAGATAGAATGAAATCTGTCTTCTAAACAGGGCACTTTATAGCCCATCTCCATTATCAGCCCCCACATGAAGACAAAATTCACAGAAATCATTTATGCAGCTGTGTCCTACAGATGAGAGAACTTCGCTGCATGCCCCTCAGTCCAGACAAGTAAGGTTTTTTAATGGGTTGACTGATCAATTAGTGCTCCATTAAAAGATATCAGTAGAAATTGTGGTGTAATCCTAAAAATAGACGTTGCAAGGACAATTTTGTACACAGCCCCTCAGCCATAGCTTCATCTTAAAAATAGATCCTATACTCAAAAAAAAAAGCAAATAAGCTACCCAAGACTTGTTTTTTAATAAAAAAAGGTTCATGCCAATGTAAAAAAATTCTGTTTTACCAACAGAATTACTTCATTAAAGTAACAAGTATGATTTCATACATAAAACTCACTTATGACGAAAGCAAAAGAATGAATGTGTACATTGTCAGTATGATTTGGGCACCAACCTGGAATAGGCTGAGACGCTACCACCACTGTGGGAAGAGGCCTGGAGATAGGAGCTGGCCTGGACAGAGACACAGCCACCTGACTGGCCAGCAAATGAGGCTTTTCATGCCCGTGGAACAATCTTGGCTCCTCAGGATGTATCCACGCTGATTCCAGAGCAAAGGAATTATTTAAAAAGATCTGTCCAAAAATAATGCAAGCATAGCATTTAAAGTAAGGCACATGATAAACACTAAATATGGCTATGTAAATATTTGCATTGTCTCACATTAAACCAATATTGGACAATCTATTGATGGGGACTCTACAATATCATTATTTTAAAACGTAAAAAAAGAAAGATCTACAGGGCTCAGATATGCACCATCTACTACTTAAAGTCCTCTGGGCGCTTCTTCAACTATTGATTGGTCAACTCAGGTCAGTGGTCAGTTGACAGAATAAAGACTCCACAATGGGATCGTCAGCATGTTGTACAATGGATGCCAGTATTACATTTTCTTCAGTTTTCATGTAAGTGAAATGTAGTCAGCAAATTTGAATTCAAAAGTGAAAAATATCAGAACTATAAAAATACAAAGCAATAAACTCACTTTTAAAATTTTAACTTGCATTATATACCATGTAAGGCTAGATTTTGAACATGGTTCTAGACTTTAAAAAAAAATAAAATTCTGATTCAGAAATTGAAAATTTTACATTGCTCCATGGAATCCAAGTATTGTAAGCAAAAACAAAATATTAATACCCCTCCCAACTGAATGGTGTTTTGGAATAGATCAGTCTAATTCCAAAATTATTTCTTTCTATATTTAGAAGGACAATTAATTGCAATTAGAAATTGTATTTGTTGTTGTTGTTGTAGCAATGCCCAACAACTTAATTAAAAGCCCACTTAATCCATTTAAGTTACTTGCATGTTTACCTTACAATTAGGTATCCTTTTATCTATCCAACTTTTCCCAATAGGAGGTGGAAGAGCAGAAGGACCGATGTGTGGCAAGATGGGCACCAACTCCACGGTGGAAGCAGGCGGCAGTCCTAGGGACGCAGAATGGCCCCCCAGCAGCCACTGCAACCCAAGAGAGAAGGCGGTGCTTATTAGCCACAGTCAAGCCAGTCTACCAGGTACAGAAAGGAGCTGAGATCATGGCTTTGAGAAAAGAATTTTTAAATGCACATATTTACTTATGAGAAAAATTTCCTCCTTCCTCAGTTGAGGAAAACTACAAATACTGTATTTATAAATAAAGGAATATTTATAAAAGTTGTCCTATCTGAATCATCGGGAAGCACTGCCAACATTGCATTCTTCAATATTCAGAAAGAACTTCTAAGCACAAAACCATAAGGGCACAGTAAGACGGGAGTTTCTGTCCTTGATAATGAAGAACCGCCAACCCGCCGTGGAAAGAAGAAACGCTGGGTATTCCTTTTTATCATTCTCGGTATTTTAAAATAAGCAATCAGAACAATCTATCATAAAATTCCGTTCACTGTAACATTTTACACTAATTGCATTTATCATTTAAAAAGATTTACCTAACATTTTCAAAATGAAAATGTGTAAGGAGGTAAGGCTCAAAGTTTCCCAAGGTTCACCAATACAAATAGATTCTACAGCAAAGAAAATCTGAGTATTACTGAAGATCTTAGTACGTAGAATACAATGGAAAACACTGGAAGGGGGCAGGCAATTCCTACCCCTAATCAAAATAACTGTGTCTTCATGGGGGAAGAACCAACAGCAGGCATTGTTTAATGACACGAAATGCTTCATCTATTGTTTTAAAAATCACAAAAGCATTTTAAAAAATTTTCCTACTAAGTGAAAATGTTCCTAGGGTCCTAAATACTGCTACTGGATAGAAAAAGTGTAATGCAAAAACATTTAAGAGATTAATACTAAGTATTTTAGATTTTTCTTTTTAAATTTATCCAAGGGTGGGGGGAATGCAGTTTTCTAAACATAAAAAGAAAATGTAGTTCTTTGACATTATGTACCTCTAGTGGTAGCACTCTGAAACAACAACCCCTCCAAAATATGGCAAAAACTACCAACTTTTATTCAATAAAACCCAATATGAACTGCATCGCACATTAAAATATAATACCCAGAATCACATATGTGATCTATTATTAAGTCAAATTTGGAGGCGTTTAACAATATCTCTTAGAAAAGCTCATAAGATACTACTGAAATTACATTAATTAAACAGTGTATTCTAACACACCGCTCATTTGAATATGCCACTGGGGTCAATCGTCGGAATAAAATACACGTTATCCCCCGCTTTAAATGCGTCTGCATTCTTAGATGGCAAACAATGAATCTTGCCCAAACCAGCCTGCCTCGCTCTGTTGCACCATTAATCACAGGCACAGTCACTTTTCCCTTCTAATTCCAGGTTTTAAACGCCCAACTCTTTTGAAGTGCAAAATGGCATTAGCGAGATCAGCGGGCCGGGCAGGCCCAGGGTGGGCAGGGAGACCACCAGCAAAGCTTCCTGGTACAGCAGGCGGCATTTCCCTGCCGGCTTCCTTGGGTTTGGATTCTCCTAAACGTTGCCCTGAGTCTATTTTCAAATAGAAGGTGGGGGAAAACCCGATCAGAATCAGAAATAGCTATCGATTCCCAGCTTGCCTTTCAAGTCTAGCAGAGACTGTAAAAGTATTAACTTCCCCGCGATGCAGCCCCAGTACGCGGCGGCGGCGGCGGCGGCTCCAGTCACTCGCGCTGGACAGCGACCGCGAGCCACGGGGAAAGTTGTGGCCGGGCTGTCCCAACTCCGGCCTGAGGCCGCGGTCTCTAAACCACGGGGCTAGAGACAGGGGCAGGTACCCCACAAACTGGGAGAGGTAAAGCCGAACGTCGAAGCATGAACTTTCTCGTGGATGCCTGGCTGCCAGGCTGCGTGCTGAAGGTCTGGGCAGGCGAGGACGACCGGGCAGGGGGAGCGCGAAGCGGGGGCGAGGGCGGCCCTGGCTGCGGGGAGGGCCGCGCCCAGGAGGCAAGGGGAGCCGGAGACCCCGACCTGAGGCTGGGGACAGAGG
>NW_003852470.1:1995605-2006983 GCF_000181295.1 Otolemur garnettii | reverse complement strand
CCCGGCCGCACCCCTCCCTCCAGGGATCGGTCCAGTTCCCCCACTCTGACCCCCTCCCTGACCTTCCCCCCCTCCCCGGCTGGTCCGGTTCCCCCAATCTGACCCCCTCCAACCCTTTGCCCCTGCCGCACCTCCCCACCTCGGCCCAAGTCCCTCCCTCCCCCGGCCCCGGGCCCCGCCCCCGCCCTGCCATCCCCGGGGCCGCACCTCTCTCCCGGAGCCGGTCCGGTTCCCCTACTCTGACCACCTGCCCCCGCCTTCCTTCCCTTCCCCTCCCCCCGGCCGCAACCCCCAACCTCGGCGCCCCCAGCCCCGGCGACCTCCTGCCTGCGTCCCTGGACCTGGGAACCGAGACCGGGAAGAGCGCGCCGGGCCGAGATCTGCCGATCCCTCCTGCCGGGGCCCCGGACCTGCCGCTGGTGGCTTCTGGCCCTCACGGATGGTGCAGACCACTAGGGAGGCGCTTGCAGTCGGCCCGGCTTCCGGCCCCGCACTCCATAGCTAGCAGATGCCGAGGTGGCGGCGCTGGAGCTCGGCCTGTCCCGGGGACCGCGCGCGGGCCGCGCTCCACCTGGCTACGTCTGAGTCTAGACGCAAGTCCTGGAGGGATATAGACTGCCCGTCCCGACGTCAGGAGGGCCCCTGGACACTTTCAGGCCGGGTAGATTTCTCTTACGCAAACTGGCAGGTCCCCATGGCCAGAAACTTGAGCCGTTGGTGCCTAAAGTTCTGCATCCCACATGCCTGCTGACCTCGGCGTCCTCTTCTGCCTCAGTGGTCCCTACCCCACCCTCGCGCAGGTGCAAGGCATCAGGCAGGTGGCCTCAGGGCCTTTGCACAAGATGTCTCCCCTTGGCAGGCAGGATTGCCCTGTGAACTCGGCCTGTATTCCCCCAGGCAGGGCCTGTGCTTCTCCACCCCGCACCACACGTGGCCTCTGCCGCTACACCCTGAGCTGCCGGGGCCATGGACACAGCTTAACTCCTAGGACCCTGGCTGGACCCAGAGCTCCCGCATCTGGAGGGGACAGAACTAAGCTGCGCGCAGTCACCGCCAGGTGGCGCCCGTCCCGGCCTCGCGGATAATCCTCCAGGCCGCAGACTCTGATCCTCCCAGCTGCAGACTCTGGTCCTCCCCGCCGCAGTCCCTAGTCCCTCGGACTCCGATGGGCTCTCGACTGGCCAGAGTCTGAGCTCTGAGACCCAGTCTGGCCCTGGGAAACTAGCATGAGAGCAGGGCTGAGATGTCCGTGAGCTAGTAAAGCTTTAGGTCAAGCCTAGTGTTCCTTGTGGGCATCGGGAGGGGCTTCCAGATCCCTGAAGCAGAGGAGCAGTGTTAATAAAGCCCAGGCTTTTAAGAGCCTGCATGAAAAGAGGGAGAGCAAGCCCCTCCCCCATGGCACTGACACACCGGGACTCCCCAACACTTATTCTCATCACCTCTCAACTCACCGCCGCCACCCTCCAGAGACAGACTAGAGCATACCAGCACTTTCAATTTGCTTCCTGGGTTGTTTCCTCATTCTCCGGATTTGCTTAATTTCCTCCCGGCCTGGCACGATTTCCCTCAGCTCTGGGCATATGCTAATTTACATAGCTGGCATCTCCATATTTTCTTCTGCACACACCATTTTTCAATTAGCAAGTTTCTCTCTCTTTGATGCAAAAGTATTGGCAACATCTTTCTTCCTCACTAAAATCAGAAAGCTCTGCAGATTTGAAGGCTGCTACTATCCCCTTACAGCTGGAATCCATGCGTGTGTCTGTGTGTGCACATGTGTTGTATGTGCTGATGCTGGTAGCCAGGCCAGACTTGGGGGTTTGGGAAGCAGCTCTAAGCAAGATAAGGAGGGCCCTCCCGCACCGTTCTGTTTCACTGTTTGGAGGTGAGGACAGAAGCCCACTAGTGGTGGCCCTTGGCTTGCATGCTGCTCTCAGCCAAGGCCATGTTCCTCCTGGGAAGGTAGGTCAGCCACAGACTGTTCAGCATTTCCTTTGGAGGGGCGTGTCTCACCCCTATTCCCACACAGCACTGTCTGTGGGGTAGTTCTGCTAAAGTCAGCTCTTGCCAACCAATAATATGCTGATCCTGGACTTTCTATGTCCTGAGCTTAGGATGCCTTGGGCAACTGCATAATCCTGAACACAAGCCAGATAATCACAAGGAACTCGACACCGAACCTCAAAGTAGCCCACACGCGGTTGCTATTTCCTGCACAGGCTTGGCTGTCTTTATGTACCACAGTGCTTTAAACCCCTTTTTGTACCATTCCATGTGCTCAGCTCTGGGGAAACAGCCCTGGGTGAGACACACACAGCCCTGGGTGACACTGAGGGAATGAGCAATTCCCACTGATTAGTTGCTATGGCAGAGGACCCACGAGATGGGCTTATAGCCCACTCTGCCTCTGGTCTCTACCATTCATGTCAGGGTTTGTCCCTCGTCCCCTCTCACACCAGGAACATCCCTATGTCCGTGGTTGGGAGAAGCCCACAGACATCCTGACAATGGGTAGTTAAGAGGATTCTCCCTGTGAACCAGTTCTATGGAGATCATAGAATGCAATGATGATGGTTAAGAAAGCAAAGGCAGAGAGGACGCCAAAAAGACAGGGGACGACGATGCCAGCTGTTCCTCAGAGATAGAGATGACGAGGCCATCTTCTCCCTGGGGATCAGAAACAGGAAAACCTCCTTGAGCTGAGGGTCCCTGCAGGAGAGATGGGTGCTGCTGGTGAGCACCTCTACCTACCCATCAGCACCCCCAGAGGTCAGCCTGGGCAGGACAAGTGGCTGGCACCCCACCAACTTGAGCTTTTTATCTCTCTGCAAAAATCAGTGAGAAATTTGCTTTATAAAGGGTTTTATATACAATCTAGTCTCCAGCTCTCCTAACTGATAAAAACAACCTTAAGTCTGTCCATTTTCAGGCAAAATCAGCCAAAATTTCCTGTTAAGGTGAGACAGAATATCACCTAAGCAAGAAAGAGTCACAGCAGGTGTAAACATGTGAATTATCTACATATGCCAATGAGTTCCAAATTGTTTATTACCTCTCAGAAAGAAATAATGTGAAATGTTAGGGAGAGATCAGTGGAATAAGATTTTCCAGCCCATAGAAGGGTTTTCAGAGGTGCTTTAGTTATTTTGTTTTTCCAAGTAAAATAGAATTCTTTTTTTAAAGGATGGAAATGTTTCCTTCTAGGACTGCAGAGTTAAAATAAACACAGGGAACAGGAGGGAGGTCAAGGACCCAAATGTCACCTCACCAGCTCCCTGCACCGCCCACCCACCTACACTGCCAGAATATCTTTCCAAAACAAATTCCAACCCGACAGGTCCTTCCCTACTGAAAACTCGCCAATGTGGAGATGCTGAAGCCCTGGGCGGAAGCCAGGAGAGCAAACTGCGGTGCAGGAGCCTGGTGGGTGCCATGTGAGAGGAGGAGCTGGCGGTCTGACTCAGTGTGGGGGGGGGGCAGGAGGAGGACGTGGAAGCTCCAGGGCTCTGTGAGGTGGGGAGGTATCTGAGCATCACCCTCCTCCAAAGACCAAGAGGCTTTGGGGATGGCCAGAGGGCAGAAGGGTGGGCAGACATGCACAGGCTGGGAGTGTGCAGGGGTCACAGGGAAAGCTCTATCGTAGTCATGGCTGGAAATCTCAGCCTGGAGTTCAGGAGCAAGGTGCTGGATACAGCCAGAGAACTGCAGTCAACACAAGCATTGAGAGTGGCAGCTGTCCCTGGTGACTGAGATCACAGGTGTGGACAGGCCCACCCAGGGCGAGCAGACTGGAAGGAGGGGAGACCATTCAAGGGGTCCAGTGATGGGAAAAGAGGCTCCCCTATGAACCAGGGAGGGAAACTGAGGCCCACAGGGCCCACAGGTGACCCAGCAGGCAGAGTGTACAGTTTCATGAGGGGCACTGGAGTTCCTACCATTATAAATGGGTTACTGTAGAGGAGTTAGGAAATTCAGGGTAGCATGAGGAGTTGGAATCCCCAGCTGACCTTCTAGCGGGCTTCCCTCCACAGTTTTCTCCCAAGTGCCTCTGTACACAGCATATTACATGGAGACTGCGTGTACACTCTGCACTGCATCTCGTAATACAGTACAGGTAGTCCCCGAGTTACAAACATCCGAATGAGGTGCGTCTTGTACTTGTGAATTGAGGCTGCTATAGCTAATAGGTAAATATGCCTGTCCCAACTTACATACATACTTAAAATTAAGAACAAACCTACAAACCCGATCTCGTTCATAACCTGGGGAATGCCTGTATTGCATTTTATATTAAACTGTATTTTAGTATAAGTAGTTTTAATTTAGCTTGTGCTATATATAATTTCAAATCTTATTTTTTACTCCATATCATAGGATGAGCATTTTCCCACATTATTTAAAAATCTCTTAGAAGAAACCAGTTAGCAATAGCAGAGCGAATACCTTGGTGAGGACAGGTGGAAGTTCAGGTAAACGTGCCCTGCATCTTACAGAGATTGTGGATTCCCATCCACTCACCAACTTTGAGGCATAGTCGGATCACAGATATGAGAATGGCACCCCCAGAAGCTGGTGCAGGGTAGACACATGACAAATATGGCTTCCCACCAAGGAGTGGCCTGCTGGGAGAGGCACACAGCAGCTGAGATGGGTAGCTCCGAGCCTGTTTGGTTAAACCCTGTGCACCTGTATTCAGAATCAGCAAAGATCCCCAACAGAGAAACGGCAGTTCAGGAACCCCACCCCCACCCCAGACTCATACCCCCACCCCAGACTGGGCCCTCACGTCCTCTGCTTCACTTGCCTGCTGTACCTCAGGCCCTGTCCCCCAGACTCCCACACTCACCGTGCTATGTCCTGGGCAGCTGCTGGCTTGGAGCCAGGAGCCCCTGGGCCTTGCACATGGCATACAGAGCCACCCTGACTGTGCGTCTTCACTGGGGCCTTTGTGTCTAGAAGTGCATGTTCCTTCCCTTGGAAACTCGGTCCTCTGAAGCAGCCCCAGGACCATGTCCACACTGGGCTACCTCCAGAGTGTGGGCTGAAGCCAGTGAAGGTCCCCAGAGCCTGCCTCTCAACCTCCTGCCTGGAACCCTGTCCCCTGTTCTTCTGCTGGCTCGTGACCGCCTATCCCCAGATACGGCCTTGGCTGCTGTGGCCGCTGCCTGTGTGACCACTTGGCTCCAGACATGGCTGCTGCCTTGCCCAGGGTGCGGGTCCATGCCTGCTTCCTGATGCTGCTGTCCAGTCCTAGGACATTTCTGACACAGCCCCTCCACCTCTGAAGGAGGTGCCCCAGACCACCTGCCCTCCCACCTGCTCAGACACACAGGTGCAGGGCAGTCCTAGTCACTGATTCTCAGCATGTGCCTCCACTTCCCCTGCAGGGCACTCCGGCTCCAGCAATGACCATCCCCAAAGTAGGTCCTCCCCACTGACCTCCTGTCAAGGTCCCTCTGAAACCCCAGTCCCTTTGTGAAACAACCCACCCAGGCTCTCCGCTAACTCATTCAGTCCAGAAAGAAGGTCACAGACTTAGTACAGTGGGTTGAGTTATGTACAACCCTCCAAAACCTGCATCTGCCTGGCACCTATGAATGTCACCTTGTTTGAAAAGCAGGTGTGTGTGGCGTATTGCATCTCACAGTGCAGTGCTGATCTGAGCTGAGGGGCCCTGGATGCCAGCGCAGGGATAGATGTAATGTTAAGATTTTATCTTAAAATATATGAGGATCTCACCTAACGTGCACATTGTGAGGGTGTATAACACGCCCCCCCCCCCCGGGTGAGGGGCTTTTCTACAAATGGAACTTTACCCTGGAAGTGAGAACAATGTAACCTAAAAATTGTACCCTCATATTAATTTGAAAAATAAAAATAAAACAAACAAAAAAAATCCAATGTGTAACTGAATAAAGGCTAAGATCAGTATGACAGAAAAAATAAATAAAATACATTAAAATATTTTATAGTGTAAAATTTACAATCAAAGGAATGTGATATAAATGATAAAATATTCATATAACAGAATACATTTCTGCCATTAAAACAGTGTTACATTAGAATATTAATTTAACTGAAAATAATTGCGTATTATCTATTTAAGAAGAAAAACTACCTACTTGCCTATTAATACCTACCTATCTGACTACCAAGTGTAAGACACATAAATGCCCCAAATAATGGAGTGCACCAGGGTGTCCTGGGATCAAGTGTGGCCACGATAAATCCAGTTACCACAGGCAGTTGGGTGGGGCTGGCTCCTGGGATGCTCTCAGATCAAGACCCAGACCCCAGCAAGAGAGAAGCTGCCCTCCTGAGCCAGTGCCCTCCACCCACCCGTTAGCCACTTCTGAAGGCTGGGAGTGCATCAGGGCACTGCACACGGCCTCTGGCTGGGCTGAGCCCTGAGTGCCGGGGACCACATGCTCTTCCTGCTGCGCTGCCCGCGAGGATGGTAGGAAAGCAGCAGATGCCCAGGGGGTGGAGAAGAGCCCCAGTGAGCAGAGCCAGGCGTGACCCCCGGGGTGGTGCACAGGCACACTGGCCCCACAGCCACGTCCATCCTGCAGGCAGCCCCACACAGTAGAGGGTGCCCAGCGGGGAAGAGGGCACAGATCCAGCCTGCCTGTCTGCCTGACCACACACCAGGTGCAGGGCTATGTCCGCCCAGAGGGCACCTTCCTGATCATGGGCACAGCCCACCCCAGCTCTGTTTGTCCCTCTCCCTAGACTCAGGAACACCAGGGGAGGATAAAGGTGTGGACAGACAGGAAACAGGAAAGAGGAGGCGAGGAGGGGCCTGCAGAGTGGGCGGTGGGTCCCCAGAGGCTGACACACAGAGCTGGACACTCCCAGACAGGTTCCTGGCACTGCTGGGCACCCAAAGCCCACCCCTTGCCCACGGCCGCTTCCTGTGTCCTTTACTGTCCCCCACTGTCTGGCAGCACAGCTGCTGCGGGAAGGGACAGGGGTCTTTAATCTTACAGGAAGATGATTTACAGGGCGCCGGCGATGGGAAGGAGAAGGGTGAGCTGCTGGTGCCTCGTGCTGCGGCTTCTCCACGGATGTGCAGCGCACACATATGGTGGTGTGATTTGTGGGTTTAGGTGACATGGAATCGTTTGCATTTTCTACAAAGCCCAAGCAAATGACAAGGAAGCCATATGATTCGTGTTAAGTAGGCTATTTGCCTGTCAGAAAACACACAAAGGTGCCATTGGACAGAAACACGATACTTGCCTGTGTTGTATGGACAAGGAGGCCATGGGGTCTAAACTCAGGCCTTGGCCTCCAGCATCCTTCCTCAGAGGCCCTCAAAAGCAAGCCCTGCCTGGGTTGATCCAAATTCCGAAGCCCTCCGGCACCTCCAGTTCCACCAGCAGCTCCCTGTGAGCGTAGACTGGTGCCTGAAATGCCAGTGGTTCGCTGTGTGGGGACATTACTGTGCCAGCTGAGGCTACAGCTTGAGCTGCGTGCTGGGACTCCAGGCGCAGAGGGCAAGGCATGAGTGGTGCCCCTTTCACAGACCCGGCTCAGCACAGCCAGGCCGAGGTGAGTTACTCTACTCGGTGGGAGTCCCTGAGAGCTTGGTTTGAAGTTTGGTCGTGACAGGTGGCTGAGCAGAGTGAGGCTGGCAATTGGTAGAGCCCCCCACCATGTGATTCTAAGCTGTGGCACACACAGTGTTCCACCAAGGCCATCCCAGGGTGAAGTACAGAGGGCCATCTCCACCCGTTTGCAGGAGGGAAACTGAGGCAAAAGGAAATTTGCCAATTTCATTTGTAGAACTGAGAATTGAAACCCAAGCAGCCTAACTTCAGAGCCCAAGCCTCCCAGGAAAGGGACCAGAGTGAGTGAGATATGGCAGAGGAGGGGGGACACCTGGGGCCCAGGGGATGTGCTGGCCTCGCCCTCTGTGCACACTCACATCCCACTCCTCCTTTCCCTCTGGGAGGGTCCAGGCTGGGCAGCTGTCACTCTGATTCTAAAGCTGCCTGTGTTCCTGAGAGGTGACAATTCTCTATCCCGGATAGTAAATTATCTTTCAGCATACTCAGAGAAGAAAAAGTGTGGTCTCTGCACCATTGAGGCTTTAGTATTTTTCACCTTGATAAAATAGTTCTAGGGTAAGGAGAAAAACAGAATTTCATAGAAGATACTCTGTTTTCCTCTTCCCTGAACAGCTAACTTACATAATCCTCTACATTCAGCAAATTCTGCCTCTTAACCTTTTCTCTGACTCTTCCAACTCATTAATAAATATATGGAAATATACTTCCTTGGGACCGATCCCCAGGACATCTGACTTCTGACCTTTTTCCATGTTCAGAATTTGACAGGGCAAGAGTTTTGATTATCTAAGAAGCTAAGAGGTAAGATAGAGACACCTACCCGAAACCGTGGGGCCAGGGGGAGTGAGGCCTCTGCAGGGACCCTGGGAGGGACAGTGGGGCTTGTCTCGCTGCTGAAAGCCTGTGCCGTGGGCTTCTGTGACTGCCCTGAACCCAGACAGGTGGGGCCAACTCTGGTTACATGGACTCTTGCCTGCATGGAAGTGTCTGTGAGCTGTACACTGCTGGGACAGACCCCCATGGCCCAAGTCCCTAGGACCTGCCTCTCCTGAGAGCCTGGAGCCTGGGCCAAGCACGGGGCATGCCAGGCCACCTCCCAAGGGCCTCAGAAGAATGCTTCTCTTGAGCACAGGCAGAGAAAAAAGGAGGGTGAAGAAAATGTCAAAAGCTCTGCAAAGGGAGAGAGAATGAAGCATGTTGAATCATACAGCTCTTCATTTTGAGAGGAATGTTCCTTACACCTAACCAGACATGGGTGCATGCATCCAGGGCTGAGCCCCTCTGGACACTGAGGTGGGGCTGGACTCTGTGGGAGAGGAAGCCTGGCATAGGGACTCCCAGCTCCACAGATGGAGGAGCCTCAGGAGCCAGGTACCAAGTCCCTGCTGCTGCTCTAGGGTACCGGCCAGGGCACCTGACGCTACTCTGTCTGCACAGTTGGAGCCAGAACCCTGATTCTCGTCCCTGATTCCATTCTCTTTCTTGTATCAGCAAGACTAAGACCAATTCCAGATGCACAAGGGTGGGGGTGGGAGGTCCCAGCCCACCAGTGCCCAGCGGACCCTTGCCAGGGAGAGGCCACAGCAGGGCACGTCCCCTCCGCAGGCACTGTCCCTCTGCAAGGGCCCCTGCGTGAGTCGGGAGAGGGAAACATTCCTGGGAAGCAGCATCTTCAGCGTGTCAGCGATGCTGAATAAAGGGCAGAAGTGATACCTTCTCTGTAGTTACTGTAACTTCTCTCCAATACCCACAGCCCTCGGGGTGACCTGGAAGCTGCCCTCAGCAGAGTGATGCAGCTTTTCTAATTTTTAATACTACAACTGTGTACCAGCTAGGTGCCAGGCACTGCACACACCTCTGGCCATCACGGGCTCCCATGACAGGTGCTGAAGGTCAGTGTAGTAGGTCCGGTGAGTTGACAGAGGCCTGAAGCTTGGCTTGTAAACAGCTTTGATCTTAAGGGTAACCATCTTTCACCACTCGATGCCTCTCCCCTACCTGGCGAAGTGCCTGCCTCCCCCTAACTGCCTCAGAACAAGGAGAGAGGAGATTTTCCATCCACTTGCACAACTAACAGAGGTGCTTGTCCAGTCCCGTCCACAGCTCTCTTTCTTTACATGTCCGAGGGCAGCTCTGTCACCCCAAGTCCTTCCTCCTGCTATGGCTGGAGTTGAGGAGGGAAGAGGGGAGAGGGATGAGGGGGAGAGGGTGGAGAAGGAGGACAGGCCCATGGCGGTGGTGGGGCAGGAGTCATCTGGAGCCCCCTTCCCTGCCTGTACAGAGAATCCCTGGGCTGAAGGCTGTTCAGGGCTGGGCTGTGCACTGGAGTCCTGAGCTCCACAGACTCAGCCTCCAAGCCTCCCAGTTGAAGGCGGGCCTGATCAAGTACACATGTTGAGAAACCTTCCTGATATAAAGCACATTTTTTTTCTTTCTTTCTTTTTTTTAAAAGACAGAGTCTCACTTTGTCGCCCTCAGTAGAGTGCCATGGCATCACAGTTCACAGCAACCTCCAGCTCTTGGGCTTAGGCGATTCTCTTGCCTCAGCCTCCCAAGTAGCTAGAACTGCAGGTGCCTACCACAATGCCAGGCTATTTTTTGTTGTTGCAGTTTGGCTGGGGCTAGGTTCGAACCTGCCACCCTTGGTACGTGGGGCTGGTGCCCTACTCACTGAGCCACAGGTGCCGCCCTGAAGCACATTTTTTTAAATAAAATTATATGGTATGTTTAAACTTTTTTAAAAATACAAGGCTGAATTGGCCAAAAAGTAGAGGAAATACTGAGAGGCCAAACACAGCAAGAAAACTCCAAATGAAGAGAGTTGATCAAGCTGAAGCTGTCTTCTGACCAAGCACTTATCCCCAGGGAACAGTCGTCAAGGGCCAGAGGCTGCTGGAGAGACACCCATGTTCATCTAGGTTCCAGGAAGCTGACATCCTCAAGGGGGATGAGGAGACAATGTTTGGCAAAGGAGGACAGTCTGGAAACTGCCTGCAAGCACCTGGTTCTGGGAGGAGGTGGAAGGATGCCTCCCTGAAGAATGCTGGTCGGCAGGCCAGCTGCCCTGGGACTGGGGGTGGGAGCTGGTCCTCACACCACCTGCGCAGAGACAGAATACAAAGGAAGAAGCAACCAGCTTGGAGAGGTTCCTGATGGGAAGCAGCCCCAGGCGTTTGGCCACAAGGAATAGAGGCCTCTTTGGTGCTGCATTTTAAATCTGGTCTCCAGGGAGAAGCCATAGACCAAGGTCAAAAGGACACATCCACATCAAAGCAGTGGCCCCAGGGGGAGAGGTCACGGCCACTGAGCTTTGTAAAAAAAGATTAAAGCAGAAGGATCAGCCCCCAGAAACAAACTGTGTTGGAATTACAGGACATGGAGTCAGCATGTGGTCTTGGTCTATTTAAATAAAAATTTAAAAATTTTTGTCCTCTCTCTTGAAGATGTTTTAAAATATTTTAAATATTCTAAAAATATGTTAAAATAACAGACTGAAGAGTTGTGGTTGAAGAATGAGAATTTATTAAAAAGCAAGGGAAATCTGTATATTAACTTAAGAAAACTTTTAGAAATGAGAAACATGGTGTTTTAGGTTTAAAATACAAGGAGTGGATGAAAAGGTAAATGGACTAGAAGAGAGATATGAAGGAGCTATCCCCAAAATATTCCATCAGAGGATGTGACTTGAGGACACTAACCACTGGCTACAAAGTAGAACTGGCCAAAGGTGGCCAGCCTGTGCTCCAGAAAGGGCCAAAGGTGTCCAGCCTGCGCTCCAGAAAGGGCCAAAGGTGTCCAGCCTGC
>NW_003852470.1:1994904-1995558 GCF_000181295.1 Otolemur garnettii | reverse complement strand
GCTCCAGAAAGGGCCAAAGGTGTCCAGCCTGCACTCCAGAAAGGGCCAAAGGTGTCCAGCCTGCGCTCCAGAAAAGGATGGAAGCGAGAAAGGGGGAGAGAGATGCACCATGCAGTGCGATGATGGTCATGTGTTTCCCAGAAGTGGTGCCAATAGCCAGTTCCCCTTCATGGACTGTGGGGAACCCCCAACCCACACCCACTTCCCGCATTCTCTGAAGGAGACTTCAGTTGTGGTTCTCAACAACAAAGCAAGGGAACAACCTTGAGAAGCCCCAGGAAGCCAGTTCCTGGAGGCTGGACCGATGACGAGGCTTCTAGAGGCAGGGTGCAGCCAGTGTCACGTGCAGCCTTGCAATGTGGGGCCGGAAGACCCACGCTGCTTTCGTGCACATAGGTTCCAAAGAGCCGAGTCACAACAGGGTTGCTACCTCTTTCTCATGTTAGTAGATATGAAATTGGCCAGAAATGGTGCGTTTGATGATCCAGAACAGGAAGAAAAGATTTCTGGACCTGAAGAGGAACAGATGGTGTCTGGACATGACAAAGAAGCTGCACATGCACTGTCTGCAGAAGCCTCTTGTCTCCTGGTTGTCCTAGAGCGTCACGGGCACTGTCTGCAGAAGCCTCTTGTCTCCTGGTTGTCCTAGAGCGT
>NW_003852470.1:1993497-1994574 GCF_000181295.1 Otolemur garnettii | reverse complement strand
CGGGCACTGTCTGCAGAAGCCTCTTGTCTCCTGGTTGTCCTAGAGCGTCGCGGGCACTGTCTGCAGAAGCCTCTTGTCTCCTGGTTGTTCTAGAGCGTCACGGGCACTGTCTGCAGAAGCCTCCTGTCTGCTGGTTGTTCTAGATTTTTATAAATTACTATATTTAAGGTAGACACACGGATTTTCTAACACATTTTTAAATCAAATTATTTCTTGGGACAGGGTCCCTACATAAAAATATCACCCAGAGGGTTGAGAACCACTGCTCTAGAACAACCAGGAGAGAAGCAGCTTCTGCAGACAGTGCACATGCAGCTTCTCCATCATGTCCAGACACCATCGCTTCCTCTTCAGGTCCAGAAATCTTTTCTTCCTGTTCTTGATCATCAAATGCACCATTTCTGGCCAATTTCATTTCTGCTCACTAACTGCAGGACCAGCCAAAAGAAAGCTGTTTCGTGTGCCCTGACATCCAACCAAGCATTCTCTAAGGCAAGAAATGTCATCACAGATTAAAGAAGGGCATTGCATAACAAGAAGATATCATAGTCCTAAACGTGTGTACCTAACAACATAACCTTAACATACATTAAATGTTAGCAGAATGTTTAAAAAGTAGACTAATAATCATAATGGGAGATCTTAACATGTCTCTTATAGTAACTGATGCAATAACCATATTCATCAATAAATCAGCAAGTAGATAGGATAAATGAACAAGATGATAACAGACTTCACCTCTTCTAATAAATATGAAACACAGTACCCAACATCTGCAGAATACACAGATAAGAACAAAAACAAAGACATGAAAAATAGTGAAAACTAGGGACACCTTCCCCAACAGCCTTTCACTAAATAAAATTGTAGTGACGTTCTAGAGAGAGAAAGAAAACCATCCTGAGAGCAAAGTGGGAGATGTTGTAGGAACGGTGAGGACGGCAGTAACCATGTGGACAGCACAGCCCCACCGTGGACAGCACAGCCCCACCGTGGGCAGCACAGCCCCACCGTGGATAGCACAGGCCCCACCGTGGACAGCACAGCCCCACCGTGGGCAGCACAGCCCCACCGTGG
>NW_003852470.1:1991332-1993323 GCF_000181295.1 Otolemur garnettii | reverse complement strand
TGGGCAGCACAGCCCCACTGTGGATAGCACAGGCCCCACCGTGGACAGCACAGCCCCACCGTGGACAGCACAGCCCCACCATGGGCAGCACAGCCCCACCATGGGCAGCATAGCTCCACCGTGGATAGCACAGGCCCCACCGTGGGCAGCATAGCCCCACCGTGGATAGCATAGCCCCACTGTGGGCAGCACAGCCCCACCATAGGCAGCACAGCACAGCCCCACTGTGGGCAGCATGGGCCTGGTCCTCCACCATGATACACACTAGCAAAGGAAAGCTCCGTGCAGTTGAAAATTAAGTTAGGACTAAAGTGCTTTACAAAAATAGCATGTAAATTTGGAGTGAGGTAAAGAGTCTTATTAAATTTTAACTTTGTCAAATTAAATATGCATGTTCGGATTTCTAAAGTAAATACTAAATGAATAAAAATAGAGTTTGGCAAGTTTAAAAAAATCAATATATAAAACTTATTTGCATTTCTCATAATACATGGAATAAATGGAGCACATAATTTAAAAATACATGATATTTACAAGAGTAACAAAAATGATAAGGTTCCTAAGAGTAATCTAACAAAAAAGTATGACTTATTTAAGTAAAAATTGTGTTTTATTCAGACATTTTTTAAAAAGTGTAGCACTAGACTGTATTTATAAATAGGAAGACTCAATAATTTGAAGCTGCCATTTCTTCTCAAATTTGTAATTTTAATGCAAACAAAATAATTCAAAAGTTTTTCTTGCAGAACTTGATAAGCTGATTCTAAAATACATGGTGCAAGTGAAAAGGGAAAGAATAACCAAGATGCGATGACCTGATCAGCGGGGAAAGAAAAGTGTCTTCAACAAGTGGTACGAGAACTGCTGAGTAGGCGGAGGAAACAGAACAAAGCCTGGACCTGCCCTCGCACCACACACCAAACGAGATGCAGCACATATCTTAGAACTAACAGTGAGCTGAAACTATTAAAGCTCTAGAGCAAAGCATGCTTGAAAAAATTCCAGCAATCTCACAGAACATGGTAAGTATGAAATATAAAAGTAAGAATGGATAAATCAGTTTCCATCGAGTTGCAAACTTCTGCCCTTCAAAACATACCATTATGAAGGTGAAAAAGCAATACACAAACTTCAAGGGACAAAGAAAAACTTACAATACATACATCTGTCAAGGAACCAACATATATAAAGAACCCCTGCAAATCAAAAACAAATATAGGAAAAGGTGCTGAACATTTAGTCATCAGTAAAACTGCAAATTAACCCCCCTGAAATGCCACTTCACGCCAGCCCAAGTGGCTAAAATTTAAAAGACAAAACAAAGATCTGACAGTAGTGAACACAGTGAGACCCTGGTGCCACCAGACCCGTGCGCTGCAGGAGAGGTGGTCAGGAATCAGCTACTTGGAGGTCTGCTTGGCAGCTTCTAATATTGAACATGCCCCTGGCATGTGACCATACTGATGTGCGTGAAAACACACACCTGAATAAGCCTTGTAAAACGTCTTCACAGATTCAGTCTTAAGAGCCCCAACTTGGGGACACCTTGCATCATTTTGCTGGGGCGCCGTTAGGAAGTACCGCAGACCGGGTGGCTTAAATGACAGAAATGTATTTCCTAATTTCTGAGGATAGAGCTGCGAGATGGAGGTTCTAGCAGGCAGCTCTCTCCTGAGTGCTCCCTGCTGTCTTTTATGCACAGCAGCCCTCTTCTCAGCATGTCTGCAGTGGTTCCCTCCCACCCCACCCCGTCTGCACGTGGTCCCCCCTCCATACTATCTCTGCATGTGGTTCCCCCCTCCGTGCTGCATCTCCACGTGGTCCCCCCTCCATACTATGCCTGCATGTGGTCCCCCCTCCATACTATGTCTGCATGTGGTCCCTCCTCCATACTATGTCTGCATGTGGTTCCCCACTCCATACTATGTCTGCATGTGGTCTCACCTCCATACTATGTCTGCATGTGGTCCCCCCTCCATACTATGTCTGCA
>NW_003852470.1:1979792-1989672 GCF_000181295.1 Otolemur garnettii | reverse complement strand
CCTCCATACTATGTCTGCATGTGGTTCCCCCCTCCATACTATGTCTGCATGTGGTTCCCCCCTCCATACTATGTCTGCATGTGGTCTCCCCTCCTTACTATGTCAGCACATGGTCCCCCCTCCCTGTCCTTGTCTCTTCTTGTTTGGACACCAGTCAGACTGGATGACCTTAACAACCTCAATTTATCTAAATCTCCTGTAACAAGACATTCTCTCCAATTATGATTACATTTTGAGGTGCCAGTGGGTTGGAACTTCCACATATGAATTGCAGTGGGGAGACACATAATTTAGTCCACAGGGCACCCCAAATATCCATCAACAGAAACATGGAAAACAAACTGTTAGCTGCCAAACAATGGAATATTCCTAGGACAATGGAGTACTCCTAGGACAATGGAATACTCCTCGGACAATGGAATACTCCTAGGACAATGGAAGACTCCTCGGACAATGGATTACTCCTAGGACAATGGAATACTCCTTGAACAATGGAATACTCCTAGGACAATGGAATACTCCTTGGACAATGGAATACTCCTAGGACAATGGAATACTCCTAGGACAATGGAATACTCCTTGGACAATGGAATACTCCTAGGACAATTGATACTCCTCGGACAATGGAATACTCCTCGGACAATGGAATACTCCTCGGACAACGGCATACTCCTCGGACAACGGAATACTCCTAGGACAACGGAATACTCCTCGGACAACGGAATACTCCTCGAACAATGGAATACTCCTCGGACAATGGAATACTCCTCGGACAATGGAATACTCCTAGGACAATGGAATACTCCTCAGACAATGGAATACTCCTAGGACAACGGAGTACTCCTCGGACAATGGAATACTCCTAGGACAACGGAGTACTCCTAGGACAATGGAGTACTCCTAGGACAACGGAATACTCCTAGGACAACGGAATACTCCTAGGACAATGGAATACTCCTCAGACAATGGAATATTCCTAGGACAGTGGAATACTCCTCGGACAATGGAATACTCCTAGGACAATGGAATACTCCTCGAACAATGGAATACTCCTAGGACAATGGAATACTCCTAGGATAACGGAGTACTCCTAGGACAACGGAGTACTCCTAGGACAACGGAATACTCCTCGGACAACGGAATACTCCTAGGACAACGGAATACTCCTCGGACAATGGAGTACTCCTAGGACAACGGAATACTCCTAGGACAATGGAATACTCCTCGAACAATGGAATACTCCTCGGAGGGCATAAATAGAGACAAATTAATATAAACACATGATGCTGAATGAAAGAAGCCAGCCCATGAAACTTATATTTAGTTATTCCATATTTTAGGAAATCCTAAAACAGGCAAAAGTAATCTACATCTCTAGAAATCATAGGGAGGTCGCCCTGGGAGAGAAGACTGTGTCAGGGGCCCGCAGGGGTGCTGCCTGCACAGTGTCCACGTCCAATCTCTGCATATCCTTTGGAGTAAACGTTATCCCTCACACATAAACACAGTTAAATTCCCCCCAAGGAAGCTACCTAACAGGGAAGACTCACTCTCTTAACATTCTAAAGTAGGCAAGGATTTTATGCTTTGAAACAGTAAAACTTTTTACTTGAGTGTACTGCAGATTGACAAGCAGTTGTAAGGAACAAGGGAGACCTCAGGTGCCTTCCCCGCTTTCCCCCAAAGGTGCCATCTTGCAAAGCTGCAGGACGATGTCAGCACCAGGACCAGGGGCGTGTGGGGGAGGCTGGACGTCTCCATCACCAGGAGGGTGCCTCGCGTCTTTCACAGCTACCCCACTTCCATCCATGGCATGCCCTCCTCGGCCCGGCAAACACATAATCTGTTCTCCATCTCTGCAGTTCACTCATCTCAGGAAGGCTCTATAAGTGGAATAACACAGTGTACAAACTTTTTGGTTTTTCCCTAGATTTCAATCCAGTTTGTTGTGGGCATCAATAGCTGATTCTCTTTTTATTACTAAATAAAATACAATTTCATGGTATGGGTAGACTAGTTCATCCTTTGACTCTGGACTCTTTCAAGTGTTGGACTACTCTGAATAAGGCAGCTGCAAACATTCCTGCACAAATTTCTCTTTAAGGTCAGGGTCTGGCTCGGTCGCCCAGACTGGAGTAGAGTGGCATCATCATAGCTCACTGTGGGCTGGAACCCCAGGCTCAAGCGATCCTCCTGCCTCAGCCTCATGAGTAGCTCAGAGCTGCCACTACAGGTGTGTGCACCACGTTCTGCTTATTCTTAATTTATTTTCATTTTTTTGTGAGACAGGTTCTCCCTATGTTGCTGAGGATGGTCTTTCTTAAACCCCTGGCCTCAAGTGATCTTTCTTCCACAGCTTCCTAAAATGTTGAGATTGCAGGCATGAGCCACTGCGCCTGCCAGTGTATGGATTTTTGTATGGCAGTTAAGTTTTGTTTTTCTGGAAGAAATATTTAGAAGTACAGCTTCTTGGTTGGATGGTCGTTGCATGTGTAGGTTTCTAAGACGCTGGCAGGTTGCTCTCCAGAATGGTAGGTTTCTAAGACGCTGGCAGCTTGCTCTCCGGAATGGTAGGTTTCTAAGATGCTGGCAGCTTGCTCTCCAGAATGGCTGCACATCCCACTTTCTCATCACCAACATACAAGCCATCGCTACTTTGAATCCTCACTTGCATTTGGCGTTGTCACCATTTTTTAGCCAGACTAATAGAGGTATAGTGATATCTAATTGTGATTTTAATTGCATTTTCATAATTCATGATATTATGGGACATCTTTTCATGTGCCCGTCTGCCATACTCCTCCTTGGTGAAATGGCTCTTCCTGTTTCTGCTTATTTCCTAATAGAATCATTTGATTAATTGTTAAGTTTTGAGTGTTCTTTACATATCTTAGATAATATTCCTTTGTCAGATATGATTTATGATTTTTTTCTATATAATTAGAGACTTAAAAACAGGTAGACTGATTTCTCTCACTTCTTTTTTAAAAATTGTTTTATAATGGCTCTTTTACTTCCTTCGTATTTCCATATGAATTTTAGATTCATCTTACATGTACCCACAAAATCTTACTGGGATTTTGATAGAAATTGAGCTGATCCAATCCATCAATTTGGGGAGACTGAACATCTACACAATGTGAGGCCCCCCAGTCATGGTATGGGGTATTTTTAATTTCCTTTACCAGCATTGCACAGTTTTCAACACACAAGTCCTATTTGTGTCTTGGTAGAGTTACACATAAATACTGTGTTTCCCCGAAAGTAAGACCTACCCAAAAAATAAGCCCTAGCAAGATTTCTATGCATTTGTTAAATATAAGCTCTACCCCATAATAAGACCTAGTGGTGAGCATGGCTATGAAGATACCATGCATTTCGGCACAAAGCTGTAAGGAAGACTGGAATACCTTTTATCTGCCACAGCTCCTTTCTCCGAGCCATTCGCACTTGTGCAGATATGCATGTGGCAACCATGGTCGCAGGCATCCTATTGCACATGTGCGAACCGGTAGGGTAAAGGAGTTCACGCATGTACATGTGCCACACCTCCAAACTCAGCCTGCAGCCATGCCTCCAAACTCAGCCTATAGCCACACATGCAGCCATGCCTCCAAACTCAGCCTACAGCCACACTTGCAGCCACGCCTCCAAACTCAGCCTACAGCCACACCTGCAGCCACGCCTCCAAACTCAGCCTACAGCCACACCTGCAGCCATGCCTCCAAACTCACCCTGCAGCCACACCTTCAAACTCACCCTGCAGCCACACCTTCAAACTCTGTTGTATGTAGAAGTGTAAGTTGCAGAAAACCACCTAAAATATATTAGTGCACTTACAGAAAGCACAAAAGTAATTTAAAACTAAACAATATATAAGTGGGAAAAATATTAAGAAAACCCAGGGATGGTAAACAAACCAAAAAATAGAGTAATAGTTACCTCTGAGAAGGCAGGAGAGGCTGCTCTTGCACAGGGGCAACAGGAGCTCTAGAGTTAGGACTGATAGTTTATTCTAAGTATTCTGTGCCTGCACTTCACATTAAATATAAATTTAAGGGTCACTCTGCCAAGGATTTTCTGCAAATGACCCATCTCAAATCCACCTTGAGTGTCTCCACCTTTCCCCTCAGCTCTCACTCTGAGTACGTGTGCCAAGAGTCCCTTCTGCAGACCACCCACCACCACATGCCCAAGTAACTGGCAGAAACTGTCTCGCAACTAGGGGCTCAATTTCTGGCACTTCAGGGGCTCAATCTCTACCACTTCCATCATGTCCCTCCAGTGGTCTTCTGGGGTACCTGCCTGGTTTTTGGAGCAGTGAGCCTAGAAGGTCCCTCTTGAGTCCCCAACCCCTAATGACCCACTAATCCCAAGCATTCAGGCATCTTGTCGCAGTTGGACTTAGCCTTCCTTCAATTCCCACTCAGGAACAAGACTCCCCCATCCTGGCCAGGCTGGGTCCCAGCCCAGTGGCACACTTGGTTGCCCAGAGTCCTGGGGACAGTGCTACCTGGGCATGACCAGGGCATGACCTCCTGGCCAGACATTGGGTGTTCAGGAGACTTGAAAGGAGCCCCCACACCTCCTAGTGCACCCCACCCTGGCAGGTGAGAGGAGAATGGAGAATGCTCCAACCTCGTCCTTTCCAGTAATGAACTGTACAGTCATGGGCAGGTCACTTCACTTTTGCACGTCTCTGCTTCCTCCCACGTGGAGTGGAAATAACACTACAACTTACCTGGAGGGACTGTTGTAAATCAGGAAGTGCAAAACCCTAAGAGCAGCTTCTGGGCTGTCACATGTCCCATGCCAATATTTGCTGTTCCTATTTTTATATTTATTTTGTCCTTAATTGTTTGCAGGATGGCTAATTCATCTTCATTTTACCTCTGCAGAGGTAAGACTGACGTGGTACAGTTCACGGACAGTCCCTAGGATGATGCTAAATACAGTAAAATCTGAAAAGCACTTTCACTGCCACGATCTCTACAGGCACTGCCTCTGCCTGTCCCTCGGTCTCTCTCATGACAGGTGCGACCAGCCTGTTTTGAGGTGTGAAGAAGCTCCTGATGGAATAACCCTAAAATCGTGCTGGGCTTGTTTAGCTTTCCCATCTCGCAGGCTGTTGGTGGCTATGGGGTTGTCAGTGGGCAAACAGCCCAGATCAGGGTTTGTAATCCCCAATCCATCACTGCTGGTGTTCCGGCTAGAGATTTCCTTGTGTGAGGCCATCCTGGCATCTTCAGCCTCTACCTGCTGGATGCCAGCAGCCCTCCCCAAGTCATGACGATGGAGAGTTGCCTCCAGACATGAGCAAAATGAGCCATCCCCACCCACACAGAGAACCGTATCAGGGTGCACAAAAGCAGACCCTTGGAGCTATGTCCATAGACCTGTCACCAGGTGGGCCAGTGAACACACATGTGAGTCTGGAGCAGGGCCTGGTTGGTTGGCATCAATCACTCCTGAGAGCCAACTCAACTACAGCACCTTGGAGCACTTTGGTAACCTCGTCTTAGAAGATGCATTCAGGTGCCTTCACCCCACCCTGAACCATCTCAGTGTGCACACGCCCAGCACCAGGGGGAGGTTAGCAAACAGGTCCCTAAGTCTGCTGGTCAGCAATTTTAGCAGAGGTGGACACATCTTCACACTGGGGCTCAGGCTTCTCTGTCCCAATGGCTGTCTGTCCAATCCATTGTAACCTGAAGGACTCAGTTGCAGAGCTGCTACTCACCCTGGTGAGGTCCCTGTGCCCTGGCTGGTACAGGCACTGATCTGAGGGAGGCCCAGCCCTGCTCATCTGATATCCACACCTTTCTGAAGAGCAGCTGCAGCTGATGCCATGGACCATCTCCCAGGGCACCCGCTGTGTTCTTGCTGCAGCAGAAGTGCCCACTCCGGAGCAACTTCCAAACAAGAATCCCTCATTCATATTCCTCACAGAAGAGTACCAACTAAAGAGGCAGCTGGCCACCAATAATGGCACTCCCATTATTTCACAGAAACTTGACCTTCCATGGGAAAAGCAAGAAAAAGCCACAGTTAGAGACTGATGAGCCGTGCTCCAAGAATAATTCCACTTTTACTATCTGGTGGCAAGAAGCTTTAAACCATGATGCCCATGCTATGCTTGGTGTCCACCGAGAGTCTGGATCATGAAAGGCCTGAGAACAGAAGATGAGGCCTCTGGGAGGGTAGGAAGGTTAGGTGAAGTCATGAGGGTGGGGGCCCTGGGATGGAGTTAGAGTCCTTACAGGAGGGAGAGACCAGAGCTCCTCTCTCTACCAGGTGAGGACACAGTGAGACAGCAGCCCCTGCAGGCCAGGAAGAGAGCCCAGGCAGAGGTGACCCTGCAGGCACCATGGTGGTGGACGTCCATAGTGCTCCAGCACTATAAGGGACCAAGGTCTCCCGTTAAGCCACACGACCTGCGGTGGTTTGCTGTGATGGCCCATGCTGACTGTACAGGTTTCTTCTGTGGGACCAGAGCTGTTCCCTATGAGGAAACACGGGCACGTGAGTAAGACAGGCCAGTAAGGGGCCAATCCATTCTCGTGGGCTGAGAGCTCACAGAGGCTAGGTCAGGCTCTGCAGAGGAGGGAGGCTTTCTCCTGTGCAGGGAGAAGGGGGAGGAGCCTAGCAAAGTCTGCAGGTGCTCAGGCCAGTGGTTACCAGGACATCCCAGAGGACTATGTCACTACCAGGTCGCCTGGGCCCTGGCTGCTCCCCAGACGTGAAGACTGTGGGGTTGTTGGTCTTTGCTTTCCTCTTTCCCTCAAAAGTGCTGCTCCCTCCCACATATCTCCCCCATCTATGCAAAGCCTCTTCTTCCTTCCGGGTCCTGGAAAAGTCACCTTCTGTGCACCCGGGTCTCCAGGTGGGAGAGGGGGTCACTGTTTCCTCTGTGTTCACACAGCATTGACTCAGGTGACTGACCACTGTGTTGGTCATTCCTTCCCAAACTGGGAGATTTTCAGTTTCCTGAGGACCCAGCTCTGGGTTCAAATAGAGCAGAAATTTCATCACCTCACAACAGGCTGACTGGTGATAAATGAAGAGAGCTGTCAACGTAACAGGTGAGACGCATGGCCGGTGATGCATCAGCTTGTGAACACACTGTATACAGGTGACGCACGGCCTGTGACCCATCAGCTTGTGAGCATACTGTATACAGGTGACGCATGACTGGTGATGCATCAGCTTATGAACACACTGTTTACAGGTGATGCATGACCCTGTGATCCATCAGCTTGTGAATACCCTATATACAGGTGACGCACAGCCTGTGACCCATCAGCTTGTGAACACACTGTTTACGGGTGACGCATGGCTGGTGATGCATCAGCTTGTGAACACACTGTATACAGGTGACGCAGGACCCTGTGACCCATCAGCTTGTGAACACACTGTATACAGGTGACACATGGCTGGTGATCCATCAGCTTGTGAACACACTGTTTACAGGTGACGCATGGCTGGTGACCCATCAGCTTGTGAATACACTATTTACAGGCAATCATATAAGGAAACTATGTTACTAGGCAACATGGGACCCATCAGCAGTGTATTAAGTCAAGTCTTCATATATGTAATATGTTGCATATTAATACAAAATGTAATATATTAATAAGGGTATTAATATATAATGAAGCCAACAAGAAAATTCAAAATATCTAAAAATAAAGCCTTGGACAAAAATCTATAAAATGGCTTTTGATCTGTCAGTCTATACACAAAACCCTTCATAGCACACGGAAGTTGGCTTTGTTGTGTCCAGAATCCAGAGCACACTGAGGGAGGCAACTTCAAAACCAAAGCTGCCCCCGATGCTCTGGGGGTGGGGTGGGAAGGTTGAGGCATCTGAAGCCCACCCACCCTGTTGCACGCACACTTCCTATGCTGATGAGGCGGATCCCATTTCATGCCAAGGACAGACTTTTCCTGAGACATTAATTACCATCACCCACACACCATCTCATCATTTCCCACAAGTTGCCACGAAGGGGTTGCTGTGAAAAGCCTCAGCATTAGAGGACAGTTGGTGTGCGGATCACTGCAAGTTATTTAGAATATTCTGTGGGGGTGGGTGGTGGGCTGCAGAAGACGCTGGAGAATGCCACGTGCACCTGTCTCCACGCCGTTTCCCGGCTTCCGTCCACTCGCTGACTGACCCCCCCTGCAACGTGCTTATGAATTCAAACTTTTCCAAAGCAAGTGACTTCACCCACTCACTTTTCTTCAATCTGCAAATCTTTTTTTTTTCCTCTCTGCTTCTTTCCACAGGGAAAACACCAGGTCCAATGTCTCAGTTTGTCTCTACTCATTTTTTTTAACTTGCAAAAAAATTTTTTAATCGTGGCAAAATACATAAAACAAAATTTAGCATCCTAAATATTTTAAGTCTACGGTTCACTGGCATTAAGTACATTCTCTGCTTCATAGCCATCACTGCCAATCACCAGCATTCTTCTCATCTTACAAGACTGAAACTCTGCCCTCGCTGAACGGCCTCCCATCCTCCTGGCAGCCGCCTTGCTGTTCTCTGACGACTTCATGTACGTGCAATCACACAGTATCCGTCCTTCTTCGCTGGCTTATTCCACTCAGCATGCGAATATTCTCAGGGTCCATCTCTGCTACAGCAGGGGTCTTCCCTTCAAGGCTGAATAATACCTCATCGCATCCATATAGCACATTTTCTTCACCTGTTTATTTGTCAGTGGACACTGGAGTTGTTTCTACCTTTTTGCTCTTGTGAAAAATGCTGCTCTGATCATAGTGCACAGGCATTTGTGAGCCCTGCTGTCATTTCTTTGGGGATATGCCCAGGAGAGGAACGGCTGGAGCTCATGGCAATTCTATCTTTAATTTTTGAGGCGCTTCGATACTCTTTCCACAGCATCTGTACCATTTTATATTTACCAACAGTCTAAGAATTTCAAAATGTTTTCACATTCTCCCCAACATGAGTTATGTTCTGAGTTGTCTTTTGTCTATCACAGTCATCACAGGGGTGCGAGGGGACATCTCACTGTGGTCTTGATTCCCAGCCCCCAGTGATCAGTGATGGCCAGCATCTTTGGTTGTGCTTATCGACCATTTGCATATCTTCTTTGGAGAAAAGCCTACTCAAGTCCCTTGCCCATGTTTTTAATAGGGTTATTTATTTCAGTGTTGTTGCGTTCTAAGTATTCTTTGTATATTACGGTTAGTTATCTCATCATATACAGGATTTGCAAATATTTCCCCAGGCCTGGGGCTCCCTTTCCCCTCGGTTGAGCATGGCGGGGAGGGAGGGGGCACAGAAGTTTCACATTTTGATCTAGTCCAGTTTGTCTTTTGTTCCTTTCGTTGATGCTTCCATTCATTTTTGCACCTTCCTTTGCCCCGTCATCAGATAGCAGATGAGCTCCCAGAGGCTTTCAGGACAACACAGGCTCTGGAGGGTGACTGTCAGGGGGAAAGTCCTAGTTAGGCCACTTCCTGTAGGACACCGAGCAAAGCACTTAACACCTGCACCCCCGCTTGCTCCTCTGGGAAGCAGAATGGCCGTCCTGTCATGCACCTTCCACAGCCTTACAACACGAGCCAAGCCAGGTAGGCGATCACTGCCAGAGGTTCCTGTGCAACCCGCTCTCAGGAGCACATGGGCTGGTATATTTTATCTCCATGTTAGGTAAACAGAGAACCTGTCCCTGCCCCTTCCCACCATCTGCAGTGATACCTACAGTCTCCGTTTTTGTCTTCTTTGGACCCACCTCACTCACATCTGGCAGGTGACTTGCTCTGTAAGAGGCTGTAATACAAACACTCCATAACTATACGCACTCCACTCACATCTGGCAGGTGACTCTCTCTGTAAGAGCGTGTAACA
>NW_003852470.1:1977861-1978973 GCF_000181295.1 Otolemur garnettii | reverse complement strand
CCACAGTTACACGCACTCCACTCACATCTGGCAGGTGACTCTCTCTGTAAGAGCGTGTAACACAGACACTTCACAGTTATATGCACCTTTCTAGCCATGGTGGACATTAGGTTCAGCTAATAAGTAGCAGAACTGACCGGCTACCTGCTTGTCCATCTGTTTTGTTTAGCACAAGTATATGAGATTTTCTCGCATACGACTTAAGTGCTGAGGCCAACAGCCCAGGGCTAGGGCTTTGCTCCTGGGTGTCCTGAGGACAAAGCCCTACTGGTGTGTCCCAAACAGTGCCAGATGGAGTTCCAGCTGTGAGGTCAGCCAGGTGACAAGGGGAGAAAGGTCAGTATTGGCAGGAGACCTCCAAACACTGCCAGTCTGCCCAGAGCCCACTGGCCACTGGTTGTCCAGTCTCTGGGCCACATCTGTCCATAAGGGAGTCTGGGAAATGTGACATTTAGGCTTATTGAGGTGAGGTGTCTCAGCTGAAGATTCTACTATTCTAAGAAAAAGAGAGGCTTTTAGATAACAACTAGAAATTTCAACCCTGGAGAATACAGAAGATTTATACTTTGCAAAAAGTGAAACGAAATCTACATCATGTCATGTCAGTGTTTTCAAAAACACTTGTAGGCTTCGTGTCATGTGGCAGCTGAATCAGACCCAAGATGCCCTCTCTGGAGATGCCGTGCTCTGACTCAGTGGTGAGTGACAAAGTGTGAATCTTGATTCCCAGGCTCACCAACTCTGCGACCTCAGGGAGACCCTCAGCTCTCTGCCCCTGGCCCGTTGCAGCCTTCACACTCACATTGCAAAGAATGGCAGTGTGGGAACCACTTTTGCTGTACATACTGAAAAAACAGACATCTGGAGATCATCATGCTGGTCACCCCCTCACGGACTCAGAGAAGAGTGACTGAGATCTGAAGATGGTTACCTTGGACACACCCCTGGACTCAGAGAGGAGCGACTGCAATCTGAAGATTGTCAACTTGGACACCCCCCTGGACTCAGAGAGGACTGACTGAGATCTGAAGATGGTCACACTGGCTGGTCACCCCTGGACTCACAGAGGAGCAACTGAGATCTGAAGATGGTCATGCTGGCTGCCCCTCTGG
>NW_003852470.1:1954408-1977743 GCF_000181295.1 Otolemur garnettii | reverse complement strand
AGGAGCAACTGAGATCTGAAGATGGTCATGCTGGCTGCCCCTCTGGACTCACAGAGGAGCAACTGAGATCTGAAGATGGTCATGCTGGCTGCCCCCCTGGACTCAGAGAGAAGCGACTTGCTTGTGCAGGGAGCAGGGGAGGCGGGGGCTGCGTACCAGGTAGAGAGCATCCCGCCCCAGAGCCCCCGTGCCGTGCTGCGTGGCTTGGCACTGTCTGTGTCCAGACCGTGCCATCCAGTTCTGCCTTTTGCAGGTGGTTTTTCATTTCATGGCATTTCTGTTCCATGCATTCTAGCAGTTTCTCCAGGAAGGTTCCCAAATGCCACACAAATCATGCAGTTACAGACCACGGACTGCTCTTGGTTGTGTGCACACACGTTGTTCTCAAGACGTGTCCGACAGTGTCCTGGAATTTTGAGAAATGTGTGTCATTTCTCCTGTTAAATTTCTTTCTTTCTTTCTTTCTTTCTTTTTTTTTTTTTTTGAGGAGGAAAGGGGAATTTATGACTTTTCCAGCAAAGGAGGAAAGATGGCAGACTGTCCTTCTCAAAATACCAATTTTTCCTGCACATAAACAGAAGCACAGAGCTTTTTTTTCTCTTAACAATTTTTTTATTAAATCATAACTGTGTACATTAATGTATTTATGGGGTACAATGTACTGGTTTTATATAAAATTTGGAATGCTTACATCGAACTGGTTAACATAGCCTTCACCTCACTTAATTACTGTGTTAAGATATTTACACTCTACTCTTAATAGATTTGACATGTACCCTTGCAATACATGGTCCCACCTATTACCCTCCCTCTAGCTGGCCTCCCCCCTCCCGTTCTCTCCCCTCACCCTCCTCTTCCTTCCTTCAGCCTGGACTACAGTTGTAGCCAATGTTCTCAATACTACTATGAAACTGATATATAATCACCCACACTTTCATACAAAAGATAAAACACAGAACTTTCTCAGGGGAGGGCCTACTGTCATTCAACCACAGTCAATGCCCCACCTCTGCTGAGACAAAACTGTGACCTCCAGAGAAGCCAGCCTCTAGCCATTAGACTTCCTGGGTTGGTGAATTTACTGTAGGAGAGCACTAATTACTTCACTAATTATTTTGTTTTTGCTTTTCGTAGTTTTTGTAAACTTATTAAATGAACTGTACTGAGCTGTGCATTACACATAGCAAAATTCATCCACTCCAATTGATTTGGCAAATGTAGACACCAGTGTAAGGACATCACAGTTGAGAGAGAGAAACTCCCCTTGCCCTGGAGTCCCCTGCCAGCTCCATCCCATAAACTGGCTCTAGCTTCAGTGGCCACTGCCCTGCCTTGTGTCCCATTGACAAGTTTCATCTGTTCCAGAATTTCATATGAAAGAAGTTTGCAGTATGCTATATTTGCATCTCAATTTTTCTGCTCACCATGATGTTTGGAGACTCAGGCTTGGTTTCTGGAGGGTGGGTAGATGCTTCCTTTGTATTACAAGGCCCTTCTCTGCCATAAGGAGCCCAGACCTGGCTAAGAACTCACATGGAGCTGGTGCACTTCAGTTGTTCCAACCTTTGACATCATGAATAAAACGTCTCTAGGTCATCTGTGCACACGTCACTGTGTTGTGCACAGTGTCATACGTTTCCATTTCTTTTTAGGAAATAGTGGGATTTCTGGGTGAGAAGTGTACGTTTAACTTTACCATAAATTGCCAAACTCTTTTCCAAAGTGATTGGACCACAATCTTTCCATAACCTTACAAGTTTCAGTTGCTTCCCGTAGTCCCCAAAAGTTGTTATTTTAAAATTTTACCCATGCTGATGTCGTGTGAGTGGGGCTTCACTTTGCCTTTCAGTGATTCCTGGTGCTGTACAAGGTGTCCCAAAATGCATCCCCAAAGTCACCACACACAGGGACAAGGGGAAATTGTAGCTACATGTTCCTTCATTCACAAAATACTGATTACAAGATTTTACAGAATACGTACAAAACATTATCTCTGTATTGGCCACCTCTTTGTAAAATTTTGTAATGAACATTTTGTAAATAAGGTCACATGGTGCGATAATATCCTGCTTTCTCTGTGTATGACAACGTTAAGGGCACTGGGGACACCCTGTACTGAAGCGTGTCACTGGATCAGTGGTCATTCACATGTGTTCTTTTGTCTAGTGTCTCTGCAAATATTTTGCTGAGTTTTTCATATTGAAATTTAAAATCAATTACACCGAGATTTAATTTATATGGAATGGAACATCATCATTTGGAGTGTATGATTCACTGTGTTTACTAATATAATACTTCGTAGAAGCCTCTGTCCAGACCTCCAGACCATTTTGTATTGGATTGCTGCTTCTCTTATCGAATTGTATGAGTTATTTATATGTTTTGGATACAGTTCCAAGATTCAGCCATTTTTCTTGAATAAATGCTCCTAAGATTGTTGCAAGCTTATGGTTAATTTACAGAGTCCTGAAAAAATTGATTTTGGCAATACTTTACAATGTTCTCACTGCTTTTATGGAATAGTGAATTTCCAGAGGTCTCAGCCATTGGGGAAGAGGCCTCTAGCAGACTGTGCATTCTCATGAATTACCTTGAGGTTAAAGATGTTAAATTCTGTTTATCTGAGCTACCTGTCTGCCCTTATGCAAATTACACATTTTCTTGATTAAGGTGGCTTTGTCATAAGTCCTGAAATCAGATAGTCTGATCATACGAAATTAAAAATACCCAGACGAGCCAAAACAATTTCAAAAAGAAGAACATTAGAGAATTTATAAGTGAATTTAGTAAGTTTGAAGAGCCAAGGTCAATGATTTTCTTCATCAGGCCGAGGAGACCCTCTTGTTCACAGTTTGCTGGCATTTTCATCAGGGATGGATGTAGGTTTTTGTCTGATTATTTTTCACCCACATTGAGGTTACTTATTGTTTTAATATGGTAAATTAAATCAATTGATTTTTAATGTGAACTAGTCTTGCATTCTGGGAATAATCATCACTTGACAATGAACTACTTCATAGGAAACATGCATGTCTAAACACTCTAACCTAGTACAACCCACTCAGCTAATAAACAAGCTCATATGTAACATAACAAACCGACCACTGTCAACACAAGGCTCACTTTCCACTCACTGCCCCATGTTTTACTCCTACGAATGTTACAGACTTCACAGTCCCTTTCTTACAAATCTCACTTTCTCAGATCTTTGGTGAACACCCTGAAGTTGAACAAGGTCTGTCTCCAGTTTGCCTAGTCAGAACCCAAGTATCTCCCAGCCCTGTTTGAGCTCTGGGAATTGTTTATTTTACACGCACTGGCAGTTATCCTTTCACTGAGTTTACAAAGTTCCACAGTTTTACAAAGGGCCATACCACGTATATGCAGCGTCATATTCAGGCAAATATACACAAGGGGTCGGGTCCTATAAATGTTTCTGGACCTCTTTCTCTGCAGAGCTTCCTCTCAGTTACTCCACAAACTCCAGCCAAATCAAGAAGAAAATGAAATGCAACAGTAACTCAGAGATAATAACTGGTTAAACTGGTGGAGTATTTTTCATCTTTACTCTGGGTTTACTATGGAAGATGGCTTGTCACCTCCCCAGCAGGCACTTCCCTATACTCAAAATTCTTGCCAGAAAAATTATTTAACTTGCTGATGGACTGGATTGTGTTTCCTAGAATTCATACATTAAAACCCTAACCCCCAGTGTGACTGTATTTGAAGAGAAGTTCCGTAAAGAGGTAACTGTGATTTCAACAGGCCGTAAGGGTGTGGCACTAATGCATTCTGACTTGTGTCCTTACACACACACACTCTCACACCAGGAGATCAGGACACAGAGAGGAGGTCAGGTGGGCGCACAGGAGAAGACTCAGGAGAAGCCAGCCTGCTGACAGTCCCCTGCTGGACTTTCAGCCCCAAGAACTGAGACGGGAAATGTCTGCTCTTTAATTAGGCCACCCAGACAGTGGCCTGTACTTGCCACAGCCTGAACAAATACAACCTTGATCAGGGGTGGGTGACAGTGTGTCTGGGGTACACGGGGTCCCCCTCGCCACCAGAAAGTGGTTGTTGGCTTTGCCTTGCCCACCCCTGCTGCCAGAGATGAGTCCTGTGTGGACACGCAGCAGGCTGGCCACCGAGATGTGGGGCGTGGGGACAGCCTGCCAGGAGCTAGATAAGAGGGTCTCCGTGTGTGTAGACACTGGAGAAGGGAGACCAGGAGGGAGGCTGTTTGGGGGGTAGCTGTGTGAGTGATGACATGGAAGTCGCTTTGCCTATAAGAGGGACCAGGCCCGAGGATGGCGCCAGGCAGTGAAAACAGCAGGGAGGGAGTGTGGGTGGGAGAGGCCCAGCTGCCACTGCAGCCACCTGCAGCCACAAGTCTAGTTCCCCATGAAACAAACGGCTGTGGTTTAAGAAGAGATTATAACCCGTGTCACATGTTGTCACTGACATCCGGAGACCCACAACCACGCGTGCTCGCTGACGCAGCTCAGACAGCGCTTGTTAGGTGCGTGTAGAACGTAACATTTCTGTGGAGCACCACGACCCTCCCGTGCCACAGACATTTCCTGCCAACGTGATTTTTCACACAGGAACTCACGCGTGACTCTTCCCCGTTCCTGTGGTGACTTCCAGGGGCTTCCGAGCGTCCCGCCATGCGCCTGACGGACCCGCCAGCTCCGACAGTACCGGGAGGAGCCCTTGTCTTCACTTCCGGATGCAGGAGGCCGCATGCGCGGGGCCTGTTCGCGCTCCCGGTGGGCGTGGCCAGCTCTGGCGCGTCAGCTGCAGGTGGTTTATCCCACCAGTGATGCTGTTCCACAAACCCTTCCAACCTGCTCGGCAACAAGCAACAGCTTTTTATCATTGTAATTTACACTCACTGGGTTCCTACTGAGGGCAAATTGTTTATGCAAAAGATGTTTATTGCTCCATGTGTGTCTTCTCTTGCGAATTATGGGGTGATGTCCCTGCTCCCTTCTCAGGGACGTTTCCTCGTGCACTCAGCCTGTCACCACACCACTTTTCCTTTGCACCCTCATACTTCAATTCCAACATCTTCTCATGAGAACAGCACTTCATTACCTCTGAGACCTTTCTTTCTGTTTATTATTTGGGATTCATTGAGGGTACGAAGAATTAGGTTACACAGATTGCATTTGCTAAAGTCCCTCTTATAATTGTGTCCCCTGTGCCCCTCCCTCCTCACCTGTCCCCACTTGCTCATTCCAGTACCCCACCTTGTATTAGATCATCTACTGCCTTCATATTAGAATTGAGTACATTGGATTCTTGCTTCTCCATTCCTGTGATGCTTAGCTGTGGTATATGTACACCATGGAATACTATTCAGCCATTAAAAAGATGGAGACTTTATATCTTTTATGTTAACCTGGATGGAGACGAACACATTCTGAGAGCTTTCTAATCCCATACCCCTCTGTCCTACCCAGCTCACAGTGTGCCATTATTATACAATTATTTTATATGATGGTTTTGAGGACAAGAAGTGGATGGGGTCTGCTTGTGCACAGCAGGCCCTCAGGAGATACCTCATAGGTAGGGAGGGAGATAGGGATGGAGGGACTGCAGGTGGGCAGGCGGTCCCTGGCTAAGGAAGGGCATTTAGAAAGGGAAGGAAGGAAGGAAGGAGCGAGCTAGTCTGAGGCCCACAAATGTGAGGCCAACTAAGGAGGCCAGACTGAGGCAGAAAACTGGGGCAGAACCAGCTTCTCTGAGTGAAGTGCACACTTGGAAAGCTGACACTGGCCATCTGTCAATTCAGCTGGAATAGACAGCCTGGGCATCAGGGCTCTGTCCTCACTGACCAGCAGTCACAGTGGACACAGAGAGCGGAGGACACACAGATGAGTAGTTCCCAAACTACATCTCTCCAGGTGGCCTCACACCAGGCCTCCAGGCTGCCCTGTACACCTAGGGCTCAGAAGCTTGGTAAAAAGGAGTGCACCTTCCATGAGGGTTCTGACCCCCCAGACCTGCAGCTGAGGCCCCGGGGCTTCCCTCATCTCCTGGTGGGCTTCCTAAAGGACTCATATGCTCCGTGATCAGGGTTCTTTGGGTGTCTCAACTTTATGCTGTTTGTTAACAAGAAACATATTTTCTCACTCCCTCCTTTCTTCAGATGGTGGGAAAGTAAGTTAATGTGCCATTTTTCTTGATTCTGAGAAGTATTTAAATGTCAGCTGTGTGAAAAAAGGCATACATCAAATGACACAACATGGCGTGAGACTGACGCAGGTCTCCAGCACCCACAGCTTCTCCTCACCAACACCGAGCCGCCTGGTCTCCAGCACCCACAGCTTCTCCTCACCAACACTGAGCCGCCCTCATGCTTTCCTTCGGCACTGAGGCTATTTTATGTGGCCAGGTTGTCTTGTTTTCAAGAGCAATTGAGATCCTGAATCTTCCATCAGTCAAAGTATGGGATGTCAATGTCCTCTTCTGTTTCAGGTTTTCATTTAATTTAACTCCGCCCATCCTGTTCTTCCCAGGCTCATCACTGTCCAAACACATCAGTGTATCTTTTTAGCACTGATTAATATAACATTGCCCCATAAAAGCCACATGGAATCACACAGCCGCACTTGTGGTGAGACCAGACAGCCCATCTTGGAAAGAAAGGTCAGGGTTTGTCTTTTCTCTGTTCAGACTAGGACACATTCTATCCTGGGAGCAGGGTTGCCCCAGGATAGTACCACGCTCGTTTCTTAGAAAGAAGGGAGCAAGTCACCTTGCTTTGGGTCTTCTTTCTCCTTCAACTCTTGGTGCTGTCACTCAGACCACAGCACCCAGAAGCAGTGGTTGTCCGGGAGAGTCCATGGTGGGTGGAGCAGACGGATTCCTCCCCTTCCTTCAAAAGCACAGTGTCCCCATGTTCCCGGGAGCTTCATGCCAGGCAGAATTCCAGCTAACCTCTGGACATCTGCCAGTGGGAGGCAGCTAGGGTCGAGAGGACAGTGCCTGAGACCATGGGGACCCCTCGCAGCAGGATCCTCTTCTGGCTCTAGGATAGACTCCAGCCCAAGCACATCCATCCCTAGTCGTGGGTGGGTATGGCCCGATGCTGTAGGGCATAGGAAAGGGACTCTTTCTGTGGTCTCAGTGGCAGCCAAAGGGTTGTGACCCAGAAAGGTGGCCTGTTTTTCTGAGCCTGTCACGTAGAATGAAAGCTCATTATTGGCACAGGGGAGCAGGGAGCAGGGTTGCCCCAGGACAGTACCACAGTCAGCATAGGAGGAACAGTGGAGGTGCCAGACCTGGGGCCGTAGGCGGGGGCTGGGAGGAGGGGCTGCAGGTGGGCAGGCCAGCCCTGGCTGAGGAAGGGCATTTAGAAAGGCCAGGCCTCAGGTGCCCAGTGTTGTGGCTGGAGAATGACTGTAGCTTGGAAAGGAAACTTGTCCTCAGCCCCCCAGCCCCAGGCTGTCCTGCCAGATGCTGAGGAAGGAGCTTCCTGGGCTGCGCTCATGGCTGTACGTGTGAAGGTCCCTGGGGTGCAGTGCAGTGCAGGGCCTGGGGAGCAGCCCACCCGTGCCGGGTACTGCCGCAGCCTGACCTCGCAGCCCCAGCTCTGGTCAGCGCTTCCAGCGGACATGGCCTCTGTCACCCTGGGGAAACATTCCCTTGAAGTTCAACAGCTGCTCACTTTTAATTCTGGCCTTTTCCATGCTAGGTTTGTGAACTTGAGCTGATTATTTCAGACAGCGTTTCTCTTTAACTTCATTTCCGAAATGGCATCTGTAAGTCCTGCTTTTTAGGCCCATTGCGAGAAATACTTAAGACTATATGGCAGGTAGCAAATAAAATGTCAATACCATGCTCTTGTGACTTTTCAAATCACAGCATCTGCCAGAGCATGGGAGATACTGGTCTTTGTGTTTTGCTTGGAGGTTGCTCAGCCACAGTGCCAGTCGAGAGATGCCCTGGGAAAACATCCTGCTTGGAATGTCCCTTGTGTGGGACAGGCAAGCTCTGAAGCCGTCCTAAGATGCGGCTGGAGGAAAGTCCCCAACTGGGCCTCACTCAGCCTGCTGGGGCCGCCGGAACTTCTGCAGGGGTGGGTGGGGTCAGACCTGCTCAGACAGGGTCTGGAGGAGGCACCTCAGAGGCCACCAGGGTTGGGGTTCTCTAACATCAAAGAGAGTCTCAAGGCAGACGAGGCGGAGGACACTGGCCTGGGCAGGGCTGTGTCAGCGGCCTGGCAGCACCTGGCTGAGAGCAGGGCAGAGAGAAGTCTGCAAATAAGTATTTAAGGGACAATCACACCTGTGCATTCAGAACCTACTGTTTACCAAGTGCTCGTTGAGCCATCAGACTCTGGGCCAGGTTCTAGATCACTGAGGTTGGGCAGGGGACATAGAAGCCGTGGGTGAAACCTCACGCCCCTCCCTCCCCCCTCGGACACCCCAGGCCTGAGGGCGGGGCCCTAGTTACAGCGTTAAGGAACTGAAGAGGAGCCAGGCAGGCAGATGACAATGACACGCCCACATCTGACTGGAAAGCAGGACTTTATCTGCCTTTTAAAACATCACTCAAAGGATGATCTGGAGCTCCCAGACCACATCTCTGCCAGGCAACCATAGGAAGGGAGCCACATAGTTGAGTGCTATGGGTGGAGCCTCAAGGCCTGGAGACCACAGCAGCTGCAGCTGAAAACTCTGAAACCCACCCAAGTAACATAACTTGGGCGGATTAGAGGTGGAGGTACCAAGCCCAGCAGCTCACTGCCCTGCTTCCTGCCATCCCTGCCAGGACCCCTGGTAAGAGGGGTAGGCACTGCTGTAGCAGGGGGGCAGGGCGTGTGCCTCCACCAGACTCCCTCCCCTGTGGCCACCACAAACAGGAGGCTCTCAAAGCGTGGCCCAGGCTCAGGTCCTGCCACAGACTGAATCAGATGCTCTGGCTGGGCCCTCAGTAGGCTCTGATGCCTCTGCCCTCCGATGTAGGTCACCCCCAACCAACCCAGAGCACTGAGTCTGCACAGTCACTGATTCTGAGTCAGCTCTTGCCAGGAACTCAGGGCATTTCATCACCTGTCTGGAGGTTTCCTGCACCCCCCGCCCAAGCCCTGAGACTTTCCTCCAGCTGCATCTTAGGATGGCTTCAGAGCTTGCCTGTCCCACACAAGGCTGGAAGCAACCTAAGAACTGGCAGGTGGGGAACAGCCTCCTCCCCTGTCTGGCTCCAGGTGAGGATGAGGGCAATGCAGCCCGGTGTCCAGCAGGAGGGCAGAATGCCGTTGCACCTCATGTCCTGGGTCTCAATGGACCTACGAGGACACAGTTGACCCTGCTAACATTCATGGAGGTCAGCAAGGCCTTTTCTCCCCAAGGTGTGAAGACTTCACTAAAACCAGAGTATTTTTAAATTTTACTGTGAGAAAATCACATAATAGAAGGAAGCTGAAGTTCAGTTCCCAGGGCTGGTGGCAAAGCTCTGAGGAGGTAATGGTGTGTGTTTGCTGAACCCTGACTCCGCACCGGGCTCCGCTTCACACCCCTCGTGGGTAAGTCCGTCGTGCAGACCTTCCCGGGCCTGGAGGTGCCGGAGCTCTGCTTACAAAGGATTGAAGCCACATTCTGTGTGCTTCGACCCGCCATCTAAACCCATAAGGAGGAGTCAGGACTGGGGAAAGCATCGGATTTGGGATTCACATACCCCATGTTCCTACATCACCAGGGCAAAGAGGAGCAGGTGGTTGGCTTCCTGAGAGGTCTTCACTGTGTGAGAACGCTCACCTTCAGGCTCCCACCTGCAGCCTGCTCTGGAAGGGAGTGACTTGGGCTGTGTCCCTGTGGAGGGGGCAAGGTCATCTGCAGAGAGCCCTCAGTACTACCACCATGGAGATGGGATGGTCAGAGGGGCACCCTGGTCCAGGCTGGCCACTTTTGATCCTTCCCTCAGGACTCTAGCAAAGACCCATCCTGTTCCAAGCAAACAAAGCTCAGGTTCATCCCTGTCAACTCAGACTCAGTCATAACAAGCTAAATGTAGGCTGTGTGGGGACAGCTCTCCTGTGCTATCCAGCTCCCCTCGCCAAGGCCTGGAGAGCTGCTGGTGTTCCCAAGCAGCAGGTGTAAGCAGAGTCTGGGGAGCTGTCCTTCACAGTGTTGTCACCTGTGAGCATGATGTGTGTGCGTCACATGTGAGTATAGTCTGAGAGTGCCACTTTTATGTGCCATATATATGCCACTTGTGTATCACCTGTAAGCATGCATGTATGTCACCTGTGTGCTACCTGTGTGTCACCTGTGTATGCCACCTGTCCGCACCTTGTCTGTGTCACCTGTGTGACATCACAACACTCTTCCTGGGCACTAGTGCCTTCTCCCAGCTTGAGTGAAGCCTCTGGAAGAGCCTGGAGGCAGAAGGCCCAAGTGTCCCTGCTGTGCACCAGTCCCCACCTTGCTCCAGCAGCTCCCACTTGGGGTGCTCTGCTGTGACCCCCACGTTTTCCCCCATGAAGAGCTCTGCATATGGTACTCAGCAGACCCCAGAGTCCACTCCCGGACCCTGACTGCATTCACCTTAGCAGTCCCTCCCTACTGTTGCTTGAGATGGTCTTGGGAGGGGGGGGCTGGTCTCTGTCACCGTCCCTCCTCATTGGTTGTCCCCTCCTCCTGGCCACCATCACCACCTTCAACCCAAACCTTCTCTGACCAGTCAGGCCTCTGGGTTGACTTGACACATGAGCTCAGGTCTCTCCCTCTCCAGGTTGCCACCACCTCTTCCCCTCCAGCCTTCTGACCCCAGGCCATCCCAACTTGTTTCCTTACAAGGAAAAACTGCTATGACTTTTGGAAAGGGTTGGTGGAGAGATGCTCCCACTCTGGACAGCACTTGTGACCTCCTGTGCACCCCGGCCCACCCCAGAGTGAGGGGCAGGGTCAGTATCTGAACCAGGGGAACTGCCATGGGATGCTGCAGCCTGAGTCCCTCTCTGGGTCCCCTGCCTGCAGACAGGAGGTGGGGGACATGCTTCGCCCACCATGGGGACCTCTCAGAGGCTGAGGGACCTGTTGCCATATTAACTCCTGGTGTCCATTGAGAGGGTCAGCTACGTGCAAATGTAACTGTGTGGATCCAGGACCCTCATTTGGTGGCAATTTTGAAAAAAAAAAAAATTCATATAAATTTCAGTGTGAGTTGTCCCCTCACCTTTGAGGGAAATGGTTGTGTTCAGACTGTATTATTCAAGCGTCAGCTGCATGCCAGAGGTTTGCTATGTGATGTCACATTTATCCTTGGACTCACAGCTATTATTCCATCAGGCTGCTCCCATCCAGAGCCCTTTGGTCCCCTGGCCAGTGGAACAGTTGAGTCAGGGTGCATCTATGTCCCTCAATAGGTGGCTGGGCGAACAGAGTGACAGCTTGGAGGTGGAAATTCCCCCTCTGCCCTCTGTGGCCAGACATGCCCCGTGGCTGTGGTGAGCACTTGGTCACATGTGCTGAGCTCTTACTGCCCATAAACCTCCAGGTGCCAAACTGTGCTTGTCCTTGTTGGGAGGAAAGAATTTCTGGATAAAAGCTCAGTCTCTGGAGGGCTCACCTGTTCCCAGAGGCAGGTGAGTGAGCTGTGGGGTGGGGGGTGGTGCCTGGGGCTGCAGAGCTGGGACTACTGTCATGGGGAGTCACAGCCAGATGACAGGGGGGCTTAAGACCTCCCCAGGCTGCCTGAGGAGGAGGAAAGGCAGAGCCTTGGGCAAAGATCAGAGGTCTCTGCCACGGCCACCTGTGTTCCCAGCTCAGCAGTGGCCCTGTGGCCAGGCTGAGGGAAGAGACCTCTGGACTGAAGCCACCAGCCTGCAACAAAGCTGGCTCTCCCTAAACCTGAGCCCAGCAGCCCAGGGGCCTGCGTGGTCCCTCTGCCTCCTGGGACCCGGGAAGAGCCGCTGAGCACACGGCTGACAAAGCACAGTCTCAATGTCTTCCTTTCATCCTCCCGTCCTGCCCCATCTCGGCCCGTCTCCTAAGGAGGAGGCTTCTTCAACACTGGAATTCTTTTCTGCCTCTGTTCTGACTGATGTTGCCCATTTCTGGACAGAGACACGTTATTGAGAGTGGCCCCCAGGGTTGCTGTTGCTGAGGTTACCTGGGGGCCGCAGGTGTGACCTCTGCTCTACCAGGTGTTAAGTCGTTTCCTGAGAGCTGAACTGTAGGGGCCTTGTCACTGGGGTTTTCAGACCCAGAAAAGCACTGTGAAGAATAAGGTTGATGGGCATGAGGTGTGACTGTCTCCAAACAATGGCAGCAAAGAGCAGGGCGCCTTTGGGGCTAGGCCCTGTGCAGCCCACCCCACAGATGCCACGTACCACATGACGATGTTTCGGTCACCAGCAGGCTACATGGACAAGCTCGCCCCTAGTCATAGTACTTCATGTTCCTTTCCTATTTGTAGAGGTGTTTAGGTGACACTCCCCACTGTGTTATCGCTGCCCGTGGTGTTTGGCGTGACCATTCTTCCTGTCTTGGCAGAACCATGAGGCAGGTGCCCCATCATCCTCACTCCTGTGTCACAGCTGAGCCACAGAGGGGTTGAGTGTTTTGCAGAGAGCCACACAGCAAGATGGGAAGACTTAAAGCCTGGGGTGGAGCCTGCATCCCACAACCCCAAACACATCCTGAAAACTGCGTGGACTAAACACACAGACCTGGGCCCCTCAGCAGCCAGCACAGCAGGTGTGCTGGAGCTCTGTGGGTTCACCCTGACCAGGGCTGCAGAAACCCCTCCCGCATGTGGGCTTTGCACACAGAGGCTGTCTTGCTCCACTGTAGGGGAGACCAACTTTCTTAGTAAGTGAAGAATTTGTCTACAAGATGGAAAGTCTTGTCAGACGGGGTGGCCTAAACGCTAGTCCAAAGCCACTCCCTGTCACATTGGCAGAGCATCTGAGACCTAAGTTGCCACCTGGACTTGGGTTCATTGGCCCATGGACCATTGGCCATCAGGAGCTGGGGACCAGTGTGGAGGCCAGTACAGGGCTCAGGACACAGCTGGGGAGGGGCAGAGGGAGGACCCCTAAGGACAGTGCTGGGGCCCTGCACGTGGCTCTCCCTCTGGGGGCGGCCACTGGGGTCTGGAGCCAGGGAACCCCCAGCAGCACCTTCCTCTGAGCACAGGTGGGTCTGGGTCAGACTGTACCACCACCTCTCTGGAACAAGCCTGATCATCGAAGTCCCCAATCTCTGCCTCTTCACCAGGGCTAGCTCTGTCCTCACCTGAGGGGGCCAGAAGAAAGCAACCTCTGCTTTTCTAGGGGGACAGGGCACGGCATGGATAACCTTCCTTTCTGTTCCCCAGGAGTTCAAAACTATCACAGGCCTGACTGGCATTTATTTCTCCTGAACATTCCAGAGAACAAACAGGTAACCTCCTGCGACAGATAATAATAAGGGCAGTTGTTGTTTTGCCGTTTCTCCTTTTTGTTTTTTTGTCAGAAGCAAAGTTGACAGCTAAGGATACCTCCCACCTGCAGCCTGGAGTCCCTGAACAAGGGCCACTCGCATCCAGAAGGCACTGGCCTCAGCAGGGTCCCGGGGGAGATTCATGGGAGAAGTGACTTTGTTTTGCTTTGTTTTCCTCTTTTTGAAAACAAATACATAAACAAGTAAGTGGAGAAGCCATCCAATAGAAATTAAATAAATGAATTAAATAAATGGTTGCTTTATTGTAAATTTGAATTTCCAATTGCAAAATAGCCTGACAAAGAATTACATGGTTTGAGTCCCAGCTCAATTCCATCCCCAGAGACAGCTTCCAGGAATCAATTAAGTCGTAAGTGGATTGGGCTCGACAGCATTCAAACTGGTGACTTGTAATTTTGCTTTCAGAAATAATACGTGTAATTTGACATAACACTCTCCCACATGAGGAAGTGGCTCAGAGTCGCCTGGTAATTCTGGAGCCTTTGTCTCCGGCACCTGGTCAGATCTGCTTTGTCTGACACCTGGGCAGAAGTTTGGGGGAGCAGAAGGTTGAGGTTCTCTGGGCATTTGCGAAAAGACGGCAATAAAATGTGGTTTTACTTTTATATGTTGTGTTATGAGGAAGTTTATCAGTCAGAACTCTCTCAAGAAATACAATCAGAAAAGGAAGTATGTCTGTGAGCCTGTGTGCGCGCAGGTGTGTGCACGCAGGTGTGTGTGTGTGTGTCTGTGAGCCTGTGTGTGCTTGTGTGTGTGCATGCAGGTGTGTGCACGCAGGTGTGTGTGTGTGTGAGCCTGTGTGTGCTTGTGTGTGTGCATGCAGGGGGGTGTGTGTGTTTGTGAGCCTGTGTGTGCGTGTGTGTGTGCACGCAGGTGCATCTGTGTGTATCTGTGTTTCTGTCAGTGTGTCTCTGTGTGTCTCTGTGTGTCTCTCTGTGTATCTCTCTGTGTGTGTCTCTGTGTGTGTCTGTGTCTCTGTGTATGTCTGTGTGTCTCTGTGTGTCTGTGTATGTCTGTGTGTGTCTCTGTGTGTGTCTGTGTGTGTCTCTGTGGGTATGTGTTTCTGTATGTGTTTGTGTGTCTGTGTGCAGGGTCTGTGGCTAGTTCGCCCTGGAGGAAGATGTGGATATAGCCATGTCTACGCAGACTCGTACATAGAGTGTGACAGAGACACAGACACAGAGACAGAGGTAAAGACAGAATTAGCTTAATTTAAAAAAAAAAAATTAAAAAGATGGGGTGTGGTGAATCACGCCTATAATCCCAGCACTCTTAGAGGCCAAAGCAGGAGGATGGCTAGTGCTCAGGGGTTTGAGACCAGCCTGAGCAAGAGTGAGACCCCCATCTCTACTAAAATAGAAAACTTAGCGAGACATGGTGGTGGGTACCTGTAGTCCCAGCTTCTGGGGAGGTTGAGGCAGGAGGATCACTTGAGCCCAGGAGTTTGAGGTTGCTGTGAGCCAGGCTGAGGCCATGGCACTCTGGCCTGGGTGACAGAGTGAGACTGTCTCAAAAAAATAAAATAAAATAAAATAAATAATGAGCTGTGGGACTGGTAAATCCAAAGTCCAGTGGGCAGCTGCAAACCCAGGTAGGACCCGACGCTATGGACTTGGGTCTGATGTCTCCTCCCAGATCCTGAGTCTTTACTCTGAAACCTTCAGCCACCTGAATGAGGCCCCAGCATGGAGGCAATCACAGGGGACCACACCTAAAAATACTTCCACATTCACCCCTGAATCAGTGTTTGATTTGGTCCCTGGCACCATAGTCTGGCCAGGCAGACACCGCCACCCTAATCGAATTTTTCAGGGCTCAGTTTGAGAACAGACACATCCCTGCTTTCTTGTTTCCAGAATTACAAGCATAAATGTTCTCCCTTCCAGATGCCAGGGCCACCTGCAGGCTCTGAGGGAGCACTGGGCGGTGCTACTGCTACTCAGCTTCACGCCATCCATGGGACTGTGAGCCCAGGCCAGCTCAGAGACACCCAGAGCTCTCCTTTCTGGATAGCCAGAGATGACAGAGAGGCCCTGGCTGCGGGGAGGAGGTAGGGGAGGCACAGTGGCTCTGAGGCCCCACAGGGAGAGGTCCTCTGGATGAGCCTACCGTGGGGCAACTGCATGGCAGGGGTGTGGCTGCTCCAGGAGCCTCAGGGCCACGACCAGGGCTGAGGTCACATCCCAGAGTCATCTCCTTCACTCTGAACTACCCAGCCACTTCTCGCCCAGGGTGGCTGCTCACAGTGGGGAAGCTGAGCCTGAGCTCCAGCTCCACAGGTCGGGCGCCAGGTGTCGCTTAAACTCTCTTAGGTTCAGTTTCCTACTGGAGAAATAGAATCAGTAATTCTAGCCAGAAGTGCCTAGCAGGTGAGGGCCAAGTACAAAGTGTTAGGCAGCTGTGGTCTCCACCTCAGCTGTACTCCCTGCCCGCCGCCACATGCCACCCCAGGCCCCGGCCTCTGCATGCAGCAGCCTGTCCACCAGCAGCAGCCCAGGCCCGCGGGTCAGTCTGTGACATGGTGGCATCGCACCCCTGCATCCAGTGCACCCCAGAGTAGGACGGACGTCTGGACTTGGTCTTCAGTACTTTTGCACTTCGTTTTCACACGTCAGACCAGTAACTGCCAAGACCTTGTCTGATGACACACACCCACCTCCACACTCCACACCCATTCTCTGCAGAACACCCCGGTCCCACTTTCCACCTGCGGGACCACTCAACACACACACTCAGACATCCTTCCTCCAGGACTTCTCCCACCCCTGCGGCTGCCCTCCCAGTTCATGCCCCAGACCTCGTCACAGCCAAGAACTATGCGCCACCTACCACAGTGCTCCCTGACATGCCTGGCTGTCTGTGAGGCTCACCCCTTGTCCTCTCTGTGACACACTGACCTCACTGACCCCTCCTGTGTCCTCGCTCCCCCGCAGAGCCGAGTGTTCACAGGTCGCTCTCACGGTTCCTCTTTTCATGCCTGACCCTTCCCTTCACCCCTCTTCTTAGCAAACTCACCAACCTGGTTAGACCCAGTCCCTGACTCTTTTGTGCTACATTCCCTCAGCTGGCTGTGGATGGACAGTGTCCTCCCTGCATACCCACGGCCCGGCTCCTGAGGGGCTGGACACTGCCGAGCGACTCTGCTACATCTCCTGCTCTCAGATAACAGCATCCTGTCAGAGCTCAGGGAAAGCCTCTGTGTCTGTGTCCCCCTCCTGCCCATGTGACCCCAGCTACTTGGTCAGCATCCACGGCTTATTCCACCCGAGCCCTCCCTCTCCCCAGTCCCACCTCCCATGGGCTTGCAGCATCTCCCACACAGTGTCCCTCACCTCATCCTTCCTCCCGGGACTCTGCTGCCCTTCCCACACTGCCGGGTGTCTTGTGTCTTGTTCACAAAACATCAGAGCCTTCCTGGGAGCAGCTGGGGGGGGGGGGACTTTCTGTTTCTCAGAACACATTGGCTCCCCCTGCCCCTGTCTGCCCCGCCCTCATCTGGCCACACTTTGTTCCAGGTGCTCGGTCCCACCCCTTGAGATTGCCAAGCAGGTGTTCCCCTGGGCTGCAGTCTGGCTGTGTCTGTGCCCAGTGCCATGGTCTCCCAGGGATGCTGTGGCTCAGCACTACTTCAAATCTGCTAGTCTTTCTGCATGACATCATCTCCTGGTTTACCACAGATTTCATGTTTCCTTCTTACTGACTCTGTCTATGCACCGGACTGTAAAGGGCAGACACTGGAAGGACAGAGATGGGTTACATCATTTTGGTTTGATTTTGCCTTAAATTGCTATGCATTTGTTATTGTTCACAAGTCCAAGGTTAGCACGAGGGTTCTGCAGCTTGGATCCACCTGTGCCTTGGAGGGCTGGGCTGTCTTCCCGCCCGTGTGACTTCAGCACCCTGGACAGCACCAAGCACACGGGGGCCCACTGAGTGTTAGCTAATGAGGGAATCTTCTAGAGGTTCAGAGCCTTAACTGCAGCGTGAGTTTTCCTTTCATTACAACCCAATTCTGTGCCATCCCTGAGATTGTGGCCAGCATCTTGCATTTGCCGCGTAATAACACAGGGATCAAAGGCATCTGCACAGACAGTCCCTGCTCTGCTCTTCCTCCTGGGCTTGGCAGAGGTAATGATCATGTTCACTACATCAATTTGGGGCTTAAAATCCCAGGGCGACCCGAGGAGCACCTGGTTTATAATTTAGAATCCCTTTACCTAACATTTGGACTTATTTTTATGGTGAGGAATATCTGAAGAGATTCCTTATTTTCTGAGTTTAAAAAGAAATCGGGGGTTATTTTCAATGTCACCTTATTAAAATAGAAGCTGAAATGCCTTGAAGCAATGGCAGATGCAGTGAATTTCCCATTTATTGAGGCTTTCTTGTCTAGTGTGAGCCAATAACTCCTTTTCTCTCCTTTGCCATGTACTGGGATAATAGTCCTCCTTCCAAATTGGTTTATCTCAGTCCACAGGAGTTCATAGCTCAGTGTCAGGAAAAGAAGCTCTTCACTTGGTTGTGTTTCAGCATAGAATTGACAATGACGGCTAGCAGGGAAATCGCCACCAACACACACCACCTGACCTAACATGTGGCCTTCCCTCCATCCCAGATATCTCTGCAGGAATGAGGGGGACCTGGTGACAGGGAGGGAGGCTCCATTGTGACCCACAAGTTTTGATTCCACCCTGAACAAAGTTCTGGGCTATGCACAAGTCGCCCCTCCTCCACTCTGGGTCCCAGAGCCCTGCCTGCTGAGTGATGGGCTCCGACGGGATAGGTGCTGTGCCGTGGGCCTCGATGCGTGACGAGCTCTTTCCTCTCTGAGTCATTGGCTCTGCCTCCTGCTAATACCAAGATTCTGACGAGTGGGGACTTGGTCATGGTCAAGGGAGGGGAGACCAAGGGCAACAGGTCCCAGGAAGATGAGTCAGCCAAATACCCAAAACTAGAGACTTCCCCCACAACCTGGCCAGCATAAGAACTGCCAACATGGGTTGTGAGTTTTCACTACCTAGGGTTTGTGCTCTTTCAGTGGGGAAGGTCTCTGAGAGCAAGTTCAACTGCAGTGCAAACATGCGGCAATCGGGGCTTTCATTTCCACATTCAGGAACAGGGCTGCCTGCCGCCTGGCCTGGCTAGATGTTCTTGGTGAGGACTGTAGAGCTGAAATCATGGCCTGTGGTTATCACAGGTGCTTCCCTTGCTGTTAGTCTGATGCCAGATCCAGAACGCCAGCTGATCATCAGGGTGACAGGGTTCTCAGGCTGCCATCACACACACTTCCAGGAACTGCAGCTCTCACGTGTCGACATGGGTCCCTCCTGAACTCCCACCTCACATGCATAACTCACTGTGAGCTTCAGTGTGGAGTCCTGACACCTCAGAGACTAGTGGGTCTTCCTAGGACTTGGGACCCCACGTGACCATTACAGAATTAGGATAGGCAATGTCTTATGTTCTGTAGAGTGATACCATATAAACAGAAGCTGTTCCCTTTACAAATCAGGTATCAGTCATTAAAAACTCAGTCAACACTCACATTTTTCCCTGTCATTTGGTGAAGGCAGTCTCTGACTCTTCCCTTCCAGGCCTGCTCAGGGGGCCCAGGAGGCCTGCAAGTGACAAGATAGCTGAAGAAATATGAGGCATACCCTGGCAAAAGAACCTGACAAAATTGTTAGTTATTGCAGAGATACGATGGGACAGGTGCAGAAATACACTCATGTGAAACTGTATTTTAACAACAACAAAAAGCGAACAGGAAGGATGGCATTTCCTACAGTTGCTTTAAAAAATCAATTACTGCAGATTTTCAGTGGAGAAATACGTCTACTCAGCATAGCTGCTTTCATCCCCCACAGTAGCGGGAAATATTTTGCTGATTCCCTGGCTCTGTGGCTCAGAGGGATAACTTGTTTGCCCCTGAAAGGAACGGGGCGGTGGGCTGTCTCCTTCCCAAGCATCTGGAGCCCGACGTTCTGTTCTGTCCACAGCAGCCCTTCTGACTCAGTCTGCCACTGTGTTCCAACAACAAAAAGTGTTCAACTGCTCAGGATGCAGCCGGGAGGGCAAGACGGGCAGGATGGAGGGTGAGGTCAGCTGTGTCAGGGCCCCTTGGCAAGGCACCTCACTTTCCTTGTTGGCAATAACCTGTGACCACAAAAGGACAAAGATTGTTGCCCTTAGGATAGAGACTCTCCTTAGCCCAGCTTGGTATCCTTGAGCCCAAGACCCAGGAAAAGTATTTCCCCCAGCACGAAGACAAGAAAAACCTGTGGCAAACAGTGGTGTGTACCACAAGGGCCTCTAATCTGAATGCACTCTCCATTTGCCAGTAGTCCCTGTTCCAGAAATTATCATCTCATACCTGCGAATAGTGTTGAGTCTGTTTCCATCAGGACATTCCAAACGAATAAAAGGAGAGGCACCTCCTGTAATTCCAGAAGTGAGCTGACCTGTGGCCCGGGGCTGGGCACCGACCTTCTGCCTGAACGGGCCTACGGAGCATGAGGCCGCCGGTCCATGATACCGGAGGCTGTGGGCTTCCTGCCAGAACGTCCAGGCTTGCGGCCCTCTCCATGGTGCGGTGTGTCGCTCTCTGCAGTTTTACTTCTTGAAGGCAGTTGATTATCCCTTCACGTGGTCCCCACACTGACTGGGTTTTCTTCCAAGGCTGAGCGGAAAAGCACTTGGCAAAATTCCCCAGAGCAGATAATGTCCCATCCGTTAAGTCATGATTGCAGTGTCAGTGCTCAGAAACGTGTCAACACATCACCGTGGAGAGAGCGCTGCCGCACGTGCTCAGAAATAGTCCCTGGTTGCTCGCGGCTCCTCTAAAGGTTGTCACAGAAGCACCAATAGGCTCGGCCATCACTGCCACAGGGTCCCTGTGTGCGGCAGCCCACCCCACCAGGCTCTGAGTCTGAAGGCGTGTGTGAGCACGTGAACGTGTGTGTGTGAGTGTCTGTGTGTATCTCTCTGCGTGGGTGTATTGACGTGTTCTAACAGGGAAGAGCTGTGAGAAGACAGCCTCAGCATCCCAAGGACCAGAGAAAGAAATTCCAAGCCGCTGATGACAAGCGGTGGGTCTTGTTTGCCCAGAGACTCCAAATGCTGGTGCAGAGTCTTCATTAATGATTGAGAAGTGAGTGAGTATGTGGTGAGAAGCCCAGTGTGTGGGACCCGGCAAGGTCTCTGCTCACTGGGGCCAGATGAGGCCACGCTCTCACAGCTGAGTGGTGGCAGCTGCCCCTCCAGCCCTCCAGCCTCCCAGTCCTTCTGACCCTGGGTCAGCGCTGCCCTTGAGGGCACCTTGGAGCCACACTGAGCGCGCTGTCCACTCACACCTGCCTTGATGCCTTGGGGAAGCCCAGCCACCTTCCAGCCTTGTACATTACAGACAGGATGCACCAAGCAGAATTGTTCATGAACAATGTGAGATATTGAGAGATTAAAACAAAACCACTTCAGCGGAAGTGTCAGTTTAATTAAAATTAAATTGTATCAGCAATGTGGTGTATGTCCTATTTGAAACAAGTCCAACATAAACTACTCCAATTCACAAAACAACGTTATTAGCATGTAGTCAGTTGTGTTACACGAATCTTCTTCTCTCTGTAAAGCTTTTTTTGTTTCATTTGCTCACCAACACTGCTGGGCACTTACTATGGCTATAACTGTAATGTAATGAAGGCCAGCACAGAGCTGTCCTTGGAGCCCATGCTGGAGAGGGGGACTAAGTCTCAAAAACACCCTCATGTAGAAGCAGGAGCCCAGGAGCCCAAGGAGGCAGACTGAGGTGCAGCGTGGGGTGGGGAGAGGCCCAGAGCACCCCACCGGCAGACAGATGCTCACACTGAGACTAGAAGAGGGATGCGTGGTGCTCAACACAGGTGCAGCGGTCAGCACAGTGAGGTGAGATACGGTAACAAAATGCCCCAAGCCTCAGGGTTTGAAAACAAAGCTGCATTTCCTACTCACACAAAATCCACCATGGGCCTGGGGCTCTCCTGGGGAACACACGGTGACTCAGTCAGGGAGAGGGCCAGGTCACCTGGGATTGGCACCCTCCAGACAGTCGGCACCCTCAGTCTGCTGGACACTCTCCAGAATGATCATGTGCTTGGCCTGACAGTGACACATGTCATCTCTGCCCCAACCCACCAGACTTAACAAGTCATGTGGCCCCACCTGCCTCCACGCAGTTGAGGACCGGCAAGGGGATGGAGAAAGGGGATGGAGAAAGGACCTGGGTAGCAGCAGTAGCGCTGACCACAGCAGGGGGCACTGTCACCAGGAGAAGCAAGGTGCAGGCCACGGGACAGGGCCTGGGAAGTGCAAGTGGGTTGGCAAGACTGTTCAGAGAATCTTGTGGTGGAAAGAGGGGTGTTTATAAGGTCTAGGGTGCCCAGAATTCCCTAGAGGCTCCTGCTCTAGGTCCACCCACCCTATGCTGGTCGAGGATCAGACAGGATAGCCCTGTCACACCAGTGAGATTCAGCCAGTGCTCAGCCTCTGGTAGCAGGAGGGAAGATCTTGCAAAAACTGAGGTTCACCTGCACTTAAGGGGTAAGCATGGTAATTCTATGTAGAAAATACTCTTGCTTCTTCCATCACAATGCAATTTTATCTGTTTGATAATAATATTTGGACAAAAAACAGTTGGTGAACTCTGGGTTCAACTTCAAAGAAGTTCCTGCAGGTAAGAAAGGGAATGTTGAAAGAAAGTTCTGCTCCCCAGCGGCAATTACACTTTAAGAGAAGGGATTTCAGAGATCACTAGTTTCTCCCAATCAGACCACAGGTGCTCCTTGTGCTCCCTCAGATGCACTGAGACCCCCTTGCTGTCAGCTGCCCTGCTCTGAATCCAGACGCCCTGCAGCCAGGGAGGCCCCCGGGAAGGAGGCAAGGACTTGGAGCCAAGGCAGGTGCTATTAGCTCTCACGTCCCCACCTGCTGGGGAGGGGCCATCCTGACCCTCTAAGCACCCACTAGGGACCTCAGCGGCCAGCCAGGGAAGGGTGGCAGTGGCCCTGCAGAGGCAGAGCTGGAGGACACCTGCCTGCACCTGCCCCTTAACAGCCGCATTTGCTTTCAATTAGTTTTCTTGAATGAACTGAGTCCCATTAAACTGGGGTTTAATTTACGCAGATCTGTGCAGGGCGTCACATGAAGTGCTTATGCAGGTCCCGTGGCTTCTGAGCTGGTCTTTCAGGGAAGGCCTGTCCACCCACACACTCCCTGGCGGGTCCCGTGGCTTCTGACCTGGTCTTTCAGGGAAGGCGCGTCCACCCACACACTCCCTGAAGAAGGCATTTTCATGACTACCAGATGCCCAGAGAGGAAGGAACAGCAGAACACTCAGCAAGGTGACCACCTGCCTCAGCCCCGTCAGGTGGGCCCAGCAATGGCCTTTGCTCAGCCCACTCACTTCTGCCCCCGCCTCTTCCCAGGTGAGCCCCAGCCCCATCCCCCTCTGCATTTTTAAAGATTCTTCTCCTTTCCAGCCAATGCTGGGCATTCCTGCTGACGACCCATACCTTCTCTCACCGGCCGACCTCGCCCCTCCATGTTTCTCAGAGTTGCCCACTGTCCGCCATGCCTTTCTCCTGATCCTCTTCCCAAGTGGCCACACCTGAAACAGTGCTGCCCTGACCTCCCACCCCCAACGGCAGGCCTTGCTGACCTCCAGGCCGGCAGCTGCACCCACAGCCCAGTGTGCCCAGAGCTTCCCCAGATGTCTACTCAGGGTCCCTATGGAGCTGCTGCCCAGGCCAGGAAACCCAGACTCCAGACACCCCTCCAGACTTCTCTGCCTGGCCCTCTCTGTGCACTGCCCCCCCCCCACCCTGGTCTGGCTTCTCCCACCTTAC
>NW_003852470.1:1945837-1954299 GCF_000181295.1 Otolemur garnettii | reverse complement strand
CCCCCCCCCGGTCTGGCTTCTTTGTGCACCGTCACCACCCCGCCCCGGTCTGGCTTCTCTGTGCACCGTCACCCCCCCTGGTCTGGCCCTGTCCGCTGAGGTGGCAGCCTTCCCTGTCACTTTCTCACCTTGCTGTCAGGGAGTTCCAGTGGGAGACAAAAGCAAGCTCTCCCAGGCCCCCAGCCTTGGGGCTGACCCTGTCCCTTCACATCTCACTGTCCACACGACTTCCAGGCCAGAATCTTTTCTGTAAAACCAGCTCCTGACAGGTCACGTTATGGCCTGACTGTGATGCCACCCAGCACCTCTGATACCAAACAGAGACCCCTTCACTGCCCACCCCGGCTCTGTGCCCAGCAGCTGTGAGCTTCCCTCTGTGAAAGTCCTGTGTCCTCCTCCCTCACCCACCAGTCTGCTGGGGCCCCTCTAAGAGCTGGGTCTTTGCTCCTGTCTGGGCAGGTCTGACACAGTCTCAGGGAGATAGGACCATCTCTCTAACACACACAAGCCACACTCCGCCTCATCCCTTTCTGTGGGAAAGCTCTTTTTTGCCCAATCAGGACCTCAGGGCAGGGCACATGCCTTAGTGCCACCTCCTCAGCCCTCAGCGTGTCCTGGGCACTTAACTGCACTTCTGCCCCAGCCTTTTCCTGTGCCTCACAAAGTGAGCACTCCAGGAAAGTTAGCTCTGCATGAGAATTTAAAATGTCTTGAACAATTTACCCCTGGTTTTCAGAGCGATCGTTTTTCAGAGCAAGCCGCCTCGTGCTCCGAATACCCTTTCTCCTCCAGAGTGGCTGTTACATGTCACACGGCAGGGAGGGCAGTTTGAGGCCGCTGCAGGGGACGTGTGTGAGGGGAAGGTGCCGAGTGTGAAAAGCGCCAGGGAGGATAGAGAGGTCTCCATGTAATCAGGTGGCTGCTCAGCACTCCGTGACCTTGAGGGAAGCAAAACGTCCATTACAAGGTGATTGTGACATTTGAAAAATAAAAACCACAAGTCTTTTAAAAACAGCACAAAATAGAGGCAGGAGCGTGGAGTTGGGCTTGGCGTGGAGCAGTGCCGTCCAGCTGGGCGTGGGAGTGGAGCAGTGCCGTCCAGCTGGGCGTGGGAGTGGAGCAGTGCCGTCCAGCTGGGCGTGGGAGTGGAGCAGTGCCGTCCAGCCCCGGCGCTTCATCAGAGGCCTCGGCTTGCTGGGCCAGACTTCTTCATTCACAGAATTACCAGAGGACCAACTGGACTACGGACGTGGCTCTTGTCAGCTGGTTAGGATGGTTTCCCTGTCGCGGATTCTAGCTGGATGCCTGGTCTCTGTGGCAGAAACCCGAGCCTGATGGGGAGGTGGCGTGTCTCACACCTGCCTCACATTCCCACCCTCTGTGCACCTTGCCCTCTAACCCCCCAACATTAGGGATGTACAGACCTCTTTCCTTTCAAACCTTCCCCTTTGCAGAGTTGTAGGGGTGGGCACAGGCTTCTCCCCACATCAGGGTTTCTGAGTTTATTTTCACCTCGCACATTAGCAGGGTTCATGTCCTTCTGTGGCTGGGGATTCCAGGTCAGTGGAACTGGCCGAGGTTTCTGAGGCTCTGTGCCGACTCACCCCTTACAGCGGCCCCGAGGTTCCATTGCTCCGTTTTTCTTTACTCTCCCTATAACCGTCTGTCTGACTTCCACCACTTTGTGGAGTACACAGCACGCAACCTGGTTTTCTGAAGCAAGGTTTTCAAAGGGTAATTTACGTTAAAAAAATGCACTCATTTTAAGTATATGGTTTGATGAGTTTTCACAAATATATGTGGTATATATTTTCATCACCTTAAAAAAAAATCCCTAATGCCCTCTGGGCAAACCTCCCACCCCGTCCTTAGGCAACACTTGTCTCTGCAGAATACTTCAGAGTGTTCACAAATTCCATGGAAACACAAGCGTCCGCGTGCAGTGTGGACGCCTGTGTCTGAGAATAACATGTTGGAGCTCCACGCTGCCGTGCCAGTCCAGGCTTTATCTATCTTCATTGCTGAATGTTATTCTGCTGTGAGCATATTCCAGAATACACTTACTCTTTCTTTGTTGGATAACATTGAGATCATTTCCAGTTTTGTGCTATTATGAATGAGCCCACCACGGACACTCACAGTACGTAAGTCTCTCTGGGAAAGTCTATTTTCATTACTCTTGGGTAAATGCCCAGGACTGGAACTGTTGGGCCATGTGGCGAGTGTGTGTTTAACTTTGTAAGAAACACACCATTTTCCAAGCCACGGTACAATTTTACACTCCCTCCACGGACAGATGAGATGTCTGGGTGTTCCACTTCACTTAGCATTGCCATTTAAAAACATTATTTTAGTCTATCCAGCAGACAGGTAGTGGTACCACACTGTGGTTTAAATTTTCATTCCCCTGATCACTAATAACACTGTGTGTCTTTTAATATGTTGGTTATCCAAGTATCATCTTTTGAGAAACGCCTGGATTCTGCCAGTAGTGAGCTAGGTTCTTTCCTGCTTCCCTGAGCTGCAGGTTACCCTCCTGTTCTGGCACCAGTCTGTTGCTGAGTTTAAACACTGTGAATATTGTCTCCTAGTCTGGGGTCTCTTCCTTTTTCAGGTTTTGATGGTTTGGGCCAAAGAGAAGTTTTATTTTGATAAAGTCAGATTTATCAAGTCTTTTTTTTTTTTTTTTTGGCCGGGGCTGGGTTTGAACCCGCCACCTCCCGCATATGGAACAGGTGCCCTACCCTTTTGAGCCACAGGTGCCACCCAGATTTATCAAGTCTTAACATTCATGATTAAGAAGAGTTAAGGGATATTTGCCTAATTCAAGATTTCCTCCTGGCTTGGCACCTGTGGCTCAAGTGGCTAAGGCGCCAGGCAAGTACACCTAAGGTGGCAGGTTCAAATCCAGCCCGGGCCTGCCAGACAACAATGATGGCTGCAACCAAAAAATAGCCAAGCATTGTGGCGGGCGCCTGTGGTCCCAGCTACTTAGGAGGAGGAGGCAGGAGATTTGCTTGAGCCCAGGAGTTGGAGGTTGCTGCGAGCTGTGATGCCACAGCACTCTACCCAGGGGACAGTTTTATATTTTGAAGCTTTTATACATCACTCTTTGCTTGATATTAAATTTTGTGTGCCAAGTGAGGCAGGGTCAGTGATATATCTATCCATTCCATTATTTGCTTGATTTGTGCTATCTCAGAGCAGGTCTTGAGTGGCTACTTCTGAGGCAGATTCCTTCTGAGACTCCACAAAAGCAGAGAGTGTCCAGAGCAGCCCTGCCAGTCCTAGTGGCTGGAGTACATGTGGTCCCATGAGGCTGACCTGATCAGCCTGCTGCCCGGCAGTTGCTGCTTTCATCTGGACTTAAGGAGTCTCACCCTATGTGTTCTCACCTTAGAATTCTGCTACAGACTTGAGGGGACCCCAGACCCCATTTTTGGAACTTTTTCTCTGAGAATCTTCTTTCTTGCGGGTACCCTCCCCTGCACATCCCTGTCACCTCTGTCTGCTGGAACGCCCTCCCTGTTTTAGAAAATTCTTGACTGTTGCCCATTGGATTTTCCCTCTGTTTACTGTGCTTTCCATCCTGGGGCTGACTACAGACACGTTAGAACTGTATGCTGCATCTGACACACTCTGTCTTCTGGCTTAATTTTCTCTTTGCACTTTAGTTTGTGTGTGTCTGTTGATCTGACTTCCAGCTTCTTAATACTTTCTTCTGCAGTTTAAAATACACAGTTACAATGATTCTTAATTTTAATTTTTTTTTCAGTTCTAGAATTTCTGTCTTTATAAATTCCTGTTTGGGGTAATATTTCCCATTTTTTCCTGTGTCCTCCATATTTTTGCATCTTTCTTCTTTAACATATTCGCTATAGTTTTATTAAAGTTCGTGTCAGCTACCTCAAACATTTGAGCTATTGACCTGCTTCTTTTGTCTGTTTTTCTCTTGAATTTCACAGCAATGGCACGGCCTTCTGAACATACCATTTTATTGAATCTGGACATTGTGCACAACATGTTGTAGTGTCTACGACATTATCTTTTACTAAACCCACAGGTGGTGCTTGATCAACTTAATCCAACCAGGAACTGTGCCAACTGAGGCCGGGTGTCACCTGGTATGCCCAGGGCTCTCCAGGCTTTTTACCTGGGAGGCTGGTGTGTTTCAGTGGCACCCCCTTTCCATGGGTCATACATTCTGATATGTGGCTTATGAAATTGAGAGAAACGGTCATATTTTCAGGGGGTTTTGTTTTTGGAGACAGAGTCTCAAGTCACCCTGGATAGAATGCCGTGACTTCACAGCTCACAGAAACCTCAAACTCTTGGGCTTAACTGAGTCTCTTGCCTTAGCCTCTCAAGTAGCTGGGACTACAGGAGCCCACCACAACACCTGGCTATTTTTTGTTGATGTCGTTGTTACAGTTGTCATTGTTGTTTTAACGGGCCTGGACTAGTTCCACCCTTCCAGCCTCAGTGTATGTGGCCAGCGCCATAACCACTGAGCTATGTGTGCAGCCCTTCACAGGCTTTTCTATATAGGATTTTAGTTTCCAGCTCTGGACAACCCTGGGATTTGCCAACTTTGTTTAGGAAATCCTAGCTGAGTTCTTGGTACCTCTTCAATCCCTCCTGCAGGCTCTCCTGTGGATGCAAAGCTGAATTATTTATCTCCTGCCCATATCCAGAGTTAGATAATAGCCCTAGAGTGAAATCTCTGCAGTCAGCCCGTTGAAGGTTCTTCTATCACTCCACCATCTTCATGAAGATGGTTTCCTTACCTTATCTTGCCTGTTTAATTGTCAGCAGGAACAGTTGTGTTCCATTAGAGCTTTCCTCTCATTGAGAAATCCGTGACTTGTCCCCTATGGTTTGGCTTCAGGCTCATTCTCTTGTAGGTCTTCTTCTGTGCATGGAAATTAAAAACAACCTTCAAGACTGGGTGTGGTAGTGCACACTGGTAATCCCAGCACTTTGGAGTCCAAGGCGGGAGGATCACTTGAGGTCAAGAGTTTGAGACCAACTTTGGAAACATAATGAGACCCTATTTTTTACAAAAATAAAAAAACACTAGCCAAGCATGATGTTATGTGCCTGTACTCCCAGCTACCCTGCTTGGGAGACTGAGACAGGAGGATTACTTGAGCCCAGAAGTTTGAGGCTGAGGTTGCTGTAAGCTGAGACACCATAGCATTCCAGCCTGGGCAATAAAACAAGATCCTGTCTCTTTCTCTCTCTAAAAAAAAAAAATCCTTCTGTATCATACCTTGTATATTCTGTACTATTTCTTGTTTTACTCTTAGCATGTTAATGTTCAATCCACATAGAAGATATAAAATCCACATGACAAAAATCCCCACCACCACCATGAAGTTGGGTTGCTGCGGGACTTTGGGCTGAATACTCCATCATCCCTCCGAGGTTTACCTGTGCTGGGTGGGAAACTTGGTCTCCACTGCAGCAGTCTTGGAGAGGACTAAGAAACAGGGTTAGGCCAGGAGGGCTCTGCCCTCACCAGGGATTACTTCTGTCACCTCAGAGTGTGTTCGTGATGAAGGGGAAGTTCTCTCCCACACCCCCTGCCCTCCACTTCCCAACATGGGAGGCTGCAGCCCGAGGCGCCGACCACCCCTCCACCTTAGACTCACTGGCTCCAGAACCATAAGCAATAAATCTCTGTTCTTTGTACATCACTCATTCTCGAGTATCCTGGTTGAGCAGCCCAAAACAGACCCTGACGATCTGAAACACATATGTCTGTTTCTCTGCCCTGTTGGTTGGTTTTATTGCTTTGTTTATCCCACACTGACTATGCATGTTTCAAATTGCTTTAGCTGTAATGCATTTTGATGTTTTGAAGAGTGAGTTTTCCTCCCTCATCTTACCAGACAAGTCTCAGCATCTATTAGTGTTTCCCAAAAAGCACTATTAAGATTTTACACAAAATGTATTAAATGATAGGACAATTATTGGGGAAATAATGCTTTTACAATATTAAATTTTAAATAGTCTTAAGAAAAAAATCTGTATTTCAAGTTGTCAAGCAATAAACTGGGACTATATCATAAATTTTTAAATATAATTATTGAAATTTCACCTTTCAATATCCTTGATGTTGAAGAGGAATACTGCACTTGAAATTTTTATAGACGTTCCTGCCATCTCATCTTTCCTTAGTCTGAATTTTGCTCTGTTAGAAGCATGCAGGTGTACTAGCAGGTTGGGTGGTAGGTGCCATAACGAACTCAAATCCTCTCCTGTTAGAGCAAAAATATGCTCTTTCCCCAGCTCCCAGGGGTAGTGTCAGGGCTCATAGGTTCATCCTTCCCCAGAAAGTATGCTGGTCAAGGAGCTTCCTCACCAAGGTCTGGGGCTGGAGCCCTGTTCACTGCTCCTCCAGCAGCCACTTCCCTGGCTCCTCCAGGGCAGTGCTGCCCAGACAGCTCCCCAATGGCCTCCCGCAGTCAACTTTCACACAGGAGACCTGCCCCGCAGGGAGGCTGACTCTGAAGGGGGGCTGGGGCTGGCTGTTTGGGTGGCACTGGGGGCCTTCCCTGGTGGCAGCGAGCTCCCCTCTAGCCCTGGTGGCTAATCAGGTGGTGGTATGGGCGCCTTTGCTGGCACAGAACTGGAAGGGGCACTGGTGGAAGGAAGGGGAGGTAACGCTGGGTGGTGCAAAGGAGGCTCATCTTGGGGTCCTCCCAGGTCCGGGCTCCCCACGACACCGACACCACCTGGCTGCGGTCCTCCCTCCTCCACACTGAACCCTTGCACCCCCTGAGGCCTAGGAATCAGGCACAAGACAGACCTTTTGCCACCTGTTATTATTTGTGTGTAATAAAAACTCTATTTTTTACTTTTGCACTGCAGCTAAAATTAGTATAAAACTGTATCTTCCAAAGTGTGTTTTCTGCAATAATAGCCCCAAGAGACGCCTTGAAGAAAAGAGAATGTTCTGTGGTCACCTAGACGTGGTAAGTGCTTTCCCTACCCCCTCTTAGGAAGGCCAAATGCATGTCAGCTATTAGTTTTGAAGAGTTTTGCCACAAAGAAAACTATTTTAGCCCAGTGTTTCCAAGATTTAATTAAGCATGAAACATTTATTGGTGATTATCCTCCACTGTTGTTCAGTGGGCAGTCTTCAGAGAAGCCACAGAAAGCCATTTCTAGGACAATGCCCAACAGCTGTGTGGATGCCGCAGAGCGGCATGCGGGTGGGCAAGTGTCTCTGGACGGCTGCACTGTGGGTTTCTCTCAGGTTGTCCGGTCTCTCTGACCCCTGCACCCAAGATGAAGGCGGGTCACATGCAGGCCCTCGCCTTCCCCTCGTGAGGACCATGCACGGTGACCCTCCAAGCCCTCATGCTGTCGCCCGGACCATAGTGGGTGCCGGCGAAGAAACAAGCAGATGAGCAGGACGCAGCGCCTGCGTCCCAGGCGGCTGACACCCTCACTCCAGCGGCGCCCTTCCTAGTGCTGGAACTGGATTCGTAACTCCCTTTCTTCAGCGCTAAGGCTCTGCCCGGCGCTGTCAGCTAGAGACGGGGAGTTCCACGGGTGCCAGAGGCTTGAAGAGCCAGCTTGAGTCTGTGTCACCAAGAAGCCCCTGCCGGGCTGTGGATCCCCATCTCAAAACCCATTTTTCTTTTAACCAAATACACACTAAGACCCACAGGAAACCTCGGGCCACGCAAGTCCGTGTGCAGCAGAGTGACCAGAAGCTTCTCTACTCTTGGGGAGGCCTCCAGGGAGCTACCACTGTGCCAGGAAGGGGCCTGTCCTCAGGAAGCTGGAGACACAGTGTAGCACGAGCCACATGGAGTACACACAGGTTTCCAGGGGAAAGACAGGCTGTCCCCAAGGCATGGCACTGGAGGGGGACAGGGGCCACTTCACACTCGGGAAGACCCAGTCCCTGCAGAACCTCTGCAGCCTGTTGTGTCCATGGACAAAGCGCACACACTTCTGTGCTTCTACTTCTGCCTGGAGCGCATGCACAGCCACAGCCCTGGGCGGACAGGGCAGGGCCCCTCCAGGTGCTCCACCCCAAGCCACGCCCTCTCTGGGACACACCCATTGTCCACAACCTCCCCCTGCCTATGCGGCCTCTTCCTTCAATACTCAGTCCAAGGCCACCTCTGTGGCCAGGTCTTCAGGCTGCGGAGCACACTGGAATCACTGGAGAGCCCTGAAATTGCTGACACCTGGGTGTCTTCCCCAAGATGCGGACTGAATGATTCCAGAGGGTGACCCAGGATTGGTTTCCAGGGCTCTCCAGATGGCTGTGCAATATGGCCAGAGTTGAGGACCACTGTCCACAGGAAATCCTCCTTGCCTCCCCTTCTGACCCCAGTAAGGGTTGGGGACCTTACTGCCTATCATTCAAGCTCAGTCTGCCCAGCCCAGCACCTGCACAAAAACTCTAATTAAGCTGTGAGGTGAGTAGGGCTGACAGG
>NW_003852470.1:1943183-1945718 GCF_000181295.1 Otolemur garnettii | reverse complement strand
AGGGGGAGGGCAGAGGGGGCAGGAGAAGGGCAGAGGGGGCAGGAGGAGGGCAGGGGGGACTCTGTCCGGGTCCTAGGCTGCTGTCCTTTCCATTATGCAACTTTGGAATCTAAGCCTCTTAAGCTTTTTTTAAGTTGAAAGAAATGTTAATTTATGGTTTTATCCTTCCTCTACCATTTTTAATATTTAGCCACACATCACAAAGGATTTTGAGATGTTTTTCTTTTTACATGAAATATTCTGCATAGCTAATGTTGTTCATTCCCTGTCTTGAAAAGCACCCCTCGCTCAGGTGACCACAATCCCATACCTGAAAGGGTGACCTTCCTTCTGATTAATAGGCTTTTCCTTAGGTCGGCCTCAGTCTGCAAAGTCAGGGCAGGGTAGATAGTCTTGTGGTGAAGACAAATGTCTTTTTCATGTTCTCCAAGAAGCACCTTCCCAAAACACAATAAACAGAGAAAATATGTTTCATCACACTAAAATTTAAAAATATACCAAGCGAGTTGCTAAATATGATTTTTGTAATTACTGGAATATTCTTATTTTATATTATTAAAGTTGGATATTTTAAATGAGTTTTTCTATCCCCTTGAGCAGTTTTTTAAAAATAATTGAATTTCTCTACATTTTGATTAAACCCTTAACCAAGATCACTGTGTATAAATGATAAAGTGAAATTACTTTAAAAACCATAGTTGACTTCAAAATTTCCATCAACGACCTTACTATAAATACAGTTGATTTATGTAACAGCTGAAGTCAGGCCCAATAACACGTTCCCTAACTGTCTGGGCAGACCCTCCCCCACCACATCTCACATCTGCCTGCCCTCCAAGACCCTCTGCTCTCCAGCCACAGGCCCTTTGCACATGCTGCTTGGTAGGCATCTCAGTGCCCCCAGCACACTGCCATTTTCACCATTCCCCCAATCCTCATATGGACCCCATCCCAGGACCCCTCCCCCAGAGAAGACCTCTCTGGCCAGCTCCTGCAGCCCTGGACACTTCCCTTCCTGGCATTTGGAACACTGGACCTTACAGCCAGTTGTGTGGTTCCTGGAGAACTGTTTGCCCCCATCACTGGATCGTGACCCCAAGGCCTCATTGCCACTGTACCTCACAGGGTGCCTGGTGCAGTCGTCCTGACCCAGAATCACATTTCTGCTGCACTCAGAAAGGCCACATGGGAGCTCATGTCCATGAACTAGCCTCTGGAATAGCAATATTTTATCTAAATGCACCTTTGGGGGCTTGAAAATCTAAATTGTAGTATTTACACCACCCGTTCAGGAATCCTCATAGAGATGTGCCTTTGTTACTTTGGGTTCTGAAAATAGTTAGGTGATATTTCAATTTAAAAATAATTTTCTGGCGACAGGACTTTTCAGATTTTCATTCATTGTGGACTGTGCTTTCTGAATGATTTTATCTGATCAGTGTTTTGGATGTAGACCCTTCCCTCTGCCTGGGAAGACCCCTCCCCCAGCCTCCCCCCTCCCCAGTTGCCTCCCCTTTCCTCTGAGTCTGGCCGGTGTGATCCGAGATGTGGACTGTGAGGAATGGGCAGTGGAGACCAGGTGCAGTAAAACCTGATGGCTCTACAGAGATCGGAGGTAGCAGCAGAGAAGGGAAAGACTGTGACATGGCACATCGATTGGCCCAGGGGTGATGGATGGGCCAGGAGCTTTCACAAAGTGTGATGGACACGGCTCGAATTCTCTCCCGTGTTCTGAGTGTCTCCCCTCTGAGTGGCTCTGGGCTCAGGCGGCTGCTGGATCCTCCACACTGTGGATGCCCTGACATGGATAATGCACAACAGTCCAGTTGGGTTACCGCACGCCCTGCCACCCACTTTTACTTCCTCGGTGGATAGTGGGATTCCGAACCCTTCTCGTGCTCCCTGTGGATGAGCTTCCCTCATGATTCACATCATGCAGCTGTCAGACTGGCCTGACCTGGGCCCAGGGACCCACTTGACCTGTGGCAGGACACACAGCCACCTGAAGAGCACCTGATTCAACCTGGGGGGGCCCTCCAGGTGGAACTGACCACAGTCACAGCCAAGCCGGAGCTCCCACATGCTGGGCTGGGGCGGATGACTTTGCTGCCGAGGAGCTGCTGCTGGCCTCACACACAGCAGCTGCTGCAGCATCTCACGTCCAGGACAGGGCAAGAACATCGCAGGGGTGAGGTCTGATATCTATAATGCCCTGGGTGAATGCGAAAACGTGTGTGTACACTTATGCTTGTGTGCGCGTGTGCGCATGTGTGCATGCTCATGCTTGTGTGCTTATGTGTGCACACATGTGTAAACACTCATGCTTGTGTGCTCACGTGTGTGCACACTCGCATACACACACCCACACACATAGATGCACATGCATGCCTCTCTGGGCCGGTCTCCCCAGATAACACTCTGCTGACCAAAGTCTATGATGGGAACTTAACATGACCCAGGTGGGTCCTTATTAACAAGCTTCCTGTTGGCAAGTGCTGAGATCATCACTGACAAAAAAAAAAAAAAAAAAAAAAA
>NW_003852470.1:1926495-1942932 GCF_000181295.1 Otolemur garnettii | reverse complement strand
GACAAAGTGAGACTCTGTCTCAAAAAAAAAAAAAAAAAAAAAAGTGAAAACAGGGACATGGAAGAAACTTCCCAAAGCATCAGTAAGTGCCATTCATCCTGAGGATTGGACTTGGGCCCTGAGGTCCTTAGTCCCCAAAGTGGCTGATCTTCTAGGGGACCATTAGGTGACCCTGAGGACCTGCGTGTTTCCCAGGAAGCAGAGCCACCAGTGCGGTGGCATTAATCAGGAAGGGCCGTTGGTGCAGGGCCCCTGTGGAGAGGAGCAGATGCTGCCCCCGCTGGATATCTCCACGTTCAGGACTTCTGCAAGCAGCAGGTCAACCTCTAAATTAGGCTTCGTTGACAATTTCCTACAATTTCATTTTTCTTCTCTGAGATAAAGAAAATATTTTTTAGAAAACACCCACCGTGTACTGAATTTTCCCTGCTCAGGGTCAGGGTTGAAACTGGTTTCTCACTTCCCCGGGGTGGGAAGATGATGCGACACTTATGGCCCCAGAGTGGAGTGTGCCTGCGGTTGTCCAAGCCCAGATCCAGCCCACGCCACACACAGGTGGTTTGTGTCAGGTGTTATGCAGAACCTTTGCGATGGCTGCTGTATACCTGTGATAGAAGCAGGTGGCGTGTGGTGTGGCAGAGGCCTTCCCTCCTCCTCTGACAGCGTGGGAGCCCAACCCATTCATGGAGCTTCCTTCCCTGAGACCAGCATAAGATTTTAGAGTTGACGTGCAGATACATGTCACATGGGTCATTCCAGCAACTTCAAATGTGCCCCAGACAAGGCTGCTGGATTTCAGAGTCAACTTCAAAAGAATCTGCTCCCAACAGCAGCTGTGCAGATGAAGGCAGCCAGCCAGGGAGTGGATGGTGGGCATGCCCCTGCCTGTCCCTTTCCATCCCAGGCTAGGCCTGTGTTGTCATTGTGACTCCTGGCCCTGACCAGGTCAGATGACCAGGCCAGCTATTTGTCAGTGATGACCTTAGTACTTGACAAGTGGGTCCCAGAGCCCAGGCCAAGAGCCAAAGGTGGAACCAGCAGAAACAGGGCAGGTGCCCCACACAGCCACACTGAGAGAGGCCCTCATGCATGTATCCCTGGGAGCTGTGTGAGAGCCACTGCGAGGGAAGACTTGGGTCTAGGGAAGGTTCTAGAGCAAACATGAATGGCCAAAAGGGTAATCATCAACTCAACAGATTCTCCCTTCATGAGCAGGACTCAGGCCAGGGTCACAGCCCATATGGATTCTCAGGGGACAGTGGAGCCCTTGCTTGGAGGATGGACCTGGAATGAGGAGGCTTCACCTGGACCCAGACCCTCCCAGGCTGAGCCTTCCTGCTGCAGAACCACCAGGGCTGAGGGCTGAGGTGGCTATGTGATAGAGCTGCCTGGTTAATGCTGTTGTGCCAACAATTAACCCTGTCATGCTTGCTTGGTATTTATTTATTTTTTAATTCTGAGATGTATATTATTAAGAAATTTTTAAGTGTATAATAGAGTACTGATAACTGTAGGTTCAAGGTTGCCCAGCAGATATCCAGAGCTTATTCACCCATATAAACTGCTCCCCGGGCCTTCCTAGCCCTTTCCATGCTGGGCTCTGGTGGCCCCGACCAGGTCAGATTGCTCAGCTAAGCCAAGTGGGCCCATCACGCAATGATAGATACCACAGAGTTGTGAGCCCAAGTCCTGCAGGAACCACACACAGAGAAAGATAGTTCAAGGTGTCCCATGACCAGCTAAGGGGATAAGGAAGACTCAAAGAAAAAAGCCACAGGTGCAACCCAAGGAAAGCCAGCATGAGGCTGCAGGTGGGGCCCAAGCCCCGGCTGGGCTCTGCAGAGAAGCAGAGACAGCTTCTGGGAGGGCAGGATGTGGTCCACAGGGGAGGGGACGTGAGGGCAGCACATGGCCAAGGCAGCAGGAAAAGTGCCCCATTCTTTCTGGCCCCAGGTCCAACAACCAGGTCTGGATCTGCCCTGCCTCTAACCACCTGTGCAAGGGGACAGCTGCCCTCTCGGGTCCAGGATCCTGAGTCTTGGAGTTTTGGTCTTGTTGGCGGAGTCTTTCTTGACTCTGGTGCCTGCATTTCCAGGTCCCCATGCAAAGCCTGGGCTGGGTCCCTTGTAATAGCTGAGCCCAAGATAGGAGGCCACGATTCATCTCCAGGAGGTAAAATGGGATGGCCCACATTGGCAGCTGTGCTACAAAGCAGGACGGTCGGGGTAGTGCCTGTGGATAAAAGGAGTAGGGTGCTGGCCCCATATACCGGAGGTGGTGGGTTCAAACCCAGCCCTGGCCAAAACCTCAAAAAAAAAAAAACCCCCAACAAAAAACAACAAAGCAGGAGGGTCCCTGACTCCCATCACGCTTACACATGCTCAGCCCCCAAACGCAGGAAGAACAATGTGGTGGGGAATGTTGCATGTCAACTTGACAAAGGTGACAAGACCTCCCACTTTTGGCAGGACAGTCCCAATTTTTAACAATTTGTCCCACATCCCACAGCATTTTTAAAAAGTCCCGATTTTTGGAAAGAATGCATGACAATCTAGGGAAGGGCGGGACAAGGGGAAGGGAATTTAGTGTTGGGCTGCTGAAAAGGTTAATGTAACTCCATTTGGGAATGAAAAGGTTAATGCAACTTCATTTGGAAATGAAAAGGCTAATGTAAACTCCCTACTCCCCTCCTGGGCAAGATTGCCCAGGTGGAAGGTGCCCTACTCCTTTGAGCCACAGGCGCTGCCCTATACATAATTTTTTTAAATGTATTATATTTGTAAATTGTACTTATGTTGAAATTAAAAATATATATATTACAATACTATTTTTGTGTTCTATGAAAATTTTTGTTGCTCCATATAGACCAACCCTCCTGCCCCGCCCCCCCCCATGGTGTCCTGCTTTACCAATGTTAAAATCTGGTCACCTTAAACTTGACTGCACTACAGAGTGCCCAGATATTTGGGCCAAACATCATTCTGAGTGTGTCTATGAGGTGTTTCTGGTAAGAATCATTTGAGTCAATCAACAGACCAGCTCAGGCAGACTTGCCCTCCCCAGCGTGGGTGGCCCCTCCAGTACACCAGAGGCCTGAAAAGAGCAAAGAGGCTCGGGAGGAAGAAAATCTCTCAGCTGACTGTCTTTGTGCTGAAATGTCTGTGTTCTCCTGCTTTCCAATCTGGACTCAGACTGGAACTAGAGCTGTCAGCCTTTCTGGTTCTTGGTCCCTGGTCTCTGGCTGGAACTTACAGAATCATCTCACCTGGTCTCCAGCTTCCCCACTGCTGCTCTTGGAATTCCCATGCTCCCAAATAGTGTGAGTCGGTTCTCTGCCATAAACGCCTCTCGAGAGACAGAGAGACAGAGAGCCCTTTCACAGCTACTTTCAGCAGTCACTTATTCACTGTAGAAATAACAATATTAACAATGTGCAATATTTAAGTGATATTTTAAAATCTTCATATTTTAAAATATTTACAAAATAACACATTTTACTTTATGTTCTCATCTTCCATATAGAGATTCAAAAGAAATATTTTAAACCTTAAAACTCCAGCTAGATTTTTACAAACACATGAAGCTAGTACCAAGAAGAACAATTCTATCAAATTGACATTGTTTCTGCCAACCTCAGTTCTCACCCAATCTGACGTGAATTTACATCTCGACTTATCTGGCCAGACTGAGGACAGTGGCCACCCCTGTGGGAGTCCCAGGGGCACATCCCAGGAGCAGGAGTGCACTTTGGAGGCTTCGACTCAGTTATCAGAACTCAGGAATCAAAGTAAAGTGATTGCCAACAGCTGCTTGTGATTGTTCAGGGGTGCAGGGCTTCATTGCTGCGGCTGGATCCTGCTCTGCCCAGCAGATGGAGGCCCCAGAGCAGTGTTTGTTGAACCCAGTCTCACCTCACTCATGCACTGCCCACCCCCTAATATCCTTGAGCCTCTATGTCTTCATGAGGACCTGAGAACAGTTCAGGAATGTGCAGACTCACAGCTCTGAATGAGGTCTCCATCCCCCTCCTCTGAAGCCTCAGAGGCAGAGCTCATCGTCCTCAGGCCAAGGAGGTCTCCCGTCGGGTCAAGCCTTGGTTTTCCCATCTCTGAACAGGACCACAGGGTCCCAAGATCTCCCAGCCACAGGACTACCTGCCGTGAATTGCACCAGGCTGCCAGGATAGGCCAAGCCCTTCATCCTCACAGCTCATCACAATCTCCCCCGGGACAGTGCCTTGAGTTACACAGGCCTAAATTTTATTCTGCAATTTTATTTCAGAGACCATTGTGGGCTTTATATCTCCAAGCTGCAACCTCAGCTGAGGATGTTCAGATGCACCTTTTGGGGAGTTTTATCTGAAAATCATTCTGTCCTGTTCCCGCTCGGGCCAGTGCTCTCACCCCGACTCGGTGGGTCTGGATGGCAGCATTATTCTTTCCCCAGGCAGAAATACTGCCGAGTTTGCACTGGTCCTATTTCACACCCAGCAGTTTAGGCAGAAATGTTTGTAAATTTTCCATGAGAAAGTAATTGTGTCAAGAATGTTTAGGGGCTTCGGGGAGGAGCTCGGCCACCAGGGGGAAAGCTTTTGATTCTCACATTCAGCAGATGACACCCATGGGGCCTCACACGTGAGCCAGAGTAATTTTGCAAATGTCTCAAGCATTTTTAAGAGTTTGTGTGTGAAGCCAATACCAGGGTCTGTGTCTCATCTCTGCCCGTGTGTCTCGTCTCCTTCCGTTGGGAAGTGAGAAGCAGAAAGGGGGAGTGAGGGAGGAGTCACTCCATGAATCAGCTCACAGCACTCCCTCCTGAAGCCACGGGGCTTTGAGTGTCACTGCAGGTGAGACCATCCTGGTTGTGACACAATAGGGGACGGCCCATCACCTGTTGATCACAGCTTGGAAGTCTGTCCTCCACGAGTGACTGCCATGAGAGGAGAAAGGACAATAGCAGAGGCAGGAGACCCAGACTCGGTCACAGCCCCACACCACCTGGCACACTGAGACTGTGTGCGTAGGTGTTACTTAAAATAAAGCACATAAGCCATGTAGCATTTAGCGTGACTTTCCTTTGTAACTGAGATTTCTGATTTAGCAGCCACCCTCCAGCCCGTGCACACCAGACGAAGGCACCCTGTGTTGTGCAGCAGTGCGGGAAGCCCCCCAGGACGGCAGCTGCTCTGGGCAGGCACTGCCGTGTCACCTGGTGTTTGGGAGCCTGCGGTGCCTTGGCAGGGGCAGGTGCTCCCTCAGCAGATGGGAAGACCTTGCCCATGGTGTCCACAGATGGAGCCTTGGCAGGCAGGGGAACCCCCAGGGCAGTGAGAGTTGAGGCTAGAGAGAGGACAGGTGTCCTGGGCCAGGCCACTGAGGAGTCCCTGGGAATGTGTTTGGAAGTTAGGCAGGAGGAGCCAATCCTGCCCAGGAACTCGGGAGCCACATGGATTATCTCTTACTTGGGGCCCAGGCCAGCAGGAGGCTGGCATCCAGACATGTGGACTGGAATCTGGGTCCTGGTCCTTGAAGCTGGGTGGCCTCCTGGGCCTGTATGTCCTCTGCATGGCAGACACATATAAAGCCTTGATGCTGGGGTTGTTACATGGCTTACGGATGAGATGTGTAGGACCCCAACTCAGAACAGGACCCTTAGGTCCCATCCTGGACATGTCCCGGGCACTGCACTGGGTTGTAACCATCTGGACTCTGGATGCGGTGTTTGGATGAGGATGGGTCAGCAGGGGCCACCTCTTTCCTGCCCTGGTCTCTAGCTTCCCAGCCCATCCACACAGCCCTGTCCCCTGCTTGCCTTGTCTCTGGCTGCCTAAACCTGCCTCCTGCTGGGTTCTGAGGCCTACAGTTCCCACTTGTGGGGCTCAGGTGTGACCCCCACTGTCTGCACACCAATTGAGCCCAGCCTATACCCAGACCCTCCCTGGAACAGAAGTCAGCCACAAGGCACTTTCTCTTGTGTCCGGGGATCCTCAGGGCAGCTGGGTCCAGCAGGCCTTCCCCACAGCCCCTGGTTGGAATAGCTGGGCCACCACATGATGAGTGAAGGCAGAGATGGTGCCAGCGGAACCAGCCTTGGTGGGATGTCCTGCACAGGTCCGGGAAGGGCTGCTCAGTCTCTCGTGGACTGTCTGTAAGCATTTAACACGAACATCTTCACCAACTCCTGTTTTACTCTATCTGAAGTTGTGACCCATTAGTAAAATATATACCTAAGTGAAATCTCCTGCTGCATTAACTGTCACCAACATAACGTGTCACCCAGACTTGGTGGCTTCAGAAGCACAGTTTACTACCTTAGAGTTTCAAGGTCAGACCCTGACAAAGGCCTCCCTGGGCAGAGCCAGGGCCTGAGGGGAGGGCCTGGTCCTTGCATTCTCCTTCTTCCAGAGACCACTGGAATTGCTGGACCCCCAGCCTCTCCCTCCACTTGGAGGGCAGCAGTGTCCCTCTCTCCAGCCCTGCTGGTGGTCACAGCTGTCTCTGTCTTTCTGCCTTCTTCTTCCACTTGCAAGGACCCTGGGACTACACTGGCCACCTGGGCAATCCAGGGTGATTTCTCACTTTAAGGTCAGTTAATTAAGACTCTTCATTCCACCTACTACCTCAAAATCTCCTTTGCCATAAAACACAGCTTATTCACAGGTTCTGGAAATGTGGATATGAGTGGCTTTGGGAAGGCACCGTTCTGCCTACTGCACCCATGAACTATTAAAAAACTAACAAAATTCACACCTGATGGTGAGTGGGAGGTGGTCAATGGTTTTAACTTTTTGAATAAAAGAAAATAACCTAAATGAAAATACTCATGTGTGACATTTTTATTTTGAGGGTTTATACTACATGTAAAGAAAAAAAAAGAGAATAAACAAGCTTCTTCTAAGTCAGTGTAAAGTCATCTGTCTAGGCCTTTCCATGTCAGTAAATCAGATCTTTGTCTAGATTCTAATGAAATGTAAAGCAATGGGGAACACAGTCACAGACATTTACTAAGGAAGGACCCCCTGCAATTCCTGATCACGAGCCAATCTGGGATCGGTGGTGTTTCTTATTCCCAAGAGTTTTCTCACCCGTATTACAGTGGAGCGCCATTCCTAAAATTCCAGGAATGAGGCAAAACACGTGTATAGGAGGTGGTGCTCAGGAAGGTACCCAGCACTGGGCGTCTCTCAGGACTCCAGACTGTCAGTTTTCAAACCAGGGGAGTCCCAGGCACACAGAGCATGTGGGCCTCCCTATGCAAGGTAGAAAATTAGGATATGAGAAGTAGGGGAAGATTCTTTGATTCTCCTGCAAAATGTGAACACATTTACTGAGTTCTTATCACATAAATTACCCATGTCTCAGGAGCCCCACACTAACCCCCGGGATCATCACATCCATTTCATGGGGGCAGAGAGTGAGGCTTGTCCCAGGCCTCCCCACCCAGAGGCTCCTTTCAAAAGTCATCAGCTACCAACCCGACCTACCCTTCACACGCCAACCTCCATGTGCGTACACCTGTGTGCAAGTGTGAATGTGGCCAGGACATGAGGGAGGTATGTAATCCCACAGGAGTTTTTCAACTCACCTTGGCTTTATTTAGATATCTTATATAAACCTTCCACAATTAATATTCTCTGGCCTTAAACTTTTACCACCAAAACCAAATGTAACCTGATTCCTCCTTGCAGTTGTTTACATCTTATATTTTTTATTTCCAGATGTGGAGCTGGAGTCCACATTTACACTGCTCTGCAAACTTGGAACTGAGCCACCCAGAACTCCTCGAGCACTTGCACGCATTTTATCCACCTTTTCCTGGACTGTCTGAGACCTTTGCTACCGATGCTGCTTGTCTAAGGCTTAAAAGGTACCCTGCTGAAAAATAAGCAATTTGAGTCAAAAGTGTATTGAATTTGAGGGAAAATTGTCAGATATAAACAGAAAAAGGGAAAAGCACATAAATTGAAAGCTTAGAATAACGTATAACTATTAAGAGACTTTGAAAGATTCATTTTATCTGTTTAATGATCTCGGAGGTAAAGCAGAGGCAGCAGACTGCGGCTGCGGGGATCGTAACGTCACTCACCACCAGTCGCTATCAGCTCCCATCCAGCCCCACATTTCCATTTTCTATTAAATTCTTCTTCCAAGAAAACTTGTGAAGAAGGGGGTTCTTGAACTACCTCACCGGCCACATGGGAGGGCGAGCAGAGCTTTTTAACTGATAGGTGTCTCACTGGGAACTCCCTGAGGGCTGCGTCATCCTCCATCCTAACTGTGGGCTCTCTGCAAAAAGAGACAGATGTGGTGATGTGAAGACCCCTGCCCAGTATCTGTGCTTCAGTGGCTCACTCCCGGGCCAGGTGTCACCCAGTGACTTTGTTGTCCCCACAGGGGAGCCCTCTACCCTGGGGACCAGGCCAAATTCCCACCTTCTCTCCAGCCCCGACTGCAGGATCCCACTGCATTAGCCTCCTAGCCCCGGGGGACCAGGGCTGTTGCTCTTTTAGTTTGCTGACAATTTAGAAACCCAGGTGTGTAAACACAGACTCAGACACATATGCACACAAATACACACATATACAAGCACATACAGACACGCATACATACACCTGTACACATTTACATACATGCATATACACATATATACATACATACACACATAAACACCCCAAACACACACACATATACACATGTACACATATATATATGCACATTTACACATATATACATATGCACATACCTATCCAAAAATACACACATATACACACAAATACATATGCACGTACTCATACACACATATGCACACCTACAAGTACACACATATGCAGTACACATGTACACATCTACACAGATTCACACACATACATAAGCACACACACATAGACATATACATACACTCATCCACACATATGCACACTCATATACACATATACCCACAGGAATACATACTCATGCACAGGTGTACACATATATGCATGCATACATATGCACACACATACTCACGCACACAAATGCACATATGCACACATGCACACACATAACCTGTTCTCAAGGGTATGCATGTCCCCACACACACACGTGCCTGTGTTTACGTGTGTGCAGACGTGTGTGACTATATATAATCACAGCACAACAAATTACTTTACGTCAAATAGGATTTTTGACCTATAAATAAAAATAATTCTTTACCTTGTTTTTACTTTTATGTTATTCTTATGTTTTTCTTTCAAATGATACAAAAAACCATATTGCTCTCTTCACTATGATTATATTAAGCATTTTTGTAAAGATCCTATTTTACTGGACTTAAGGAATTCTTAAAAGGGTACTTGCTGAGGGATGTTGGAGGGTTGAGGGCTTTTAATTTAATTAGCTCCTCTGGCTGCATAGCTGGTTTTATCTGTGGGTTTTGTTGCAGTTCCCTTCTACTCTGCGTGTCTGTGGAGCAGCCAGAACTCACAGCCTGGACAGAGCTGCCATACTCCAGCACACAGTGAGGACAGAGAGCCCTGGGGGGGGGGGGGCACGTGCAGGAGGGGCCCCGTGCAGGAGGGGCCGCAGCACTGTTGGCCTGGCACTCTCAGCCCTTGGCTCAGCCGAGCTGGTGTACGACTCCTGGGTCCCCATCCTCTCTCTGCCTGCCCTCTTTGAGTCTCTGACTCTTGCCCTCAGAACAAGCATGAGGTGCATGGCTTGTGCCTCTCTGGTTTTTCCTGTTTTAAACCAACTCATCATTGTCCCCAGTGGCATTCAGCCCAGGCCTGGGGTGGGTAGCCTCTGGGCCTGCCCTTCTTCTGGGGAACCCAGCTCGCAGGCCCCAGAGCCTGCCTTGCCCCCTCCCTGGGCATCCCACTTCTGCTCATCCTCTGGCCACTTCTCTTGAGCTACTTGAGACCCTGTGGGTCTTTTCAGCTGCCCCCTGTGGCTCCTCTTGCTGCTGGGACCCCCAGCTACCCTCCACACACTTCAGGGGCACTGGCATCTGTACCCTGCAGCAGTGGCAGTGCTGTCCCCGCCATCACTGACAAACCTCCAGCACGCCAAGCACTGATGTTCTGTACAGGTGTGATGCTAGGCAGCAGTCGTGGGCACACAGCAGAATTGGTCAGACAGCACAGAACCTCCGTCAGCCACATGGACAGCCCAGGACCAGCCCCCCCTGCACGCGCTACAACCTGTGAGTGCACAGCACATCGTGATGTGGTCCCGTCTCACACAGAGGCCCCTCCCAGGGCTGCACACACCATGCATTCAGAGAGCTGTGAAGTCCCATGGGCCTCTGGTATTGTGCCACGCAGAGCAGATTCACAGCCCCAAACCTGTGCTCCTCCCCCTCTCCTGGCCACACTGGTCTTTCTGCCATCTCTATTTGCCTCCTCCAGATTCTTGCCTGGGAACCGCACAGATCCTTCTCCAACGGGCCACTTTTACTCAGCAGCAGGTGCAGGAGGTCCCAAGTCCTTTCATCACGCACCTCTCGATGCCAAAGGATGCTCCACTGCCTGGAAATACCAGGCCTTGCTTACTGAGGGAAACCTGGGTTCTTCCACATCTGGCAATTATGAGCAGAGCGGTGGCAAAGGTCCAGGTGCAGGTTTCCATGTGGACACAAGTTTCCAGCTAACTCTGACTTTATAACAACCAGAAACTGGGACACCAGTTCACGGGGGCTTTGCAAGGATGGGAAAGGGGACCTTCCTCTCTAGGCTTCCATCTCTCACATCGCAAGAGCAGGTGAACTCCACACTGATCTGCACGACGTGACTGGCGTAAGCTTCACCATGTGCCAGAACAAGTGTACAGGCATCCAGGACACCACTGGGGCCATGTGCTTTAAAGTGGCATCCTGCACTGGCTCGTCTGCAAAACCAGAGGTGTCATAACAGTCTGGAGAGGGACAAGATCCACCTGTGCGCATGAAAGAGAAGGCCTGGAGCACGTGCTGGGACGTCCGTGCTGCTTCTCACGCTCGCCCTGCACCAGTCTGCTCATCAGCCGCAGCGATTCCAGCACTAGTTCTGGGGATTGTCCTCTGGGTCTGGACAGAAGGTGGAGATTGTTCTAGAAATGGTGAGACCACATATGGCCTCTATGGTAAGGACTATCGCAAGCCCCTCATTTCTTTGGCCTTGTTTCTGTCTTTATTCTCGTCTTAACCAGGTTCCAAAGTGATGGGTCTGGCAATCCGCTGGCATCAGATTGTGCTTCTTGAACTGAGTGTGAACCCAGCTGTCCCCAACAGCCAGGTCCTCTGGCTCACTCAGCACCACACAGCTCTTACCAGACTTCTGGGACTTTGGGATCTTCCTGGTCATCTAGCCCCATCCATGCTGCGTGTGATGGGGAGAGGCATGTGTCAGGTGCAGTCACCAGGCCTTGCCCGCTCTGGGTCCACAGCCAAGTGACATCCTCCTGATTGGCTATTGCATGGGGGCAAGGAGGCAGCGGGCGATACCACCTGCTCCCTGTTCCTGGTGTCACCAAGTTCTCCAGGTGCAGAGCCAGCAGACTGGGATCAATTAGAAATTGTGATTGAAGTTGAATGTGATTAATTACATAATTTGAGTGATTCAGGCTTTAATTATACTGAAATTACATCATAAACCCAAGGCATTTGGAAGGATCCCCAACAGTAGCCACCGAGGTAGGCATGTAGCCTCTGCCAAGCCTGAGTCTTGTGTGCATCACACCCCTGCTGCACCAAGCGTGGCCTCCGACTCACACCCACAATGGCCACGTGACAGCAGGTTGCACAGCATCCTCAGTCACCACCTCTGAGGATGGAAGCCTTGGTCCTGTGGCCCAGGAGTGGCCCATGAGGGGACTTGATTGACCATGATCAGTGGGGTCACATTGTCCCTGTGTTATAACAGGAACTGGGGCTCCCTTCCCAGATGTGGGGTTGCCTTCATGTCAAATACCACTGTGTCATCATTGAGATGAAGCTTTGTCCCAACTCTAAGCAGTTACATCTAGCCCCACACCTGCAGGGCCCTCCTGTACTGTGGGCTGCATCAGGGAACAGCCATGGGGTGATGCTAGCTCCCGGGTGACTGATTTCTGCCACCCTCTCAGAACTCCTGGAAACAGGACACTTACCTGGCTGTGGTTCCTGCTTCTCACTATGTCCTCCAATACTGTCCCACGGCTTGAATCACGGCACAACCTGGACTCATGTATCGCTGAAGAGCAAATATTCTTTTTTTTTATTAAATGATAGCTGTATACATTAATGCAAACATGGGGTACAGTGTAGTGTTTTCATATACATTTTGAAGTACTTTCATCAAGCTGGTTCACATAAATTTCATGTCATTTAAGAGCAAATATTCTTGAGGACGTGTGCCTGTGGGCTCTCCAGGGTCTCCATGGTGGGCCCCCCAGAGCATGTAATAAACACAAAGACCCTCCTGGGGAAGCCCTGCAGCATGGTCCCCTGGACATGCGTTCCAACCATTATCCATTCTGGTGGGCTCGCTCCAGGCTCTGGACCTTCTGGCTGTGTTCCCTGACATGGCTGACTCGGCATCAGCAGAGGGGGAGGACAGAGGGACACGAGCCCTGACACAGGAGCTCAGAAGTTGCCTGACCTGGGCTCAGACCAGTAGCACGTGCACCTGATCAAACGTGCAGAGACACAGCCCTCAGCTTGCATCCCCTCTCTGGGCTAGACATTCGCTGCCCCTCCTGCCTCCCAGTCTGGGGAGACCCCCTGGGTGCGCAGCTCACACCTCCTGCAGGCTGCTCTCACCACCCCCTTGCTCCTTAGGCCTTGCTCCCAGGATCCATGGCCAGCTCTGGCTGTCCATTCCGACTGGGGAGGGGCTCCCACCTTGGCCCCAGCACTGAGAGCTCATGGCCTTGTGTAAGCGACTAAGCCTAGTTTCCTGAGGAAGGGTGATGTCCGTGGCTGGCATCTGTGGCTGGCATCTGTGGCTGGCATCTGTGTCTGGCCTCTATGCTATGACAATCCGGTCAGGAGACGCACGTGGCTGTGCTGTGATTCTATTGTTCAGAGCAGATTTAGGCACGAGCACTTTTCCATCTATATGAAATTCCCCACCATCCCCACAGGACCCCCAAGAGCATTTTACCAGTAGTATCTGGTTGTAGATTGTAGAATCTATTATAACGGTAGATTCTAAGCCCCCTGCTGTCTCTGTGCCCTCACCCCAGGACCTGGGCATTCAATTCCTCATAAAGCTACAGAGACAGCTATTAGCAAACTGAACCATTGACTCGGTGTCTGGATTAGAGGAACTTGAAGACCATCTTCCAAACCTCATTTTCACATTTTTAATACTAGGCAGAGGTTCCCAGTAAAGAAAAACTGTGCTCAATAGCTCTGCCGCTGTGATGCTTTATTGCTTGGGTCTGTCCCTTCAGCAGGATGTTCAGCTGTGCTGGGGCTTGAGGACTGGGCTCTCTTTGGTATCTGCTGATCTGGCTTTATGTGGAAAAGACCTTCATAAATAATAATTACCAGCTTTGTTGATCTTCTTGCATCACGATAAATCACAGGAAGCAGAGGACAGAATCCGATGGCCTGCACCTCAAGCCGTATTTTTATAATATCAGACACTGTCAGTCCCACCCCTGACTCCTGGGTTAACCTCTGTCTACAGTGTGTCTGTTTCACTCAGGTTTTCATGGGGCGAAACGAGACCACCGACTTTCCTAGACCACGAAGTCCTCTCCCCAGGAAGCTCACATCTCACAGATCATTTGCCACAAAAAGCAGAAATGCAAACAGGCGAGGCGGCTGCATTTATGGGAACGCAGACCCTTTGAGATAATCTAATGATACACTGGACTCTTTAAACCTCAGTATAGTCACTAGAAAATTAGTGTGGCAGCCCCACCAGTGACAGCCCTCGCTGCAAATGGCCCATTGTTCCTCAGAGTTCATTTGCAGGAAGCTGACATCTGACACCTGATGGGATTCTTTTCTGCAGCAAAGTGATACACCAGCAAATTATAGGCAGTAAGTCTGATTGACTTGGCCTTATTCATAAGCACTCTGAGTGATAAAGAGTGAAGCATGTGAAGCAGTAGGTGCTACTTGCTAACTCAGCGCTGTGTGCCCACGCCTTGCTGACCACAGCTCTCAGGAAGTTGGAGGGGCACTGGGTGGCCAGCAGCATCCAGAGACCCCTGAGTCCAGGATGGGTTCACTGCCTCTCTGCCTGCCCAGGTCCAGGCACTGGGAGCCCACATCTGTGAGCTGACCATAGCCAGCCACTGGGCTCCACCTCAGTCCATCACGTGCTGACAGTCCCTCAGGGCAGTACGTGGAACTGACCTCACTGGTGGTCATCCACATTTCCATGTTCTGAATTAGCTGTTGGGGGTCTTTAGACACAGGTGCAGGCACATTCTTGTCACTCCACTCTACCATCTGCACATGAGCTGTGCAGTCCTCAGTGTGGGGACGTTTCATCTGACCGCATGTGAGGCCAAGGTCTGAGTCTGACCTGTCTCTGTAGCCTCAGAGTCCAGTCACGGCAGGCAGCCAGCAGCGGGGTGGCCAGCAGCGGGGTGGCCAGCAGCGGGGTGCCCAGTGGGTCTCCAGTCCCGCAGCACCTACCTCCCCTCTCTTCATGGTGAATCAGGGCTGAGCTGCTCTGTTAGCTCCAAGAGTGACAACGGGGTCAGGGGTCACTCCTCTGGTCTCCAAACCTTGGTATCATGTGACTCCACCCTCATGTGTCAACAACTTGCCCAGTTTGAGCTTAATGCTCTTCATAAGCCACAGAATCCACTGCTCTGTGATGGCAGGAAGGACCCACCTCCAGGATGGCAATGTGGCCTGCTAGGGATGTCCCAGTGCGTTTAGGGAAAAGCCCCTATAAGATGCAGCTTTTTGAAGATCAGGACCTGGCTGTATAGGACCATGGGGCAGCAAGGGCCCCCTGGGCTGTGTGACAGTTTGCTGTGGGTGTTCCCCTCTTTGAGGCTGAGAACTGGTGACTTGGCTGTCGAAGGTGCTTCCTGATGGCCGTGCGTCCTCCCTCTTGCTGCTGTGGTCAGTCAGGGTCTTTCTCCTTGTCCATGCAGACCCTCCAGGCATTTCTAGTCCAGTTCTCTGGTTTCAGAGGCCAAAGTGATCCTTTCCATGACATTCGCCAACTTCAGAACTATTCATTAGGCTCTGGCTCCAAGTCATATACGAACTGAACTTATGAATTCTAGAGTGAGAGTTTTGAAACCAAGAGAGTTTATATCTCTGCATTCATGGTGTTTGGCAATTGTTTTTGGCTTAAAAGATAACTAACAAAAAAGTTCAAAAAAAATATTAAGCTGACCTATCAATTGACTTGCTTCTGTGTCTGTTGACTCTTTTCTTGTTAAATTTTCATCCAACCTGGAAGGTTCTTTCTGCCACATGATGTCGGGGAATTTGCAGGTGACTGTGAAGCCAGCAGTGGGGATGAGCCCTCTGCACCCACAATCACACCATCTGTGTCCCGCCACCACCGTGGGCGATGTCGAGATGGGGCAGCAGCTTGGTAATGTGAAAGAGGCTGCTGGGGGTCTGCTGCACGAGAAACTCAGCAGAAATGAGCGTGGTGGAATTTAGCAGTGGCTGCTCACCTTAGTCTCCCCAAATATACAGCAAACCACAGCGCAGAAGAGATTAGCTACACCGTGCATGAGGCGCAGGGGGCCGATTTGTCACCATCTACGTCACCAACACAGTGAACTCACCTTCTACTTGCTATCCTGGTGCTGGTGCTAATTACCCCTGGATGACAGCTGAGGAGAAGGCTGGCCGGGAGACCTTGGGAGTGGCATTGAGACGCACGCTAATTGCAGAAATAGGAAACCATCTGCTTGGCGCCCTCAGGAGGCAGGAGTGCCAGCAGGCCCGGCACACCAACCCTACCTGTCACAGGCCTGTTATCTTGGCCTCTGCAAGGAGAAGGAAGTTGGCTGTGGAGGAGGAAACGTGAGTTCAGAGGATTCCTGGGATGGGGCCCTGTGTTTGCTGGGGACTGAGCATCCCCACGCTGCTCTGAGAAGGATCCGTCGCCACAGCTGCTCACCCTCAGTCCTGGTTTTGTCGGGTGTGTGCTTGTCGAGCCCCTGGCCATGTGTCTCTGCACACTGGCTGGCCACATATTTACTAACCTGCTGCCTTCTCTCATGGCTTTGTCATAGAAATTATTATTGTTTAAGTTTGGTAAATTGTTCAAGTGGGTTGCATAATCAGAGAAAGCCTGGAGTGTATTCCCTTCTCTTTTTCCCCTTTATTTCCACAACTCTATTCCACGCCCCACAGTAAAGTTCTGCCAAGACAGACTGAGGTGAGAGCCAGGGCGCCGGGCGCAGCTCTCAGACTGGACAGTGCGGTGGCTGTAGGATGCTGGGCACAGCTCTCAGATTGGACAGTGCGGTGGCTGTAGGATGCTGGGCACAGCTCCCAGGCTGGACA
>NW_003852470.1:1916383-1925920 GCF_000181295.1 Otolemur garnettii | reverse complement strand
GGTGGCTGTAGGATGCTGTGTACAGCTCCCAGGCTGGACAGTGGGGTGGCTGTAGGATGCTGGGCACAACTCCCAGGCTGGACAGTGCGGTGGCTATCCTGACTCACTTTCATACTTACAACCTGAACACACATTTAAAATCTCTGAAAGTCAGCCAAGAGCCGCAGCTGAAACTACAAACATAGATGCAGTTACAGTTTCCACAGAAAGAACATTCCCTACACAGCTGATGGAACGCACAGTGGATTAACCTGACTTCCTACTGTTCCTACTGAGCTCCTGGCAGGGCCTCAGCAAACGCCAACTCGCCTTCACAAAACACACCCCCTCCCACTGTAGGCCCATGTCGTGATTATGTCTCTCCACCTATTTTCCTAGGAAAATTTTAATGCTAACTTTCCAGAGTAATAAAGATGCAGCTAAACAGATTGTCAAGGCCCTGACCAGCTCATCCCCATGCATGGCCGAGGGGTCAGACTGCATCACTCCCCCACCGCTGGCCAGGGAGGGCGAGGCACGTGAGCCAAGCATGTTAGCTGCCTCGTCGAGGGTTCTCCTGCATGGACCCACATAGTCCTCACAGAAATCCACCAGTGGATTTCCTTACTGTCCTTCCTTCACAGGCATGGGAGGGGAAGGGCTGGAGGGCAGCCGGGCCTCTCCCAGGGAACACCCCAGCCTGAGGTGGACGTGGCTTTGTCGTCCTCCAGTGAGCTGCACCGCTTCCCATGCCCTGCTGCCAGAATTGCTGACCACAGCACTCGGGAAGTTGGGGAGCACATTGGGTGCTGCCGTGCTCTCCACGTGGCCGTGGCTCCCATGGTTAGCAGGTCTTCTCCAGTAGCTGGCTCCCTGGGAATCAAGGGCCTAGTTCATCCTAGAAGCCCCCCTAGGAAGAGCAGGGTGCACCCCTCAGAGTCCCAGCAGGCCCCAAGCCCTGGCCTCTGCCTGGTGCTGTGCCTCCTTGTACCACCCAGGCCTTGGACATCCTCATCTTGAGTGTACCTCAAATAAGCAGCCTGTGCTCTGGTGTTTCGATGTCTTACCTGGGCTGTACCTTCACCCAAAGGAAGAGGGAGGAACTTCCTTCACCCGATAGAGTGAACATAAGCTGCAAACCTTCCTCACAATTCTCCCTCTGTAAGGCAGGACCACCTGCCGTGTGGTATTTCTTAATCTGCTTTCTGTAGAGTAAGCTGTTTTTTCTACTCCTTGGTGCCAGTCAAGGGCTCCCACCGTGGTACTGCCCACTGTATTTGCAAGAGAAGTGCAAACTATTAAAATCATCACAGAAACACTTGCTTAACTACTCATATTAAAGTGCAGCAGGCCCGCAGGTGAAACGTGACACAGGTGTAAGAAGTAGGCCCAAAAGACTCGTGTTCCTCCACACACGCCTGGCAGAGCCAGCCCAGCCCACCCTCCCAGCCCAGGAGCCCAACCTGCTGGGAAAATGGTGTAGTCCAGCCGAAGGAAGAGCTGCAGGTGTCGCGAGCACACTGACTCTGACGGCACCTGAAATTTGCCTGCATTGCTCCCGTCGTATTCAAAGACCATCTTCCCAAAAGGCTGGCTGCCTGCAGACTGAGCGTCTGAGACTGTCCGAGAAGACAGGCTCTCCCGAGCAAAGTAGGGATGAGAGCCACCAGGGGCCCTGAGCACAGGTGGAGACAGTAGGGACGAGCGCCACCAGGAGCCCTGAGCACAGGTGGGACCACCAGCCCCTGGCCAGGGTGCAGTTTGCTAGCCTGGCTTCAGACAGGACTCTGAATTCTGGAGCCATGAGCACAGCCAGTGGGAAGGAGATGAGGATGTGATTCCAAAGCCCCCCTCAGCACACCTTTGGCTCTCTGGGCTCCAGTGCGTGGGCTCCCGGCACTGGCAGGCGTTCAGAAGCAGAGGACTCCCTGTTCCCTGGAACCAAGAGAAGCCCTCAGCAGTTAGGTATTTAGTACAACAGGGTGGGACAGCACGTGTGGGGGTGGGATGGATGGCTATTGACTGGATTGAGGGTCACTGGCTGGATTGGGGGTCACTGGCTAGATTAGGGGTCACTGGCTGGATTGGAGGACACTGACTGGATTGGGGGTCACTGGCTGGACTAGGGGTCACTGGCTGGATTGGAGGTCACTGGTTGGATTAGAGGTCACCAGCAAGATTGGGGATCACTGGCTAGATGCAGGGTCACTGGCTGGATTGAGGGACACTGATTGGATTGGGGATCACTGGCTGGATTGGGGGACACTGGCTGTATTAGAGGTTACTGCTAGATTGGGGGTCACTGGCTGGATTAGAGGGTACTGCTGGATTGGGGGTCACTGGCTATATTAGAGGTCACTGTCTGGATTGGGGAGTCACTGGGTAGATTTGGGGTCACTGGCTGGATTAGAGATCACTGACTAGATTGAGGGATCACTGGCTGGATTGGGGGTCACTGGCTGGACTGAGGGGTTACTGGGTGGATTGGGGGTCACCGGCTGGATTGGGGGTCACTGGCTAGATGTGGGATCACTGGCTGTATTAGAGGTCACTGGGTGGATTGGGGGTGACTGGTTGGGCTTCATCTGCAGAGATGGCTGTCACCCTGCTGAACACCAGGACAGGATGTATGTGAGGAGGTGGCTCTGCTGGCCCCTCTGGCTATTCAGAGAGCCCACTTGTGTCAGTACAGGGGCCAGGAGAGTGGAGGAGGGGTAGGAGCTAGTGACCATCTGACCAAAGGTAAAGGACAGGACAGACACACGACCTGGGCCACTCGTCAGGCATTTGGGGTCAGGGACGTGCATGTACAGTCTGTGTCCCTTGGAGGGGGTGGCTGGTTCCATGTGTCCACCTGACGAGCAGGCAAGAGTCGTCCTGGCTGATTCTGTGAGGAGTCTGGGGTGCAAGGTCACTTGAGTTGAAGGACTACTAAAGAGACCACCCCCATGTGGCGAGGCCTCACCCAGTCATGGAGGCCTGAGAGGAGAAAAGGCTGACATCCCCAGAGAAAGGGGACCTCCTCCTGCCTGGAGACCACGATGGCAGCCTCTGCCCCACCTTCAGGCTCCAGCATTGGTATGTCCTCGATTCAAACCTGCAACCTGCAGACTAAAGCTCACACCCTCCGCTCTCTGCCCTCAGCCTGCCAACCTCCTCAGTGGCAAGGAGCTTATCTGGTCCATAATCCTGTAATCCAGTTCCTCATAATAAATCTGTCTCTGCTCTGTGCATATGCACCCCATATGTATATATGTCTGTCTCTTACAGACACACACACAGAGTCATCCCTCCATATCGTATCTGGGGGACTGGTTCCAGCACCTCCTGCAGGCAACAAACCCCACAGGCACTCCACTTCCTGACACAGAAGGCTGTGGATCTGCCCCAGCCTGGGTCACACCTCCTATGTACTTAAGGTCAGCTCTGGATCACTTACAATACCTAACAAATGTCGATGCTATGTAAATCACTGTTAAGCTGCATTTAGAGAACAAGAAGGAAAAAAATGTACCTGTTCACTACAGAGATATTTAATATTTTTGTTTTGAGTTTGGTTGAATTCGTGGCTAGGGAACCCGTGGATACAGGGCCAACCCTGCCCACATACATACTGTAATGTGTGTAATGTCGTGTTCAATGTGCTCCCAGGCAGAATTCACACCCACGTTTTTGGCCCACACTTTTGGGAAAAAACTCTTTTGTTTTAATTTCTTATTCAAATTTTTACTTCTTAAAATTTAGGTACTCTTTTTTGGTATTACATAGTATAAAGGAATTTTAGCATTTTTTAAACATAGAATTACATTTTTAATGCATACGCATAAATAAAAGAACTAAAAACATTTATGTAGGTACAGAATTAGTACTACCTATGTATAATGTGCATCCTCATTTTTCCCTCATAAATTTGGACACAAAAACAGCAAATACAGTATATCTGGGGGGCTGCAGCCTGCTGGATCGGCCCCTCCGAGAGCACCTCACCCAGTCTGCATGAACAGCACATTCGTATGGTCTCAACCTCAAAGACAGCCTGCTGGTGGTTTAAATGCTTTACTTTTCTGACTAGGAATCGATCATAAATGCTAGATTTTATCTATGAATATGACTTAGAAAGCTAAGGGAGCAGTCTTCCAAAGCAAACCAAGTCATATCTACCCACGTGTTAGATTCGTCTTGAGACAGAACTCTACACAGAGAAAGGCACACAGATGCTGTGGAGCTTTTGGAGGAACCAGCATGCAGAGGGCAATGGGGGCAGGTGTTGTGATTCCGCAGACAGGCAGCACGTGGGGCCCAGGGAGCTGTGACCTTCCAGCGCAGTGAGAATGTGGTGCTCGGCACCCCTGAGCTCCTCTGGCCATGCACCTGGGCTCTGCTGCCTGCCCCATCAGGGAGGTCCTAGCACCTCCCATCACATCCCTCCCTGCATGCATTCATTTATTCACTCTGTAAAGCAATGCAGACTCGGAAACCGGTCCCTGATTGATTTCTTCACCACTCTCTTATCTCTCTATGCAAACTCTGTAAAGCTCCCCGGACCATGTGCAGTGTTTGCTGATCACTTATAAGTCTGGGGACAGTTCAGCCACAGATAATTTCTGTGTATTGAGTCACTCTTAATATTGATTGCAGGCTGTTAGCGACTCTCTAAATCCACATCAAGCACTTCTGCTGAAAAGTGGGCAGACTCATGAAAGGACGGGCTCCCTCCTCCGTCTAAGTGATGCTAACTGGCGGGTAGTCATTTTAATCTAGTTAACCCGGACAGATGTGACAGGTGTTACTGAGGATTTTGTTGTCATAAATTGGGGCATCAGCATCCTCTTTTGTGCTGATAAAACAATGACATTTTGTAGTAGAATGAGGCTTAGCAAACACATCATTGACCTCCAGAAGAAAAAGTTCAGTGTTAACTGCCTTAAAAGGGAGGATCGTACTTATAATCGACAATGTCAAGTCATTGTGTAAGGCCGGGTACAGTGGCTCACGCCTGTAATCCCAAAACTTTGGGAGGCCAAGGAGGGTGGATTGCCTGAGCTCAGAAGTTTGAGACCATCCTGAGTAAGAGCAAGACCCGTCTCTACTAAAAATAAATAAATTAGCCAGGTGTTGTGGCTGGTAGGCCTATAGTCCCAGCTACTCGGGAGGCTGAGGCAAGAGGATCATTTGAGCTCAAGTTTGATTGAGGTTGCTGTGAATAGTGATGCCACGGCACTCTACCCAGGGTGACAGAGTGAAACTCTGTCTCAAAAAAAAAGTTACTTGTGCAGAGGCGGTCTGCTCTCAGCAGCTTTCCCAGGGATGAAGCCGCGTGTCTGCGGCACACCTGTCATCCCAGGAGCCTCAGCAGAGGCTCCAGCTGTGGAGGGAGCAGCTGTCGACCATAGAGTTTCGGGTCCCTCTTCTGGCACTGTGCTGTGGCTGTCCCTCCACACCGTGAAAATACTACACGACAGCCTCAAGAGAGGTGGCCATGGCCCATGCACTGAGGCATCCCCTGACACCCATGTGCTGCTTGGGGAGCCCCCCAGGGCTCATGTGGACCTGAACCTGGGCTCCTATGGTTGGTGCCAGGCCCGCCCTGGGTCTGGGCAGGAGTGTGGGAGTGGGAAGCCCCAGGAATCCCACACAGCACAGCCTCTCCACCTGGTGACGTGGGTGTGGAGTTTGCCACAGCATGGAACACAGCAGTGAGGACAGCTCCTGTCCCCACCCAGCTTGGCAAAGCGTCCGCTAAGTCCTGAGGAGCATACAAAGTGATGGGGAAATGTGCACTCTGAACAGGGGCAGCCTCGTCCCTTTTGCCATTTCGGATAACAAGCTTCTCTCACCACGGACGACTCTGCAGGGTTTACCTCACGCCAGGCTAGCCCCTCCTTCACGACCTCTGAGCAGGGAGTCACACTGTCCACTGACCGCGATTGGCTTCCAGAAAGTCTCCCATGTCTTCAAATCACCAAATCAAAGCAGATGGCTCCCCCCACGGCCTGCCCCCCGACACTTAGAAGTCACTCAACCAAGGGTGGCTGGAAGGCGGCTCTCCAGAGACCATCAGGGACTTTCAGTCTTTACCCCAAAGGGACTGCAGTGTCCACTCCACAGAGGCAGGAAGGAAACCTGTGGGTCAGGACGGGGACTCAGTGGTCAGGGAGCAGCTTCTAAGAGCCAGAGTTGGGAGAGGCTCCTTTAAATGGAATCCACATCTTAATCTGATGGCTCTCATCTCTGTCCTCCCTCCAGCTGTCACAGTGCCAGGGCCACCTGCGGGAGAGCCTGGGCCCCTGCAGCAGGGTGTGACTTGGTGACTGGGAGCCATTTCCATCTGCTCCCTCCTGGTACTGGGGCAGGGAAAGGGGGCAGCTGTACGGGTCCCTCACCCCCAAATCCCTCACTAGGGAGAGAAAGTGAAGGACAAATCCAGTCTGCAGGGTGGGTGGAGGGAGGAACTGATGGGGCAGTGTTACAGCCCGGGGCTGACCCCGCAGCAATGATGTCAGCAGCCCCCACCCCCAGCCAGCCTTCCTGAGTGAAGCCTTGGCTCAGTGGGCTGGGCTCACCCAAAGAGTGACACCTACAACTCCTGCTGGACTCCCAGGCTGGCTGTGACCCCTAAAATCTTGATGGAGGAGGATGATGGGACAGTCACCTAATGCACACCTCCCTGGGGGACTCCAAGAGTTTAGAAGGTGACTATTCTGGTCCTTGGCCCAATGTCTCTCTAGTGGTGCCTTGGCCAGGTCACCACCAAGCTCAGAGCATGGTGACAGCCTCTATAGTGACAGGTGCCTTCTGCCCACCAGATGACCCCCTTCCGGAGGGCCCCAGTGGGTCAGGTTGTGTTCACCATGCCTCTCCTTCCAGGCACCCAGCAGGGGAGGGCTCAGGGCCATAACATGGATGGAAGTACCTCTGTGCTGGTCCCAAAGTGTGCACGCTCCCTCTCAGCCCAGGGGGGACCTTACCGCCAGGCCCAGGGGATTGCTTCCTTTCTGAGTGGCCTTTAGTGGGGGGAGTCTGCCATGACTGTGGTTGATGCCACAGAGGAGCTGGGGCTCAGAAACTTGGGCTGCACTCCCGGGATGCAGAGTGGGACAGACAAATGGAGCTGAGGCTGGAAAGCTTCGCATTGATGTGCGGGGCTGTGAGCGCTAAATAATGGTGATGGCTCAAATCTAAATTCAGATTTTCTTCCTGGAAACAGCAATAAATAACACAAAAACATTGTAGACATCAGAGGCCTTGTTTGTGAGGCACGTCTGGACAAATATAAATGTTGTTTCTTCAAGGTGCAGAGAGTGTTTAAGGTGTGGGCGGCTCCAGGCAAGTCTCTGGGCGTGGGCAGAGAGGGGCCAGCAGTGGTCCCTGGAGAACCAACTGTCGGCAGTGTGGGGGGATGTCAGCCAGGGGATGGCCGGCTGGGGGACCTCAGAGTCCAGAGAGGCTGCTCTGCAGAGATGGGACGCAGTCTGGGACACCGGCAGGCACCTTCCCAGCTGAGTGACAAACTCTCGGCCCCACCCCCAGCTCGGCACCCAGGCTGTGAACACGTGTCCTTGGGCAGGTGATTTAGCACAGCACCTTTTTTTACATTTTTATGCTTTGCTTGGCAATTTTGCTGCTCCACTGATCCCCACATGTAGCACTGAAGTGAGATCTGGTGTCCCCAAACACAAGAGGCAGTGGTGTGCCTCCGGGAGAGAATGCCTGGGCCAGACACACATGCGACTGTGAGTGACATGCTGTGGGCTGTGCGCTTAGTACTGATGGATCAGCAGCACAGTGGAATGAGGTGTCTTCACCGTAACACCAGACATGACCTTGCATTGTCTGTTCACAGCGGCTTGTGGAGGCCCAGCCTGTATCTGCACCGGGAGCTTCCGCATCCTCCAGCTTCGTGCTCAGAGGGACGGAATAGAACATAACTGTTGAGAGGCACCTCTGGCTGGAATGAGACCTCCACCCCCAGGTGACATGTGTCACACACAGATCAGGAAAAAGTGCAGCCGAGCACCAGGGTCCTGGCCTAACCCTCAGCAGCCTAGGTGCCTTCAACCCTGGGGGCCTACTGTGTGCCGGTGCCTGACCCGTCCTATCTGCACCTCAACTCTTAGTTACCAGGGCAACCCAGAAGCTCTATCACTCTTCTCATTTAAGCACAAGGGACAGATGTCCAGGAACCAAGTAGCTGGACATGGCCACATGACTAAGAAGTGGCGAGCAGTGGTGGACACCCAGGTCAGCCCATCAGGGCAGATGTCTATAGCCCAAGCACTCGGCTCTGTGGCCCCAGGGAGGCCTGACATGTGGTGGGGTGGGGAGGGGGCAAAGGCAGGGCAGTGCAAGGACCCTTGTGAGCCCTCAGTCACTGACAGCCTCAGGAAGCTTCAGTGGAAGGTTTGGGTGGGGTGCCCGCCCAGGAAGGAGCCCTCAGGGGCACTTTCTGGCAAGTTCCAGGGAGAGGCATCCTCAGGGAAGTGGTCTTTGCAGACAGCGCTCTGCTGGTCTTAAAGGCCAGCCCAAGACAAGCCCTGTGAGCTGCACCAGAGTACAGGCCTCTCCGGCACTGTGATTTTGGCTCCTGTTCAGGGAACTCCCAGCAAGTCAGTCCCTGGTGAAGGGACGGGGTCTCGGCAGCGCAGGAGGGGAGGGGATGCTGCTCAGCCCAGGGCGTCCCGAAGAAGGCAGGTCATCCTCCCTGAGTGCCAGGTGGGAGCCGCAAGAGGAGGCCAGAGGAGCGGAGGGTGTGGGGCCAGAGGTCTCAAACATCCAGGGCCACAGCACCACCCAAGTTCCCACCATGAGCTGTCTGGGGGCCTCCAGAGCTGACCCCAGGACTTCTCTGTGTCTCAGCCTTCCCACAGAGCAGCAAGGATGACAGGCACCCTCCCACGGAGATTACTAAGAGGCACAAGGACCCCAAGTGCTGTGGTGAGGTAGACAGAAGCTTCCAAAGCCTCTCCCCGCACCCTCCCTCCCTCCCTCTCAGTTTTCTTGGGTGGGGAGTTGTCACTGCTGGATTTTCTCCAAGCTCTGTGCCCGCTGGGATGCAGACTTGAGTGACAGCCACAGGAAGCAGACACCCCTTCAGAAACTGCCAGACAAAGATTACAGCCAGATAAGCTGTCTCCTCAAAACTAGCACGCTTTCCTCAGAAACAGGGACCATGGCTCTCCACAGCCCTCCACGGCATTCCTGCTCATGCTTCATTCCTGCTTACCGTGAAATCAAAGCAGGGTGACCATGAAAACACAGGTGACAAGTCTGTGGATGGGAGACAGATCTGTGATGAGGGCAGCACAGTCCGACTGAGATCATCCACAATGATGGACCCTTAATAACACTGACCAGCTCAGTGGCTGCAGAGGCCCTGGCTGGTGACCCAACCCGGGGCCGGCTTCCTAGAGCAGGAAAGAGGCTGCTCGTGGGGCTGAGATGCTCCTGAGGAGCCTGCAGCTGGGCTCACCTCGGGGCGGCAGGCGCTCACATGGCCCTGAGCCCCAGGCCTGGCCCCAGCACCTGGGCGCCCACTGCAGACGGCCGTCCACACTCTCC